>NC_083738.1:17713214-18055357 GCF_033458585.1 Syngnathus typhle | reverse complement strand
TAACAATTAGCCACGATGTAAAAAAAAAAACCCTTCTACAGTGATTAAATTACTAAAGGCTGTCAGCTTGACAGTTTTTGGCAGCGATAACACGTTTGGATTAATAAAACAACTGTTCTGATTAAGATGGGAGGAAATGCTTGTATTTGGATTACTAGGCCACAGGACTTGTTCTAGAATTGAGTAAAATATGTTTTCAGACCAAGACCAGATAATACAAGTTAATAAAGGTTGGACTGGAGCAAGAGTAATGTCAATAAAATAAGATTTAGAATATAGTTATTGAAAATGTGTCAATTTTATCCCATGAAGAGCAGCCATCGCTCGGTAAACGGTTCCAAAGGTGACTTCATTTGACAAAACCACATTACCGGTGTACCAGTAATGATTGCAGTGTAAATTATGCATTCTTAGCACAAGAGGCATGAACGTGTGTCAGTCATTTCATCACACTTAAGTCACCCTTTCGGAAGCCTGCATGTTTCCAAGCTAATCAGTGCAGCCAAACTATATAGTCATACATCGCTTGCATATTAAGTCACGTCATTTGCAATGTGCATTAGTCAGACGGACTCTAGATACTATAAAGAAGCCATTAAAGTAATAGCAGCTCATGTTTTATAAATTTCAGTGTGTCTCATCCTGTTTTTAAAAAATAAAAAAAATAAAAGCATCTACGCTATTGTTCCCACACATTAGAAATAAATTCACACTTTCCTGACAACAAAGCTTTTTCATCTCTTAGCTTGGTTCAAGGGATTCTTATAGTTTGCTAAGTGCTGTCTTGCATTTCAAAAGCCACAGCCCGTGTTGCACGAGTGTAATAAAGCCGGAGCATTTATGGCGCCCAATAACCCAGAAGTCTTAATAAAAATGAAAGCTGACATTGGCATGAAGGATCCTCCACACTAGCTGTCTTTAATTTCCAAGATGTTCCATTAAAACTGGAGCACTTTCTCACAAGCAGAGCTTTTATCCTGATTGCTTACAGGAAGAGAGAGGGGGGCAAACAACGACCTTCAGCGCTTCTGCAACCCGGTCCCTCCAGCCTGTGTGGACACGTGCGGAGTATCAATACAGTATCAATCAAAGAGTTATCTAGCCTTTCTATGATGGATAGAGCTTGATGTCTCTCAGCAAACATCATCATTGTGTGAATGCGAGGGAGAAGCTCCCTTGTGAAGAAACCGAGGCTAGGTCTACATGTGCACAGATCTTAACCTTTGTTATTATAACCCCAAATTGTTAAAAATCCAATCAGGGTCGCTTTAATATGTGGTTCTAGATCGGATGCATATCGATTTTTTTTGCAATGCGACTGCAGTCTGAATGGCCAGACCTAGAAGTAATCATGGCGAGGAGACAAATTAAGCTCGGGAAGCCAATTGACTGTTTAATTTTCCATGGATCTACAAAGTTTTTATTGGTAACAGTTTTGACCTTGTTTCACTTTAACCTAACCCCACTTGCAACATCAAGCATACAGTGGACATTTGTGGTGACAGCTACGTAGGTACAATTATTACACAAGGCAATGATTTTTTTCCCCTTCTTTTTAATTTCTTTTTATTTTGTTCTGAATGTTTATCTGTATTTTTGTTTTAGGATTTTTGATATTTATTATAATTTTTTTAAATTAATCAAAAGGTTACACATACCGCTCGGTGGCGCACAGGGTAGCACATCCGCCTCACAGTTAGGAGGATGCGGGATCAATTCTACCTCCGGCCCTCCCTGTGTGGAGTTTGCATGTTCTCCCCGGGCCCGCGTGGGTTTTCTCCGGGCACTCCGGTATTCTCCCACATCCCAAAAACATGCTTGGTAGGCCGATTGAAGACTCCAAATTGTCCCGAGGTGTGAGTGTGAGTGCAAATGGTTGTTTGTCTCTGTGTGCCCTGCGATTGGCTGGCAACCGGTTCAGGGTGTCCCCCGCCTACTGCCCGATGACGGCTGGGATAGGCTCCAGCACGCCCGCGACCCCCGTGGGTACTAAGCGGTTCAGAAAATGGATGGATGGGTTACACATACCTCTATTTCACAGGAATCTGATATATTTTAAATCTATTCTCCTCATAACTAAAGTAAAACGTAAAAAGTAAAATGTCTCATGCTTTTGGTGATCTGCTCATTAGCAGAAAAAAAACATGCAAAACATCCCAATTATAATTAGGAGCTGGAGGAAAAAGGCACATTTGCATGTTCAATTAGTCCCAGTGCGATGCCAGATAGATAATCCTCAAGACTGGCTAACGTCCTTGCATCTGAACTTCTTCAGCTGCCATTTTGTTTTGAAGCTGAAGAAAAATAAAGGGACGTCACGTAGACCCCCTCTGCGGGAACACAACTGTTGATCTACATTTAATAAGCTGGTCAAAACCGTTCTCCTGGCAAAGGAGGTTGAGCTTTTAATGACCATTTCTGCTTTCTGAATCTCAGACTTAAAGCTTGATTGTTTGGCGCACAATTAACAGGTAGGCTATCTTATTATTGGCGAAACACTCTACATCCCGCCGACTATTGTGGGAATAGAAGGCGCTAGAGACACATAGCGAGAAAGCGTGTGTCCCCAGCATGCTTTTACTGGCTGTGAAGGCAGGGAGACAGATGGGTGCAGTGAAGAGGGGATTAGATGGGAGCGGCAGGGCAGGAACCCGGGTGTAAAAAAAAAAAAAAATGCAGCCCTCACGAGAGGATGACCAGGCCAGCCTTCACGCTGGCCAAAAGGGGAGGTGGGGGAGGCTTGTGATGGATGTACCCTCTGACTGGAGCCATTGGCACACCCACATGGAGACGCCACCAAGGCCAGGCCAGAGGAGCAGGCAATCAAAGAGAGGCCGGAGGGCTAGGATGATATAAGAGGATCCAGCTTATTAAATAGGCTTCAGGAGGTGCATGGAGCATCTCAACTAAGTTGTCATACTGGCACCAAAAGACTTTGTGTTACATAGAAAGCACAATCTGCACGCAGCCATGACAGGCCGCGTACAGTGCCAGTGGGATTACTGTCATTAGAAGCATGCAAACAGACACACAACACACTCACGCACATGCGCACACACTAGGGAGATTCAACACAATGTGTCAACCCTGATTTACCTCTTCTACCTAACCTGGGCCTCATTATCCTGCATCTGAGCCACACAGGGAAGAAAGAGAAGGTGTATGAGTGCATACTGGCTATGAAGGAGTATCCCATGCTGTCAGATTGGATCATATTCTATTAGAGCCCACTTCACTTTGGCAAAACTGCTTCCACAGTGGCACCTATACCTCGAGTCGATGACAATTTGGAAATGGGTGAATATTTTAGGGAAAAATACGCCTCCAAAGTGAGATTACCCGAGGCCTCAGAAAAATCTCATCATATTTCAGATCAGTGAGATTCTGAATTAATCACTTCACAAGCGTGTTTGATTTTCAGTCTGTTTTTGTGATGTCACCAAAGAACTGTGTCAGGATGACAAAGACGAAAAAATAAAAAACGTGACAACGGTAAAAATGGCCTAATAGCATCGTACATTTTACGCAGTGTTTTTTGGAGGAGGTAAAACTTTTGATAGCTTAGTACTAGCCTCGAACCATCAAACATAGCTAATTACGTTCCTGGTGATGAAACTTGACAACAGTTTCAATTTCAGTTAAATAGCCTCCGATTAGCTTGTAACTGTTTGACAGCGGAAACTTTTATGCCATATAACATTGCACCAGAAACGCTAACCGTTCAGAAGATCCATTAATCAGTCAATCGATTCTTGATATAACATTATAAGAGATCTCACCCACCCTACCAGACTCCACACAGGGAGGGCCAGAGGTGGAATCGAACCCACACCCTCCTAGCTGTGAGGCGGACGTGCTACCCAGTGCCCCACCGAGCCGCCCTGCTAATAAATCACTAACCTGAAAACCAATTCAATGACGTTCGCAAATGCTAATATTGCAACTTGTTACGGAGGCAGAGCAACTATGTTAAGGTTCCGGAAGTGACGTCAGAATGTCCTGCTGTTCAAATCGGAGGACAGAAAGACAACTTTTCATGCAGTGCAGAGTTTAACAGAAAGATGGCATCACACAGACGACTTTTGCCACGACTTCAAGTTCCAACAAACATACACTATTAAGTTAAAATAATGACCAAGACATTAAGACAGCATTACTAGATACCCGTTTCTAAAGTTTATTATTTTTATTAACATCCTGTCAATTACGGCTACAGCAAGACAATACGATGGGATTAAAAATATGACTAAAACTTGGAGGAAACACAGGTTTTATTTTAATTAATCCACAAATAAATTTGGTGCAATTACAGGGATCAATGCTGTGTTCAAACTGACTTCCACTCGATAAATTGCAGCAAGTCCCGGCTTTCTATTTTTAACTACCAGGTATCTTTTGAGTTTTTGCTGGCGCTTTTTTCCCATCAGTGGCATGCTTACTGCAAGTACAGCACCATTCAGGGTGGAAAACAAACTCGGTAATATCCCATTTACTGGGAGGCAGGAGATGGTTTCACTGGCAGTATAATAACAGGCTACATGAAGCGTAGCATTATAGAGTGGGAATAAAAGCAGCTTGATTGGTAAAAATTTAATTCAAAAGCAGACCTCGCCCATCTCATAAAATTGAAGCAATTAATAATATTTTAATGCAAATTGGAGTGTAGCAAACACATGACCATTTCTTAGCATTTTGGGGGAAATTAAAGGACAGTTTTTACACGCATTTAAAAAACTAAAAAAAAAAAAGATTCAACCCAAGCAAAATGAAAAAAATAATTTAATGCAATCTACTATCTGCCACGTACAGTTTAAGCATCTTATTCTGCCAACCATGCGTGTCCAAAGTACCTTGTTAGTGGCTGCTTTACAAGCGGAGTAAATGTGTGTATGGATGTAAAATGTGAAGATTTCTCATTTAGAATATTAACCAGCAAATAAACATCGCTTTACAACAGAATGGATGCAATACAACTGCGTCAACAGGATGAGTAAATATGTGAGTGAAGGTAATAATTCAAGGTTAAGAATGATGCAGTTACTGCATCGCTCTGCAGGGTGTAGCAGGAATTTGACATTCACGGATGGATCCCACAGCGGTGGCTCGTTAAAGTAAGTCCGAGCCACAATTTACTTCTTAATTCAATGATGCATCAGGGAAGTATGTCTATGAGGCATTCTTACTGCAAGCACAGGTTAAGCACACATGCTGCACTTACTATAAAAGACATAGCCAACGAGAGTAGTATATTATTATGAGACAGCATTAAGGAAGCCTGAGGAGAACATTCCCTACAAAGAGAAGAGTGGTGCGCGTGTGTGTCTGTACATATGTGTTAGTCATTTAGAAGGACTGAATGGCTCTTCCAAAGTGCATCATGTTGTTAATCTTGTTCACATACAAAAAAAATTATACCCGCAGGTACATTTCTGACATCTAAAATGAGGCGGGGAAGGGGGGGGGGGTTACAAGCAAAAGCAGCAAAGCATCACAGGACCCACATGTGGAATTTCCCCGTGGTATTGAACAACAGAATAATTGAAATGCAAACACCTGCTCCAGACGGCATTTGTCATGCTGTAATTTCCATTACTCAATGACTGCCACTCTGGCTTTGCCAGATTCTAATACCAAACAGCCCACCAGCAGGTAACAGCTGCACCCCCCTACCCACTATCACCAGCCCAATTTTGACAGCACCATATGTACCTTCAGAGTGGTGGGAAAGGGTTAACAGGCTGACGCAGGAAGCTCCAATGCCAGAACCAAACACGGTGATGCGGTTGGAGTCCCCTCCAAAGAAGCCGATGTTCTCACTGATCCACCTTAAAGCTTGGATCTGATCCAGCAGTCCGTAGTTCCCTTTAGCAGCCTGGTCCCCGGTACTGAGGAAGCCTGAAACACATTCAGATAAGGAGATTTGAAACGCATACACTGGAGAGACAATGTTAAACTTTTATACTGAGTGCTCAAATAGGCTTTTGAATAAAGTAGGATGTTTGTGACTTGCAAAAAATATGATCTGAGGACCAACATTGGACCAACATTAGGTACAATGTGGAGTCACTCCTCCTACTTTGACTTTAACCTCCACCATTGCTAAATTTCAGCAACTCCGTCAACTACACATGCTAATATTAGCATACCTTAGTTCTCATTTGTGTAGTATTGTATTCAAAGTCTCACATCTCATCTCATTTCAAATTAAAGTACAGAGGTGACTTAAAAATTGTAAATCCTCTTTACCCATTGAAATAAATAGAAATGCCATTTAACTAAGCTCTGATTTTAAAACTAGCTGGCCTATTCATCACTTTATAGGATAAGCGGTTCAGAGAATGGATGGCTGGATGCGATGGATTTAGCATGAGGCGATCAGACATTTTATTGGGGTTCTCCATCATAATGGCCCTCCAAAGGAGACTATCATTGCAATGTGGCCCGCGACAAAAAATAGACACCCCTGTGTCGTTATACTCTCGTAGGTCTTGTGTATTGTGTTTAAAAATGTATCATCAACGTGAAAGGTTACATATCTGCTAACCGTCACGCCAGTTGACAGCTACGATGAAATCATGACTTATTCGATGACAAGGTTGTTGGTAAAATAGGAATGTGTGAGGACCCCATGCCATTTAGCATCTTATGGGAAATAAATGTCATGTCACCCTGGGTGAACACCCATCATCTGATGTATTGATCAGTCCAGATGATAACCTTATGGATCACTGGGAAAAAAGGGAGCAATGGTCATATGTTCAAGCCATAACAAGGGCATCCTTTATCTTCATTTTCAGTTCATTTCGTAAATCCCTCACTCGATAACATTCCCAGCAGGTTCTATCCACGGACATTCCCAGAGCGTCACATGCTCAACAATGTTTGATTTGGATAGTGACTCTCTCTTGGGCCCATCAGACCTCATACGGAATTATTTCACCACCCTGTCTCAGCGGCTCTCACGGGCCCAAGCCCTGCTGAATGATGGATAATCGAGAGCTAAGGGAGAAGTTCAAAGGCAGGCACGCCCCAAAGTCCCGACGGTGGTCTCAATGTCCATCAAGCCAGAGAACATGCATGCGAGGGGACAACTATGAGATGTGTGGACACAAAGAAGCAGCCCTCCCTCCAAGGACTGCTAAACACATCATAGGCAGTGAATGTGGTGGTGGGTTGCATACCCTTCAGCGTTTCTCAGCTTTGTTTCTATTTCATGGTCAATGCCTCTATGTAATGACGACTGTTTTTAAGCCCTGTGGGATAAAAGAAAAGTGCTTTGAAGGCATCGCTTGCTCAGAAGAAAAAATACAAATCTGTGTTCGTGACCCAGGTCAGACAGAGCCATGATCACGCTGGATAAACACAGATTAGAAAGCATCTGCTCTGCACTCATTAGCTGTTTACGCTTTGGTCTGAGTGTTTGTCCTAATGACTTTCTACCTTTCCTCCACCATGATAGACAGCCTGCCCTGCCTTCAGAATCGCACCTGCCATGCCCTCGCACGCCTGACGGCTGCGACTGAGTGGCATCGGAAATGACGAGCCTCATCATGGATACGGTGAGGAGGAAGTGGTGCGGGCAGCAACGCAGGAGACAAATGGATCAACAGATGGTCTCCTGCAGACGCATCCCTGAGGATGACAGAGCAGCGTGGCACATGCAGAGAAAGGGAGGGTGCGCCAAGGAGACCGGCAGAGGAATAGAAAAAGACAGGAGGAAGAAGGGGAGGACTCCATCTGAAGAGCTTTTCATTCACCTCTCACTGTCCTCTTTTCATGCCGTCAGCACGAAAGGGCAACAGACTTGTACTACCTTCTCTTGGGTGAGACTATATTTTGCTGATAATTCAACTTATTTAGGTTACCATGTGTCCGTCATCTTAGGCCCTAAGCCTTAGGGAATACCCCAGATGGACTTTTGCATTGAGACATACTCTCCATGATATATGTATATTAATCAATAGGTGGTGTGGACGGAAATTTTAGGGAGCGCTCACACTAGGGCACTTTGATCATATTGTCCGTTGGTGCGATTACCCCTCCTACTGTTGCTCACTGATCCACACGCACACTGCCTGCTGAACTCATTCATGCTTCAGTGTGCTTATGTATCATCACTACTTGATAAATCATTGGATCTTTCTCGGCTTAACTCAAGTTGTTCTGTCTCCATAGTGGCGGCTCTTACAAACTCTCAGGAGTAGCAGTCACATCACTTACAGTATAGAAGGCTCTAGGGTGCAACCAATTTGGTCACACGTGCGCCATGATTTCTCACTGGTGGGACTAAAAAACAATAAGAGGTTGCAGCGGTAGGACCAGGGCGAGGGATTGTTACTTAATCATTCACCAGTCAATATTGCTTAAAACGATAGGAAGCTATTTTTTAAACACTGACACTTTGATGTTCAGAATCATCTGCTGCGGTCTTCTGGCAAAAGGTAGACTCAACACTCGACTGGTTTCCAGTTAATATAAGACTAGGACACATACTAGTGACACATACCATACAACCGTTTTATGCTCAGATTCACACTGTCAATGAGCAGAGACTCAACCGGTAAGAGAAACAATCCCGTTATATGACATAAACAGGTTGGCCACCCGTGCATGTGACACCTGTCACACAAATTCCTCATTGCTAGTCTTAGCAGGCCCCATTGCATTCAAATTTGTGCAAACAATTAACAGAGTGTAACTTTCTATTTTGTAGTGAACTAACCAAGGTTAAAAATAGCATCTATTTGATGAACCTGTTGTGAAGGAACTGGAGCATCCTGACTGAAACTCCATCAAACACTTCTGGGATGAACTACTATAGAATATGTTCCAGGCCCTTCTATGCAAATGACCTCACAGCTGTGCCTCAATGCTCCAAAACCTTGTATAATCTACCCAGAATCTGTTAAAGGTGCAAAAGTGGAAGTCAACACCATACTTGCACTGTCAAACTTCTAAGTGTAGAACCCATGTACTCCAAGAATTTCAAGCAAATACATTCTCGGGAATGATGTTCCAAAATGAAAATAATTAGCTAATATAATCCCGCTGTAACTTCAAAACAAAAGGGCATTAGAGGATGACAAAATATGATCAATTAGAAATGTATATCCATCTGGCAGGATAAGCTCTGTCCAACGGTCTATTGAGTGGGGACTCTTTGTTTCACCAGGCTGATGCTACTGCATTTATAAATATTTATAAATACATGCGGCCACTAATGTAGAGAGGTGGAAATCCATTATCTGACACAACAGGACAAGCTGCAGGCACTATTGTAAAAATAATTATTGTTTAACTTCTGGCGATGCTTTAATTGGAAAAGTGACAGTGAATATTCCTTCTAGAAAGCAATTAAGATAGCAGGACAGTTGTTTTGATTCTTGGCTAGAGTGTACACCCTTAAAAATTATGGGTGGGTTGAAAACAAACCAATTTGGGTTAAAAATTGGACCGACCAAGGAGGTTGGGTCACTTTGACCTGATTTACTGGATTGTTTTGGGAAAAACAACCCAAATAAGAAGTTGGGACAAATTGTCATTCTTTAACTATATTGTAAAGGTCTATAAACATCTTCTGAAGCTCTCAAGAGAAAGCGTGGTTTACCTCTTCATTACCAGTTTGGGTGATATCACCACATAAAGGTACCAGTGATGCCAAAGAGGATGATAACCATAGGACCACAAAAAGTATGTGCTACAAGTGTCTATCCAGGATGCTGTGGAGAAAACTGAGGAAGACGGCACTGTGATGCACTGGTGAGTGTGTGGAGTTTGTATGTTCTCCCCGTGCCTGCGTGGGATTTGTCCAGGTACTTCCGTTTCCTCCCACATCCCAAAAAAAATTGAGCTCTCCACATTGCTCGTAGATGTGAGTGCGAGTGCGGATGGTTGTTCGTCTCTGTGTGCCCTAGGATTGCCTGGCAACCAATTCACGGTTCCTCGCCTGCTGCCCCATGACTGCTGGGATAGGCTCCAGCACACCCGCGACTCCCATGGGGACAAGCGGTATGGATAATGGGTGGATGGATGAATAACTGTGGTGGACGTTTTCTCTCTTTATATAAGTAATAGCTTACAAGTTAGTCTCGGCAAAATCTGAAAAACCATGACTAAGCAACTGTGCCAATGATTCTTGTTAATCAACAAAACCAAACTTAGTCCTGCAATTTCAGCTCAAACTGTTTTGTAAAAAACACTTTTGTTTTGACATGAGAAAGGCACATGCCCTGAAGTTGAACTGCACTAGAAAGATGGATTCATACAAAAAAACTTCATTTATGGCAGGCCTTGTTAATAATTAATGCTTAAGTCCAAAATGTATGTACACTACATAACAGAAACTCTTCTGTGGGCTTATTTTAGATGCATCCTTACGGCCATGCTCGTGAATCACTTGAAATATCCTTATAATAACAAAACAAAGACGGCAAATTATGGAGTCCAACCTCTGTCAGATGGATCAGAGATTAGATTAGAGTTTTCTTATTTACTGAAAACAAACATCACGGATCAACAAGAGTCTCTGCTTTCAGTCTCTGCATGTCGGAGCATGTCTGAACTGATAACAAGGTGATCTTGTGACGGGAGCTGCTCCATGGTATCTTCTTGCGGTGTCACAGTCACGGATTGAGCCTTGATCTCAGCCTGAGAAGCAGAGCTGAGCTTCGACCAGGTCTCCCCACACACCTGTCACGTTGCATCGTGCTTGTCGGGGAACAACCGTGTATACAGTCTCACATGCACGGTGAGGGTCGATCGAGGTAGGGAGTGTGGACAAGCTCAAGCATCAGCGTGGAGCAATGGAGCTGATGCCACTGGCGTATCAAATGTAGCAGCTTTCCGTTTGATTTCATCACAGAGAAATGTTTATTTTTCTAAGCGTGCTGCCACATAATGCATTTTGTCCTGTGATCTTTTATCAATAACCCGGCGCCACTATCTCAATATAAACACGATGTGTCTTTCTTCCTCCTGGGCTGTGGCAGTGATTTCCTTTACTCTTTCCTCACCGCATACATATTGCTCTATTGATTATGATTTAAAAGTCTGTTTCCATATGGCGGGCTATAACTCACCCCAGAGCGGAAAGAGGTGACGATAATGATCGCCCCGACCCCGGACATCTCTCTAAGCTCGATCTCCCGGATAATGGAATGTGTGTGAAGTAATGGCGGAGGGTGAGGAGGGGGCAAAGAAGGGTGAGGAGGAGGGCAAAACTATGCTATTGAGCTGTAGAGCGAGCTTACACGAGGACAGATGGAGGGAAGTGATAGGGAGGAGGAGAGTGAAAGGGAGAAGAGGTTGGGGGAAGACAGTGATGATGTAAAGGAAGGCAAGTTTTGAAGCTTTTAGTGTGATTCATTCCATTTTCTTTTGCCTTTCTGCTTCCCATCCTCCATCTCTTTGGGGGTGCTGGTTAACAAGGCGGTCTGTGTCCCAACTCTTCCTCGGTACTTCCCCTCCCCGTCTCCCTTTTGCACTTTCCCTCTATCTGTTCCCCCTTCTCCTCTCTGAGGAAATAAAGGCCCACACAGTCGCAGCCTTGACAGCCTCCCTTAAGAATCCTGCACTACAAAAGAGTCCCAACTTCCCCCCCAGCCAGGCCCGAGCTGAATGGGAGCCTCTGGGGTGTGGATGGGAAGCAGATGAGGGAAGAGGCCACATAAAGGCTCTGTGTGTCAAGCTCACGACAAGCAAAATAAGAAATCCAGTGGCACATCATTCGCATAGAGAGTCATCCTTTAGGAACTCCCATCTTTTCATTTTAGGGGCGGTGAAGGTTAAGGAATTCTGAAAATACTGTGAGGGAGGGGCCTGAATGAAGGTGACTGCTACTCGGATCAGTTCCTGTTTACAGCTCCATGCCCAACGGCACGGCTAGAGTCAGATCGTAGTGATCAGAGAGCAAAGGAAGGAGAGAGAAGGGCATGCAAGCACAAGGAAGCCTCTTTATGGCTTTCTGAATACTGACGGCCATTTACATAACATCACAGTCTTTTTTTCTGGTCGAAGAGAAAGTCGTTGGAAAGGGCAGCCGCATGATCTTATTACCACAGAAAAATATTATAATTACATATTAGACTTAGACTTAGACTTAGACAGACTTTATTGTCATTTTGTAAACACTCGGTGCACACAAAACGAAATTTCGTTGCTTACGGCTCTCAACAAAGGAATGATATTTCGACTGGACAAAAAGTGACATTTCTATATAAATATGAAATAAGATAAGATAAATAAGATAAATATAAAGTGCAGCCGTGAAGGAAACAAAAACAGTATTTACAAAGTGCGCAGAGGAATGCTAAGTTGACTGTTCAACAGTTTGACGACAGTAGGGAAAAAACTATTGCAGAACCTGGCGGACCTGCAGCGGAAGCTGCGAAACCTCTTCCCAGAGGGTAGCAGGGAGAACAGTCCGTGGTGGGGGTGTGATGGGTCACTAATGAATGACTAATAGAATAGAATTTCTTAAAACTATATTTTATATTCTCGGAATGTTTCATCAAATTAAAGTGTCTGTCTTTACCGATACAATAATGCTCAGTTTTGATTGACACAGCCGTTATACGGCACTGTATACTAAACTCGGCTCAACTATATTTGTAGTGAACTTTAAAACAACCACGGCTACATAAACCTTGTATGACTTCTTTTAGCTCCATTATGTTCATGGAGCTAAAAGAAGTCATACAACAACAAACACAATGAAAACAATAAGTTGATGACCGAAACAAAAAGTCTCATGATGGGTCAAAATCCATAGAATAAAAATGTTTTAAAGATGGGTAACGAGCGGGCTTGCCTAATGTTAGGCAAAGAGTTGGACAAGCAACGAAAAAGGCCTAAATGATCCTAAGATTCACTGATATGTTCTTGCCCTTAAAACGGAAACCCTTTGGTTTCTAAATGATCCATTTTGACTTTAGTGGCGCTTGTCTCCCTCAATGGCTAAAAATCCTCTTAAAAGCCTCATGCTTTCTACACATCAATGCTTTGAGCACAGACAGTCAGTTGTCAAAGACAGTCAAATGCTTTTATATTGAGGACGACGAGGCATCTCACAGCTGGTGCGGAGGCGGGCCTGCACACTCCCGTCAAGGCAGAGAAAAAGACTGGTGGTGAAGAGCCACAACTGTGAGGTTAAGCAGCTCTTTGGTTCCACTTGGAAGAAAACAGCTCATAGGGAGACAATCTGCAATTTGCCCACTCCTTTTTGAAAGAGTTCTTATATTCCAGATCTTTTTTCTTCTTCTTCTCACTGTAACAGAGCAACGCTGCCTGTCTGTGTGTTTGCATGTGTTTAAGTTCAAAAGCCAGGCATGAAAAATGTGCAAATCTGACCGATGAGTTTGTGTGGCGAGGTTTAACACCATCGTGCACTCAGTGAGCACTAATTCACTGTGCTACTGCAGGGCAGATCAGAGCAAGGCTTATCAGAGCAAGTCAGAGAAGCAGCAATGGAGAGAAAAGTCATCATTTAGAAGATCTTCAAAGCCCAGCTTCTCCTCCCAACAGGTTGCTGCACTTCCTTTTCCCACAAAGCACAATAAGCTCAGTATTGTGTGATTCTTATCGGAATTTAGTAAGTCAACTATACTACAGTTGAACTTTTGATGTCAAAAAAATAATCCCACATTTCTCCTTTGTAGTGCTCAATTGAAAAGAAAAAGAAACCTTCCAATGTAGATCAATTGTAGAGAAACATCTCTTTATGTGAACAATGTTTCCTCGCCATTCAGCATGCCACTTTGGAATTAGTCTTGTTGTTTGTCTTCTGATTGCTAGTTCAAGAAAAAAAGCTTGGCTACAGAAATGGGCACGGTGTGCTGGTTTTGATTTGTTCCCAAATTAGTTGCAGAGAATTTGCCTATTTATTTTGCACTTTGTTTAAAGACACCAACAATGCTGATCTCAATGTAGCAGCACAAGGAAGAGAAAAATGCCTTTAAAAAATCCAGCAGAACCTTCCAACAGGTAAATGCAAGTCATACAATTCAAATGAAATTCAACTGTTAGGTTTCAAATTGTCACAGGAGCCTTTTATGAAATGTGATTTCGTCTTAAATATGCGGTACAGTTATTATAAAGGTATTCTAAAGACCCATCCATCCAATCCATTTTCTCTCTCGCTCAAGGTAAGTTGGAATAGCTAGCCAATTGTCGGGCACATAGCCACATATAGTACACTATATATAAACAAACATTTATACCTATGGACAGTTGTGAGTCTTCATTTTTGGGCAGAAACCTACGCAGACATGGTGAAAGCCTGCACAAGAGATTCCGGTATAACACTCTTGAGTTTTGATTGACACGATTACAGTGGTATAAACTTTACTACATGTTGATTATTGAGGTGTCGCCTCATATATCGGTTATATCTGAGAAGAGACGCATAAGCCATTGCCTTTCATACCCATCGGACACCATGACCTCAATAATAAAGTACTAAAGAAGAATTACAACCTCTCTGACGGTGTCAACTAAAACTGTAAATTCGCAAGCTCCGTAAAGATAGAATTAATGGCGCCTCTTCTGTGTTGGATTGATTACATCGTGTAGGTACATTTAATGAAAGGGTAAGCAAGTGTATAAAATCTGAAAAGGCCCAACAAAGAGCAAGGACTCTGTGTTTGTGTGTGAGATACTTTTTGGCCACTAAACTGCAGCCATCTGTGTATGCTGGTAAATGGGGTTGCCATCGTATAAGCGACCAGGATGGCATCCAACAATGTTTGTTTGCATTGGTGCATGTGTGTCACTATGGCAGGGAAAGGGGATGAGGGTGTGTATTCAAGGCAGCAAAGGAGGCATAGATATTAATCACGTGGATGAGCGTGGCTGTGTGTTGCTGGGTGTAGATGGATGGGGTGTGAGTACAGTGATGTCATCCTGACAAATGGATCGGCCATGTTGGCTGAGACGCGAACATCGTCTCTCATTTCAATTAGTTCAAGACACGGCAACACACCGAGCACACAATGCACAGGTTACACGTGTGGAGAATATGTAGCCATAAAGCAGGGTTGTGAATGTTTGGGAGATTGCTTTGTATTATTTTCACTTTTTTTAGGGTTAGTTGTTAGTTTTAATTAGTTTTTGGCGCAGGTTTGTTGGTTTTTATTAGTGGTACTTTATTTTTGAAAATGCTTCCTCTTAGTTTAGTTTTAGTAATTGGTTTTAGTTTTATTAATGTATTTGTCAAGTGAAAAATAATAAAAAAGGGTAACTCAGTATTGTTTAAAATGAAAATGGTCACAAAGTGTGTAATTTAAAGTAAGTCTGTTTGACCTTTCTTCTATTTAGATATACATCAGTACATCAATACTGAATTAAATATATCTAAAACGAACGCTGAAAACTCATGTATTGGCAAAGACGAAAACAGCTAGTTTTGCTATAATGTAGTTTCAGTTACTTTTTTTTAAAGCATTTTTATTTTATTTATTCTCATCATTATTTATTTTATGTCATGAACAAAATGTTATTTGTTTTCAATTTTATTAATTCATTAGTTTTCGTTAACTATACTAACCTTACCATTAACTCCCACCTCAACCCTCCAACTCTGGCACCAGAGCGCACTGCACAGCAAAACCAGGAGGAAGCTCTCAGTGTGTTTACAAACTAACAAGTGACCAATGGCTGTGTCTTGCCACAATATCAATTTGATGAAGTACTGGAATGATGGCACAGAGAGTCGACATTTGAGCCGGTGGTAATAGCACGTATTTACTGTGAAATACACTTCAAGATCTGTAGCCGCTATCACATTGAGTGCACACAAACCTGAGATTTAAAAAGGTCTGACCTCCTCGCTGGCTAGTTCCACAAAGCATGACACCATCAAATAACAGAGTTGCAGCGTCACCTACAAAAGATGCTTATACTCTCTTCCCAAAGGTCTGCAGCAAATAAGCAGAGGTGCTAAACCTCATTTCAAACCCTTGACTCTATCTTCTGAGCTTTAACATCAGCCATTTTAAAACCACATTGGACTTTCCTTCTCAGTGTCAATGTTAAAGTACCTCTCAATCAAAATCTGAACTTTCTAGAGTTCTACTTCCCTGTTCATTCCTCTCCAAATGACTGATATGACCCTCTTCCTCTTTACTGTACAAGAGGATCAATTTAGGAGATGGCAGCACAGGCCGGGCAATTTGCGGCTGAACTTTGCTACGTCAGGGAAGACTAGAGCTTTCCTCCAGAGATTTGCTCAGGGTCTCTTGGGGCCTCAGCTCCACTTCCAATTGACCGGTAATGGTGGCTATCTCCTCATCTTCCCGTAAAGCCATCAGGAGATTAATACCAAGTCCGTAGGCTTGAGTATGTGGGGGCAGAAGCGTTTCATCCAACCGCATCTTTAGTAATTAGGCTGCTTCACATCTGCATTTAGCACATTAAAATAGAAAGGAATACATAAGTAGTAATGCAACCATTATAAATCAGAGTTACACAAAACAGTTAAGGAGTGGTGAAAGGAAATAGGATGAATATATAAAAGGAGGATGTACAGGAATTAATAAACGTCAATTTGTTATTGTTCCTGTGCTTTGGTTCTACTCCTTTTTTTGCTTACAATTTAGCAGTTATTCTCAATAAACAGCGTGATAAAACGCTAACGCAAATGACTTCAGCCATCTGATATGACTGCGCCGTCGTTCTAGATTATTTTTGTTTCATTTTTTTTTTTTTTAAATCCATTGAAAATCCAAGACTGTAGTGCGCTTTGGTTTACATTATATAACAGAAGAGAAATAGTCTTCTGTCAATCTTGATGAAAATACTTTTAGAATTGCCTGACATACTATGTCAGTATCTAGCGTGATGCCACCACCTACCGACATCAAGCCCGATTGTATCACCGGGCGATAGAGCATGTCTCCCTATTCAACGTTGGTACATTGAATATGAGGTATGTGGCTTGCTGAAAATACTTAACGACGGAAAACTGTGATATGGCAATTAGATCAGATGGATGTAAAAACTCTGTTGTGCGAACGAAAACCTCAAGTTGGGATCGCACGTAGAACGGATTTATTTGAACGGTGCGGTTGTGCTTGGCTGGCTTGGTCTTACATATTCCTTTGTTGTTGAAACTGTGCTGTTCCCGCACCCTGAGAACAGGCAAGGCATGAAAAATGAATGAAAGGCCTTTGAAATGGTGTGAACAATTACCATAACACTTTTACAGCAGAGGTAGCTCGACTGTTTCGTGTTGGTACCTGCAACACGATCCGCACGCACCGTTGTACCCCTGTGTCACGAAAGATGTCTTTTTTTCTATTTTTTTTGCCCTCCCTCACCCGATTGATACTGAAATCCTGTTTCCAGCAGAGGTCTCAACTTTCAAACAGCTTTTTCATTTCACGGCGTCACTCTGCCTTTTAATCTAGCCACATAAAAAAAAAAAAAAAACTTGGTTCCAACAACAACAACAACAATAAAAAGGTTAGATCTTGCTTTCTGTTTCATCTCAGCTTTCCCGCAGTCCCCCGAGATGTCGGTTGCCTGTGTGCGTGCGTCCTCGGGGCTTGGCGATGGGAGATTGTGGCAGCCTTGTTTGCTTGTCTTTATTCCATCTCCTCACTGCCCTGAAATCTGCCCAACACCTCAGCAGCATTGCTCCAGCCCCACAATTAAATAAACCGTTAGATAAAATGTCACCGTTGTTTTGTGCCCTGCACCGTATCGGTTGGTTAGACCCACTCCAAAGACTGCGGAGAACCAATTCCGAACAATTTTAAGTGATGGAAAACAGTCCTCGAAAGTCCAAAAGTTGGGTTTGTGCAGCAGGTAAACTTTTGCACTTGTTCACTTTTTCTAGAAAAAAAAAAAGGGATTTAAAGTAAATCGACTGTACTGTATCTAAATTTAAGATAGCTACTAATGTGCAACACATTTATATTGTAAGCAATGTAATTTGAGCCTGTTTATTACTCAAAACTGAGAAAAACAATGGGACACTTGTTTACAAAAATGCCTTTTTGGAGAGCAAATATGAATTCGTCAAGCCAATTTATGTGTATAAATACTATTTGCTGCAACCAATTTGTGTTTTTGTTATGGCAACGTGAAACATACAAATCTTGATGATAACCTGATAAATTGCTTACATCTAAATCAGGTATTGCTTTTGGGCCGATACCAGCCTTATGTTCAAGTACTTTGTATTCCCGATGGCAGCTGACACCGTTGAGGCTGACACAAATCAAACATTATGCTAAGTGAACCGTATCCACTCATATGCCTATTTAGATGCAATTTCTCTAAGTATATGTTTATATTCATGCTTAGAGTTTTTGGTTTCTACCCAAATGCACTATGTTTATTTGTTAATTAAATTTCCACTTGGCTGAGAGTGCTCGTCTTATCTGAATTTCACCCACGTCCACCTTGTCATATTCCAAAAAAGATACACTTTCAATATGCTTATCGAGTTTATACTAATGCATTGAGTGCATTATTAATGTGTTGCTACCAAAATGCATATGTTTATTTGTTTACTCAATTTCTGCATGGTCGACAGAATATTTTTATTTTTTAAATGTATCCATGTCCATCCTCTCATGTGTCCATTAAGATCTCATTTCTATTACCTTTCGAATTTTTATAGGTTTTATATCAATGCTTTGAGTGCATTATTAGTGTCACCTTACCAACTGTTTACATTTGATTGCTAACTCACTTAAGCGGTATGATGACTTTCTCCATTATGGTATTTGATATTATATACGTACTTCACACATTTACTTATTTGGCTGAGAAAAATAACACAATAATTTCAGAGTAAGTTATTTGCGTTTTATATTGTCCTTAACTTCCGAATGCTGATTGATTCTTCTGAACTTTTATAAACCAAATGTATTTAATTAAAATAATTTCTTATTGGTGTAATTGAAATATCTGAAAAAGTATTAGTGGTATTAGTTACTTGGTATCATGTCGGAGAGTACTCAAGAGATGAGTATTCAAACTGGCATCAGCAGTAGTGTATACAATTTAGGACATCGTCAGGTGTCAGATGGAGATGAAAAAGCAATGGCTGTCAGGCATCATCTTAAAATTCATCAGGTGCGAGTAAAACGTTTATGGATCTGACTTTTGGCAAAACAGCTTCAGGTATTCCTGTTGAGTCTCAGGAATGATACCATCGTCCATCAGACAGCAGGGCTCCAGACAAAATGGTGAGAGGAAAAAACGTTCTTAGACAAAATGATGTCCGTAAAAAACGTCTTAAAAAAAAATCAAATCACATGATCAGAACTTTACTCAACAATGCTGCCACTCTTTAGTGGACACTGTGTTGTGTCTACTTGCTATTATTTTATTTATTTTAGTTTGTTCCCATCTGGTTAATATTGCGTGTGACCTAGCCAGCTCCGGTACCTCAGACTTAGAAGGTTATTCTCTCAGCTTCCCTAACGAGACTCAAGTGGAAAAGTCGACTTGTCCTCTCTCAGCCGAGCATGAGTGTGTTTGCCGCTGTCAGGTCCTGTTATGTCAGCCCTCTGCGGTTCACATTTCAGAAAGCACAAACACAATGATCTCAGAGGAGCTCATCCATGCCCCTTTACCCCCTCCCCTTTCCCTAATAAATTCATAAAAGAAGGAGCAGCCCTTGTGGGTAAGTTGATTAACTAAGACATCCCCCGCTTTAGAGCACCTGCTGACGAAGCAGAATACAAACGGGACATTGTTGGAAGAAATTGTCGCCGCGCTCAAAACATGACCCCCAGTCCCGCTACTTTCACCTTTCCCTACTGCTACTCAATCCATTTTCCAAGGAGGCCTTACGGGATGAGAAAATATTACTGAACAGCACAGTGTACGCTCCTGACTGTAGGCTTGTCAGTCACCTAATTCGATACACTAATACGCCAGATGCATCTTCCCTAAATTGAGTATTGTTTGCTTTATTTGATAGCAGATGTTAATGTATGGCGTATAAGCCTAAGGGCTTATGTGGGGCGTATACTGCTACTTTCCGACAGGCACTGTGCAAACAGCAACATGAGCGCAGGCATCTGTTATACACTGAGGATGAAAATGAGTGTAACAAATTTCTGCCAAATATGCTGTGGGAATTGAATTAGCATTTTAGGGAAAAAAACATGTGATTACAAGGACACAAACACTGAATCCACACTGTTTGACTATTGGTATTCAGTCATGACTAAAGTTAATTTTAGGTCCAACAATTTATATAAAATGTAAATTTCGCACTGTATCGTGTGGTTTGCAGGTCTCATTCCAAAAACCATGAACAATTAATCATCTAAAGGTGTGAATGCAAATGGTAATGCATATTATTCACACAATGTGAGTTTTTATTTTTTTAATGTGCTTAGCTGATAAAAATGGATTACGTCATGATGTCAAGCCTCCGCTTCAACTCAACTCCTCTTGGCAGCATTAATCTGCTCAATGCAACAACAGCATGGAAAAAGAAGCTCAGCGCTTTTAACAAGCAATTCTTGCACCTCTCCACTACAAGCCTACACACCGTTAAAAGTGAAGAGAGTGACTGGATACTGGCAAGTGAAGTTAAGACATGGGCGAGCAAAGTTAGCATGTCCAGCATGCTAGTACATTTGTCGGACGAACACAGCGCTCACTAGGCTGTGATTACATCGAGGAGCCTTCAGAAATGAAAATCATATTTGAGGGGCCCTTATGTGCCTAAACAGAGTACCGTATTTTCCGGACTATAAGGCGCACCTAAAAACCTAACATTTTCTCAAAAGCCTTTATAGTCCGGTGCAGCTTATATATGGACCAAATTCATAAATTTAAACTGGCCCGAAGCATTGCATCATGAAATCAATCATAAGTGGCCCGCTCAAGACTATGAATCATACATTTAAAAGACTATGGATCATTATTTTGCGATTATAAAGTAATTTGTTGCGTCTGAAGTTGAAATAAAAAAGCTAAAATGGAGAAGGATTTGAATTAAAAATCTGACATGATGCATTAAAGGTGCGCCTTATAGTCCGGTGCCCCCTATATAAGGACAATGTTTTAAAATGGGCCATTCATTGAAGGTGTGCCTTATAGTCCGGCGCGTCTTATACTCCGGAAAATACGGTAATCATTGATAGAATCATCATTAATTTTTCCCCCTGAGTAATGTTTTTCTGGCTCTGGCGAGCAGTTCACATGTGTTTGGGTGGATGAAAGTAACTAGTACGTACACTGTATAAATGTAACGACTGGGAAAATACTCATTACAAATGCCCTTTTCTGTTGGTTCAGCGTAGTCAAGGCGGATCTGGGATTCCTCTGTCTGGCCCCATGTGGCACTGCTCACCACCGCCAAGGTGACATGCTTTCTTGTTAGCTCTTTGGCCCTGGGAGGCAGTTTGCCTTGAGCCTACAGAGGCGGATTACTGACCCAACCACATTGCCAATAAAGAGAAGAGAACAGACACGTTCTAATGGAGGGAAGGATTCACAATCTTATTAGGTGGACATCTTGTTTTCAGTCACTAGGCCCTCTGGCGCTGTGATAGCATCAGCCAGCCAACAGCTAGCAGGTGTAGAACACAGCAGAAAAAAAGGCAATTCAGTCGATCGAGTCATTACGTGTTCCTGCGTATACACATCTATTCTTCTACTTCAGTGTTCCCCGACAGCTCGTGCCACAGATAATGCACTCTAATGTCTAACAGGGCTCCAAATTATCGCTCCAAGACTGGCAGACATATGTTAGTGACAATGCCACTTTATCTGACAATTGTAACCCGCTTTCCAATTGCTTCCATATTGAAAAACTGCTAATTTGCTGCTATCCCAGGCTCCGGATCTGAATAACTAATTTCGGCATTGTGGTTGGTTCTGCTCACTGAAAACAAACAAAAAACAACATCCCATCTTTTACCTTTGCGAAGGTGTAAGATTGATACCATATTGAGCTCCTGAGTGGAGCCTCTTCTACAATTCTGTCCTTTAGACTGGCACAAGGAGTAACTCTGAGTGGCAGCTCCCTGCTCTAATTATATGAGTGGTAGCATTAGTCCCGCTTGTGAGCAGTTTTCATAATTACTTGGGCAATTTATTCATTATTTCCCTTAACAAGGTTGCTCAGTGGCCAAACATTGGAGGTCCAATTTGAAAGCATGCCAAGAAGATATCGGATGTAACAGACATTTTTGCACTAACCATTTAGAAAGCTTATGGATGATGATATTCAGTTTAAGATGATTATAGTTGACTATGGATGAGTATATACTGTCTTACTGTGTTTTATATGTTGCGTAGTTTGGGCAAACATGACACTACCCTCGCAATGCATCATTTAACGGGTTCAAATTAAATCAATATTATGACCTTCCTAAAATACACAATTTAGCCAATTGGCTCCAAAATAAGCTAGTTTAGCTTTTACAATTTGGGAGTAAATGGGCATTAGCGGTGGTGGTGCCAACAGCAACTGGCACAGGACACTGATTTGTTTGCACCTTTATGACAGCGAATAATTAATTTCATCGTTTTCTACTCTCATCCAATGACTGGCATTACCATATTATAGTGTCCATGATTACCTTGTGAATTTAAATACAGCTTACATTTAAATGCAAAAACTTGTCAGCAAGCTTTAATCCAACATTCAATTAATGCCACAGAGGGAACGTGCATGTGTTTATATTTACATTTATGATTGTATGGTTTGGCTTAAGAGGTAATTAATGGAGTGATGTAATTAGTATTTGTTTGAAATAAATGGAAATCCCATCAATCCGTTTCAACCTCCTTGCATTCAAAATATAGTATATATTTTCTTAAATAAGTTGTTTTAATGGACACTAGGTCATTTTTAATGTTTGGTTTGACACTAGAATTGATCACTACCTGCCAAACGGCCACTGGTTGACAAGAGTTCACTGCGACCATGCAGTGCTAATATCGCCAATT
Organism: Syngnathus typhle; assembly: GCF_033458585.1. Classification (NCBI taxonomy): domain Eukaryota; kingdom Metazoa; phylum Chordata; class Actinopteri; order Syngnathiformes; family Syngnathidae; genus Syngnathus; species Syngnathus typhle. The sequence goes on along the minus strand of NC_083738.1, from coordinate 18,032,434 downwards.
TTTTCTTGCAATGTGGGTCACTCTTATCTCAAAGCACCACTGTACAGTTTATGTCTACACTGATAGGCTGGACTATCACAGTTGCATTCAATTCCTCAAAACGATATTGTTTCAATGCAACCTTTACACCACTTACAGGACTTCACATTATCCACACACATTATCAGGCGAGATCCACTACAACACAGGCAGAGTTTGAGTCATCCTGCTTTTGCCCTTTCAGTCCTTATCACACGAAAAAAAAAAAAAAAAAAAAAAAAAAAAAAAAAGAGCTGAAGGATTCATCCTTCTCATGAATACACTTCTTTTCAAATTAATTCTATACATGTTCTGCTGGGAAAATGAAGAAAAATAATGATACGAAACTGAAATCATCAATCTGGAATCTAGACGCATAAATCCATGTCCTTTTTAATCCCTGTCAAGCATTGTTATAGCATCTATGCCGCTGTAGAAGGAATCAGTTACACAGCTGCAAAAATACAGAAGCGGAAATATAGCAACAATGAAGTACTTATGGGCTTAAATAAACATTTGGCAACCTTTAGTCAAAGTAAATAAATACTATAAACATTATTGCATTGGCCATTGGTTCTTAACACCTGTATTATTTTTTTTGAATAGAAACCAGATATTACGAAACCCAATGTTTACAAAAAAAAATATCATGTATAGGACAGACCATGCGGTATCGTTAATATGGATTCAGATGAGCAGTTGCATTTTGGTCATAGCAATTTGGTATAATGTGTAGACACACTCGATTAACCACTATCCATAGCGGTCAAAGAAGCTGTACCACATGGCTCTGGACTTGGCCCGCTTCTATTTCCACTTTGCATGCTCCATCTTGGCCAGTTTATCCAAAAAACAGGACTCAGATTTCATTCCATTGCTGACAACTACTCAGCTCTACATCAAAACACAGTCAACAATTTAGCTTTCTACTTCTTAGTCTGAAGCTGCTTAACATTAGGGCATTAACACTCTTCCTCCCATTCTCGTAGCGCATCCAATACAACCACGAGTCCATCGTCTTCCACTGCAAATATATATTTTTAGACTCTGGCTATCACTCACTGCCTTAATACTGTCTGGCTCTTCCATTTGCACTACTGCAATGAAGTTCTGTCCGAAGTTCCCAGCAAAGCCTTGGACAAGCTCCAGTATTGTAGACTACAACCCTGCCAGGGCTCTCATTAACTCAAAACCATGGCAGCTCCCCAACCCTACACTCATGCACCTTTTCTGGCTTCCAGTCAAGTTCTGCATAATTTATACACTTGTCCTATTTAACCACAAATCACTCCATGATTTGGACCCACCCTATGCAATTGACCTACACTATCCCAGCGGCCCTTCTGGGATGCGACCGTCTTCTGACTCTTGCCTGCTTCACTAATGTTTCTTTCAGCAATGTCATACAGGTACTGATCTAGAGGATATTATAAGAATCTATTGATGCATGAGGGAAATAAGTGGTATGCAGCATACCTGTTATTTCCCACATCCCTTATAAACTGCATCAAACCAGTAGCTTATCCTTTCCCGGAAAAGGCAGTTCCATAGGAAAAGAAATAAAACAGACTTGTAAAGGGGCCTGTAATGAAGAAAGACTTCTTTCTAATTGTAGCCGGCCTTGTGGGGTGTCCTCAACAAACAAATTGAATCTTTTCTTTCAAACCCCATCACAAGAGCACATTCAGGATCCAAAGGACACCATGGTATGATACCTGAATGTGCGAGAACCATCCCCTGGGCAGACTACTCCAAATGTCACTGCCATGTTTTATGTGGCTGAACAGACAGAAGCACAGCCAGCATGCGAATACACACACACAAACACCCTCAGACTATTTGTTCTCCCACTCTCTTGAACGCTTTCTCCTCGCTTCACAGGCCAAATCCAGGGCGAGATGGACTGTTTACGCTTGTTCAACCTTTCTCCTTCCTGGACAATCTAATAACATCACGCTGCCGTGATGCAGTGAGGTCGCCACTGGTCCAAGGTCACTGCCTCCTGGATTCAAAGTTAAGGAGGTGTGAGAGTAGGGCGAGCAGTAATCACATGAAATGAGATCCGATCAAAGGTGCAAAAGCATCGCTTGACGCAGTTGTAATTGAAAATGACAAGGTCTGTGCCTTTTCTTTTAAATGCTGTAAATACACTGCTAATTATTAGCTACTGGGGAAAAGTTTTGCTTTTTCATGGAGTGCCTGGGGCTCATGATGAGCTCTGTGCTGACAGGGACAAAAAAAGTGGAGGAAAAGCCACCTAAACAGTTTGGAGATGATGAATTTAATGCTTATCAAGTCCGATGTTATCGGCGGGCAAGAGTGATTTGAAAAGAGTGTTCTTCGAGGATACAGTGTGAGCCTTTGAAGCGATCATCTCAGTCATTTCTGCAGGACAAGTCATGGGCTAATTGTTAAGAATTGAGTTATTGAGCTCTTTGCCCTTCCTCAGCTCCTGAAGGACTAGCCAGCAGCACAAATGAGTTGCAAACATCATTTGAATTCCACGGGAGTGTTCCCCGTCTTACGCCAGCCATAATATTGTTCTAATAATTACAGCTCACAGGCCATCAAATATCATGCCGGTCTGTTTAATTGATTCAGACAGGGCAAAAAGGATGAAAAAACGCCAATCTGCAATGTTGCCATTTACAATCAGCATAGCTCAGCTTTGCATCATTTTAATGATGGGAAATTGTTCAAGGCCAAAGTGTTTTGCAGTGATATTGCAGGATGCATTATTGGACTTCTCAAGTTTATATACTAACCACTGGCACTTGCTGTTGATTAAATAAACAAATAAACAAACAAACAAACAACCAAATAAACAAATAAATAAATAAATAAATAAATAAATAAATAAATAAATAAATAAATAAATAAATAAATAAATAAATAAATAAATAAATAAATAAATAAATAAATAAATAAATAAATAAATAAATAAATAAATAAATAAATAAATAAATGTTCACCCATCTACAACAATTGTGTGACGAAAACATAGCAATTTAGACCACAATTGGTCGGGTAATTGTTTTTAGCAGAACTGGAAAGGCAAAAAATAACTACAATCTGGAAAGTGTCAAGAGAAATCCATCAAGGTAATTCTTTTTTTCAAAAAATGAATAGTTGTGGAGTATTTATCTAACCATCTGTTTGTTAGCAGGCAACTTCCTTGTTAATGTAGGATGACGAATAGGCGGATGGTGTCCTCATGATTCTGGGGGTGGATGCTAGAATGACTCAAAGGGTGAAAATATATTCATTTATTATCTAGATTTCACCAGATTTGTATGAATTCTTCCTTGGACCGTGTAAGACCGTCCTACAGTTTTGGGTGTAATGATTTAAATGTTGCTCAGATAGGTCAGTAATGAATGGAGGTCATAAAAGTGTCACCAGCATGCTGTTTTTGGATGCTGGTTGATTTTCCTTATTTGGAACTGGGGCTTTAATCATGGTGCGGCACTTAAAAACAGTTCCGAATACCAGTCAATGTTGGTGTTAACTCCCCCTTTCGGGATGCTCAAACATCCATCCAAAAGTACAGCTTTAACGGAAGACAATTACCTTTGTGAATTACCCAGCCATATTCCTAATTCCATGACTTCATCCGATGTTGTTCTGCTCTGAATGGGGCTGTGTTCAAGAGGTGTGGTGTAACACGTAAAGAGGTATTCAATCAACAAATTGTACTTTAGATGTCAGATTTTGAAATGTGTTAGAAGAGCTTTGCACTGAGTTGTGTTTTTTTGTGTGTAATGCAGAAAGCTAGGGTATAAAACTGTGCTGAAAGTCATATTGTACGGCCAGTAGAAGTAACTGCCGGGGTGATGCATTGGCTGCATAATACAATCAGACAATTTGCTCGGAATCATTTTGACATTGTGTTTCAAATGGAGTGGTTGACAGAGGAGAAGTAGGGTGTCAACTGCCTGTTTCCCTTTTGCTGCAGCGCCGAACCAATCACAGCCCATCAAGAGAGACACACAGGATTACTTTTTGACAGAGACTGCTGACTGGGCACACAACAGCATGGGGTTGAGCAAAGGCAAGCAGCAGAGGCGGATGATAATGAATATAGTTGCGATAAAGACGTAATTGATTTGGGATAAAATGAAAACACATCAGTATTGTAATCATATGGAAGGTATGAGCAATGCGGATTGACTGACTCTAAAAAAAAGAGAAGAGCCGTAATTGCGTTGAACTTTACCAAATTGCCTTAACCCAAAGTGCATTACCAATGAATTTCACATAGCTGTTAGTCTTTTCATTCTGCATCTTTTTGCACTCTGAGCACAATAGAGTACTTACAAAAAGGATCCTACTATCTTGTTCTTTAATATTTGTGTTTTTACTATAGTCACTGTATCTGTGATGTTACAAGAGAAGTGCCATTTTTTAAACTTGACTTTTTTGAGATGCCATGGCTTCGTATCATCATTACTGGATTTCATGCTTGCTTCTGATGTTGCGGCAGCTAAAGTGCTTTAATTGCTGAGTGCAAATGTGCTAACTCTCCCTGCATCCCTCCTTGATGTTCCTCATCCTCTGTATACAATATACCCAGAAGACAGCATGAATAATAAAGACTTCAAATGACAAGCACGCAGCAGGGTTAATGATAAAGGTCAACTTGCCAGCATGCAGCCACTGAGTGTAAAGGACAAGTGGCATGGGGTCACAACTCACATGGGCACTTGGCCAATATATGAGCCAGATGCGAGTTGTTGTTTTGCAACGACTGTTCCAAAACCAAGAGTGTCACTGCTCTTAACAGATGACAGCTTTGACTTAGCACTAACAGCATTTAATACATTTAGATGTGGTGAAATAAAGTGCGGGTAGGTAAAAATGAAAACCAAAAATGTGTGAAGTCTTGCAGCTATACGCTTGCATGCACACAATGCGGGAGAGAAACAAGTACTATTGGAAAGAAATCAGCAAGAGAGACAGACAGCACTCCAGAGGCCCAGCATCACTTTGACAGGCAGTTCCTCTGAGAGAATGTCAGGCAGCACCTGAAGCCACGTAGCTCCAACAAGACATTCAAGATTTATCAACACATTTCACCACTATTTTTCAAGAGAAACCGCCGCTCAGCTGCACCTGACGCCCCCATAATATGTACAAGAATCCCTTCAATTATTTTTTTTGCTATTGGAACATTGCATTTTTCTTCTTCAATAAAGTAATCTCAATTAAGACAGACTGCTGATTAAGTCTCTTCTTTCCACTTAAAAAAATTCTGAACAGAATGGGCACTAAAAAAAAAATATATATATATATATATATATATATATATATATATATATATATATATATATATATATATAATGAGCTCTGAATTATTCTTCATTCCTATCTTTCTTTTTTACCGTTCAATTAAATCCAAAGACTCACCATTATAACGTGTGCATTTTATGTCCTTTCTTCTTCTAATACAAATTCATTCCATCAAGTGTATAGACACAGCAGCCACAAATTAAGCACAACCGGCACTCTATTGAGATCAAAACAAAAGCTGTTTTTAAGAGACTGTTATCATTCACAGCATATTTTGGTCACCGCTCGTTGTTCACAAATAACTGCAACAACAAAAACAATTAACCAATAATGGAGCCCAGCATGATATTTGGGGGTTATTTTAAATGTATTTCTTTTGGTATTGCTGTATAAGCGTTGCTACAGAACAAGGATGGTCAGTTGTTTGATAATTGTTGCCTCTTTTACTTTATTACGCATTATTTGGTGACCCTTTTCCATGATGTACTCAGAAATACTCTGAATTAATAAAACGTAAAACTAATACTAAAACTAAAAAAATACTCAACTATAAAATTTTTGGAAAACCCCCCAAAGAAAACTAAAAAAAAAACAACAACTTGCATTAAAAATTAACTTAAAGTAACTGACAAAGGAGAATACAGATACAATGTCTCACGTTTTCCAACCAGAACCAAAAGGTAACCTTACATCGAACAGTCCACAAATGTTAGCACGTTGTTTTCAATTTGAATTGAAGGACACCATTTCCTCCTTATGCTGTTTGAAAATGATGGAAACCTCCCCCCCCAAAAATATGGTTTGAGTGAAAAGTTCAATCTTGGAGAAACTCTGCACTCTGTACAGATGCTATTTCTGCAATTGTTGATTTGTAAAATGCTGCTGCTATAACTTTTTAGGAACGAACCAAAGCCATTAAAAAAGATATTTAATCCTCTGTTGAACGACATAAATGAAATTACTGATATTTGCTAAAAAACTGCGGCAGCATGAGAGCAAAACCAAAATGTCATTTCTGGGCAATTAGGGGGATTATTCATTTGACTAAAGGTGTTGCCCTTCATGCACTTGCAACACACACACACACGCGCACACAAAAACACACATGCACACACACACATGCGCACACACATGCAATAACAAAGCTTGAGTTGACTCTGACTCTCAATGCATGAGATGATGGCATTTTAATTTGTTTTCAGGTTATTTGCAGGCAAAACCATGACGTTCTCCCTAAATATGTAATTTTCAAATGAATTGTTAGATATCAACAATCTGCACGACTTCCTTTCTCTAAGATGCTTTGTCCTACTGTAATCTCATTTCCTTTATTTGCTCCTGATGCAAAACTTTATTCTGTTGTTGTCCTATACACGAAATCAAAACAAACAATACAGAGGAAGAGCGAAATGGAGAAATATTCATTTTAAACATGTTCTTGCATCATGTGGAAGCAAAGAGTTTTAGTCTTGCTGTCCTCCTTTGTCTAGAACACTAACGGAATATCTTTGACCTCTTTAACTATTACTTTCATGGTAGCTGTACCTGTACAGCCCAGTCATGCTAATCAGATATCCAATTTAGAAGCATAGGAAACTGCATCAGGTATATGCAGAATTCAAAACACGGTAACAAACAACAATAAAGGAGAATGTGTGTTGTGAATTTGTTGATCTATGTGTTATGAGCACTACAAACTACAAAAAAATCCAGGTCCAGTAAAACAAAAAAAACAATTTGGCTTTAGAAGCACTTGTGGCTAAAGCCAAACTGTGGCAGGATTTCTAATCTCTGGACTTGGATTTCACATTTCTGTCAGTGGAGTACTGTAGGTACCATAAAGGGGAAAATACATATTGTGATTTGCTTCCAGCACAACATATCTGTAATTAAGGCTTTTACTCATCACCAACTCCAAGTGACACTGTCCTGCATTGTGCTGGATATTTAACTTCTGTGGGCTTGTTATAAAGGTGATTTGCATCACTGGCTTCGATGGTGTGCCTGCCGCTTATCTGAGGTTAAATGTCAACGGCACTCGTTGGACTATTTGGAGTCCTGCAGGGCCAAACAATTGGTTGTTACATCTCCTGGGGGGAGGAAGAAAGGACATCTTTGTCGATAAGTTGTGTCATAGACCTCCTCTGCTGAGAGAGGTTCTGTATTTTGATAGCCTCCTTTATTCCACCTTCAAGCCATTTAGATTTCTAGTCCACACTGTTTATTCCGCTGTCTTCTTAAGACGTAGTCTCCTTCGACTTTTCGGTAAGTATAAAGTCTGAAGTGTTGCTGCCTTTCCTGCGATATACTAGCATGTATTTATTTCTTTTCAGTAGCTACCTATCATTGTTGACCATAATACCCTAGAGCTAAACACAATATGCCTCCGTTCTCTTTTACATAAGGTACTTTTCTTTGTATGTGGCACAGACAAAAATCCGGAAACTGACAGCAAGAATTCGCCAAGATGCAAACAAATTAATCAGTGCAGGGTAAAATGAATTTGCAAGAATATCAAGTAGTTCTCAAGTGAGACGTGAAGGCCAGCGAAAGAAAGCTTGATATCACCCGCAGGTCATGGGTCCACTAAAACTCAAAACACACAGCGGAAAACATCCCAGAAGGTTTCAGGGTGAGTTCATGAGTAGTTTTCAATGAGGTCTGATCTAAGGCAACTTTTAAATGCGGAAAATGTGAAGAGAATCACAATTTCCATTTCTTTTTCAATCTGGATTCAGAAAGTCAAGAGCAATCTTGGAGTTAAATGAGCTCAAGAATCTTCAGTAGAAGTACCTGCTATTAACAGCAAGAGACAGAACTTGATTCCCCATGGGTAAAATGAGCCCAAAACAACAGCTCTTCCATGTACACTTGCCGGCTTCATATATGGTAAATATACTGACTTGAAAGGCAGATTTCTCACCTCCTGCCAATTTGAATAAAACCTCACTCCCACTCAAGAGGTGTGATTAAAAGCATTGTGCCCAGACATTCACACATTTTTCTCAGAACCTTTCTCCCTCCGACTGGTACAGCTGCACCCACTATAACAGCATGCCACACACTGTTATTTGCCCTACTCGGCTGCGCTGCCCACTACAATCCATTATCCCAAAATGTCCACCTACGTTTGCAGAGCAATCTCCTTCACTGCCACCTCAAGTGCCACTCTTTGCCAACCACGCCTCCGGGGTCATTTCGGATCCAACCTACTTTTCTTCCTCCTCTGTCCACTTTCACTGCAGCAATTCAACATCTTGTTCGTCATCGCTTTTATTCCCGTCCCCCACCTGCCTATCTGCAACATTGCTTAGCGTTAAGGAGTGCTTCCCGCACACGAAGACGGCTAACCTTGATGGTCAGCTTTGGCAGCTGATGATTAATGCCCGATAACACAAGACACAAGTGCATCTAGACGTGATATACTCCATGATAGACACATCCCAAAAGCTGTACAAACTCTTCCAGACTTTCAATTCTTCAACTCTACCGAGTCTCAAAAGCATCAAGAGCTGTTTCCTCTGAAAATGTTTTGCAATTATTCAGGGCTCAGACGAATTATTGATATTGTCTTCATAACGCTACTAGTCAATGTTTTGAAGTCCACCTACACATTGTTTTGTTTTTATTATTTTTTGTTGTCTTTAGCCTGTCTGTACTGTTTGTGATTTTAAAAACAGCAAGGTTGTAAAGTTTAAAAAAATCCAGCAACATGCACTGATGACCGTTGTTTTCTTCACGTACACGTAATCTGACGTAGCGAAAATTGATGGATGCATTTACCTATTAGCTATTGTTGGCAAAAAAAAAAATGCTTCTAACTTCCCCAGTGATTCCCTTCATGGACTCACTTGACAACTGCGGTGAAGATAAAATCCTCATCGACAGAAACCTCAAGAAGCCTCAGTGTAGCCATCTGCCAATACCAATAACATGCTGACACTACTTCTAGTCTTAATAATAATAATAATCATTGTCATAGTGTTTTGCAAACGCCCCTCCACAGAGATGATGCAAAAGATGTTAGAGACACTTACTAACAGGATATGAAGGTGAACAGATGGAGAGGAGGAGCAATATTCTGCATCACGGGAAATCCGCCAGAAGTCTAAGCCTATACCAGCATAATTAAGGGCTAATTCAGAACAAACCAAAGTCAACCCTGGCTAAGAGCTTTATTAAAATGTAACTAACCAATTATTTTCATTAGGCTTCATATATAGATATACTTTGGTATCTTCTATAACAAGTGGAGTTTTAGTATATACTGTTTTATAATGGGCTTTATTTTGTCATCCTGGTAATAACCATTGATAAGCCAAAATGCGAACTGTGTACTGTTCACACACAAGCGATTGTAATTTTTAAACATTAAATGCGCAATATTTCCTATACAGCAATGACTGCAAAGTTTTTATTCTTGTAATGCAATAAAATCTACATTATTTAGTCCATTAAGTGTAATTAACTAATTAATTCATGATGACACTATGTTGACGTGAAAAGCAGCACTGTGATGTTATAAGACTGCCTGTATGCAGTGACAAAGTGACAATAGAATCTTGGTGCTTTTGACCCTTGAAATAGCTTGTGTTCAAACTCATATTATTGTCTGATAACTGCTAGACAACGCAGACACAATCATTGGGTCACACAGGCATTGCACAGGAAGCAAAAATTACTCAGTCTCTCTGGTAGACTGACAACAACAAAAATGTTAAAGGGTTTGAGGTCAGTGTTTCTTTTAAGGTTCTTTATCAACAAAGTCATCCAAACATGTCTTTATTGCTATGTGTACTGGGGCACTGGGGCATTTTCAAAAAGAAGAAAATATTTTTCCATACTGTTCCAGCAAAGTTGGAAGCATACAATTGTTTGCAAATGTCTAAGATGAGTAATTAAGATAGGAGGAACGAAAGGGTCTACTGCAACTTCTGATCAAGAAATTAATTGATTCAGATATGCGTCTCGATACTTTGAAATGTGGAGTGTATCTTAAGGAGACATTGTATGTAAGATTTTGATCTGTAGTTGAATCTAGAGTGAGAGGGGTCTAATTAAAGGTACTTTGCAGGATTGCACTTTTCAGCTTGACAGTACGGATATATTGATCATGTCCGCTAAATAAGTGCTTACCGCAGTTTGCCTTCTAACACATTAACAGCGCCCTCGACAAAGCACCTCCAGATGATCAATAATGTCAATCACGGCTGATTTGAAAGGTGTAAGTGTTGGCGTCTGTTGGGTACAACTGTTACTTGTACATGTTTTGCCTTGAGGAAGAAAAAGAAGCAGCAGCGACTTTGTATTTTTTGTCAAGTAACAGGGTCCTTAAGGACAAATGCAGTCAGAAAATAAATGTTCTGCCATTAGGAAGCCCACACTCCCCACCAGAACAAGTACAAAGGGAAACAAAGCATTCAGGCAAAGAATGACCACAAAGAGATCTTTCAGGCGCCACAAAGAAGATGCTCCAGCATAGACTTGTCTTACAGAAAGTCTTGGGGGAAAATTGGAAAAAATCTTACAGATGGCATCGCTCACTAGTGACACACCATACAATATTTTAAAAGCTGTCTTAGAAAATAAATTGATGGTTTAAAAAAAGGAAAATGTTGGGGGTAAATTCCCTGTTTATGTACTTTATACTACATTAGCTCATTGCCAGTGACAAAGTCTTGTCAATTTTACTTTTCAAGTGTTAAGAAGCACCCTAAGTCAGCCACCTTTCACCAGTATGCAGCAGTTACCACTGCAAAACGTCTTGCAATCATTATGTCGTATGGGGACGTGGGAAGCAATAACACATTAAAGGTTGAGGGAACACTCATTTAATGCCTTGCAACAAAAGGTCATTTCACAATAGTACAATAAAATCTGTCACAAAGTGCAAAATGTGGCTGGTGATGCAAAAGACTCTGCTGGTAAAAAAACAGTTTTGAAATTGAATGTCAGAAGTGCAGAAATAAAAGATAGGAAAAAAACCCAAAGCCGATTGATGCTAATGTGTACAGTATGACTTGCCTATTGTGTCTGATGTTCAAACACAATTAAGGACAACTTTGAGAATGACGAATAATTAGCGATGACTCCGTGATTAGTATCACGTCAGAATGGGAGAGAGTGAGAATGAAATGCTCATTCGCATAATGAAAGTTTTGTCTATGGCGTACATTTGAAACAACTGCAAAAATGTAAATAATTAAACAATTCAAAAAGATTCAGAGCTGTTATTATTCCCCTGAAAGTAAATTGCTGTTCCATCTGTGTATTTTATATTATCAAACAGCATCTCCGGTTTCCCCCAAAAATCTAACGGACAAACTGATCAGAGGAAAGCATTTGTTGGGCTTTCCTTTCGATGGGTTTTTGAGATGCAAAGCATTTCAGCAAAGGTACGGCAATAGCTTGTTAGTGGGAAAAAAACAATTGTGTATTGATTTCTGTATGTTCCACTACTCTAAAATGTCAAGCTCTAAAAAAACAATGTCCTCTGTGCCTCGTTTGCTTTATAATGAGGAAAGTGTGTGCAGTTTCATTAACAAGCCATCTGGGTTAAAATTTAAGAATTACGCGTTATTGGATGTTGGATTTTTGTCAAACAAAAAATCTTACAACACTCAATCAACAGCAGGTTGTCACAAAGAGGAAAACAATAGCTGAAGAATAACAAAAAACAAAACAAAACAAACAGTGCCGCCTTTCCACTGCATGATATCTATTTGGTCTACGTATTTGCAATCAACATGAAACCACTGCTGTTCACCCATTATTGAAGTGACACAGAAACAAACAACAATAACAAGGGAAGATTAGGGGCTCATCTACTTCCTGACGGGTGGCTGTTGGCTATGTTAAGAACGGTAATTTTAATCGATAGTAGACCGAGCGCAGTAAGAAAGGGCGCTAAACCAAAGTGGAGACTGTGTGGTAGTAAACTGCAGTGTTCAGAGCTACAATTTAGTGGTGGTATCATATCTGCAGTTTACTACAATATTATAGTGCTATAGTACATGCTTCGGGAGAAATGAAAAGAACAGTATGTTATTAGGATACAAGTAACTATAACTAGTTACAAAAGACGATAATGTAATCATGCTATTGGTACATTGAGTAAATATAGGGAATATTCAACAGGATTACATTTTGAATGTAGAGCGGTGGTCAATCAAAACAGGACAGATTTGCATTTCATCCCAAGCGTCTCCTTTCATCTCCATACATCGCTCTCCTGCTTCTGAGGCACTTTCTGAGGTGGCCTCCAACTGGTCATGACTCAACCAGCAATCAGGCTGTTAAGGCGCCGGCCCTCCTGCTCCACCCACATAACCAGACTCGACCCAACCAGCAGGCGGTGGGAAGCCCCCATGGTGGCGCCAGCGGGGATCGGCTGCCTCGGAACGTGAACGTAGGACCCCAGGTAACTCTCCTCCCGCCGCCAACATTGTTAGATGTGCACAAGTGAATGTCAGCGCACACATCTTTGAACATCTAACAAGTTTAGAACATCTATAACTGCTGATATCAACTGGGAATTGTTTTACAGTGTGAACAGTAGGCGAAAAATAGCTGCAGAGCGCTGCTGGGCCACAATTTAGTCTGAAAGGTATTGTCATGGGATATATAAGGTACTATATATCATCCCACGATTATTGTCAAGCGCAGGACTAAAATATACTAACGGATGCTCGAGACCACAGTCCACCAAATTTCCTGAAGCTTTCTCTTGGTCAGACAGATTCATGTCAATATGAAGTAACTATCATGAGACACACTAGGTTTTTCAGAATTAAGAATAACAAATAAAGGAAACCATGACATACTGTTTAAGTCAGCTCCATGCAATTCTTTGTGCTGCTTAATGCCAATTGTAGTTTTGAAGTTTTTGCCTTCCAGTATCAACCAATGCTTTTCAGTGATACAGAAACATATTCACTGTGGATGGTGAGCGGCTGAACGCCGGTGGACAAAAAAGCCCCTACCACCACTGTTTTCTGGAGGACAGACCTTTATTGCAGCCTGTCTACCAAGAGAAGTTTTGGAGTTAATTTCCTGGCAGACATTCAAAACAGAGCGTCTCAAAAAGCTGCAAGAGAGAGGGGCATGTAAACCATTACTTCACTGCCTTACTCTGCCACATTAATAGGATGAATATGTTTTTGTTCTCTTGCTTCATTTGGAGGACTTTGTCCAAATGGCCATGAAAACAAGTAAATACTATTACCAGTCTCAGAAGCACTGCCAGAAGACAAAAAGCCATTGTTCTGCTTTTCTTCCAACTATAGCGAGAACTGTTTGCTGACCAGAATACCTCTAAGATTCATTCGAGATATTTTATTATTATTTTGTAAGTGACTCTAATCTCTAACATCAAACAAAGAAATTTATTAGGGTGCAAAGAAGGTATAAAAACATGCGGAAATGAGGGAGTATCCTGGTTTTCTTGTTCCTTGCTGCCATCGTTTGCCAATTTGGTGCACCACTCTGCACCATGCTCGGCTTTACGACATAGTGGAATGGCAAATTGCTGACAGAGAGACCCTCTGAAGTTAATCCTGCTCGGACCACGTCTATATAGTGACATAGCTGGTCTAATCAGATTTTGGTCAAGTTGATCGGGGCACGGGCAGACAGATTCTGAGAGAAATAAGCATGATAGCTCATGAGAAACTCAGCAGCACTCGAATTTAAAGCAGAAAAAAATGGCAAAAGTCCCATGCCGTTTTGGGCTTTCAAGACAGCTAAAAACATAGTGTACAGTAAAAGAAGCCTTGCTTTTTGTCATCAAAATGTAAGATCCCCTTGGTGTTTCAAGATTGAATATTCAGTGCGAACATTGTTTTGTATTAGCAGGGGACCATTGTCATTTCCTCTAGCTATATTTGTCTTCATGCCTGTCATTTTGATGTCAATTGCTGTTGTTTTCACCATTGTGACAGCTAATGAGAAAACGATGAGATTTTATCCCTTGTGTTTTGGTAGTAATCAATCAGCTTCAGATATATCGCTATAAGTCCGCGGGCTGCGTCTGGCCTCAGGAAAGAAATGTGTCACTTCAAATGGGTTTAGGCTCAAACTGAATTGCTTTGTCCTGCCAATGAACTGACAATTCGTAGTCGTTTTATCTACCTGCCATGTATCAATTGACACTATTGGAATGTGTGCAGAGCGGCTCGGTGGAGCACTGGGTAGCACGTCCGCCTCACAGTTAGGAGGGTGCGGGTTTGATTCCACCTCCGGCCCTCCCTGTGTGGAGTTTGCACGTTCTCCCCGGGCCCGCGTGGGTTTTCTCCGGGCACTCCGGTTTCCTCCCACGTCCCAAAAACATGCTTGGTAGCCGATTGAAGACTCCAAATTGTCCCTAGGTGTGAGTGCGAGTGCAAATGGTTGTCTGTCTCTGTGTGCCCTGCGATTGGCTGGCAACCGGTTCAGGGTGTCCCCCGCCTACTCCCCGATGACGGCTGGGATAGGCTCCATCACTCCCGCGAACCCCGTGGGGACTAAGCGGTTCAGAAAATGGATGGATGGATGGAATGTGTGCAGATCAGGCTGCACACTTGATCTGTGAAACCTATGAATGAGTAAGCTGACAATACCAGAATTTGGGAAAAAGCCAAACTGTGTGCCAAAGAGCTGGCAAATCAGTCACATATGTATAGTCCCGTGTATAGGTAGACAGTCTCAAAATGGAAATCAGGCCAATGTACCACTACACCTCCACTGAGTTAGCAATATTAACATTAACTGTACACTTTAAATGTTTTTATTTTGGGACAGTGCAAACCTAGAAAAACAAATTTTCAAATTATTTCCTCGAGGAAAAAATTGTCACTACATAAACTGGATTTCAACTAGTCTCACTGAACAGATTGTTGAACCTCAGTTGTTCCAATAAACTAAAAGACTGTGACGCCGGGCTCACAATGACTGCTGTCGTTTAATCCGAAGGTGTATAGTGCGGTTGAGGTCAAGCCTCGCACATCAAAACTCATCGAACCATGCCACTATGTTATCACCTTTGTGCTCTGGAGCAGTTATGCTGGAACAGAAAAAAAAGCTTTCCCTGGAACTGTTTCAACAAAGTTGTAAGCATAGCATTGCTGTATTAAGATTGAAAGAAAACAAAATTGACCAGCACCTGATTGATTACAAAATGTATTAAAGGTGTATCTCATATTGTTTACCCATATGTTTACCACATATTAAACTGAGATTCCTGAGTTCATTATTGCTCAAACCTAACTAATTAGCTTCTCCCAGAATCTGTGATTGAATTCGCACAAGTTACTTTCTTAAGCACCAGGGAAGGACAAATGGGACAAAGTTACAATCATACACAACTAAACATTTAAGGCACCATCACAAGTTTGAAGCTTTAACCTGTGAGATATAGTATATACTCTCTGGTGCAGTTTGAGCTTATTTTGATTGGAAATGGCTGGTTTTTAAGGCCCGAATGACTTAAATGTGAAATGACAGATTTCAGCGACAAAAAAACAAGGCTGTAATCAGAGCGATCTAGAAATCAGTCATCAAAGGTCACAGACCTTTACAGACGCTCTCTTTACAAAAAGGGCTGAGAGGGAGCGTCTCACCTTGAGTTTAGGCAAGACTTTCGTCATTTTTGATGTATCTTGAAGTGGTTTATAAGTCACCACAAGTATAAAGCTCTCAGAAACCAAGCTTATGTCATTATTGAGACAACTTCCACTGCCCGAGGATGAGTTTTTTCACAAATTAAAGAAAAAAAAAGAAAAAAAAAATGCTGGTTTATTGGGGGCCTGCAACGGAATAATGGCTTTTAAATTCATTTAAATGGAGAAAATGGATTTGCTATACAAGTAAATCAAGTTATGAGCTCTTTACCACTGTAGAAAAAATGCAGTCTATACACACAAACACACATCTAAAACTAAGCGTAGACATTCAGAGCTATTTATTTTTTGACTAAGCAAAGTCTTGAGATATACCTGGGACACAAAACACTCCTGTCAGTGACATGTCCACACCTGGACAAATGTAAAAATAGCCAGGACATGTACATTTATTCTCTCGTATTTATCTGTTGATGTCATCTCCAAATGTTTTAAGGAAAAACAAATGTGTTCTCTCTCTCTTCGTTCCAGCGTTTTTTAAACGGAATAATGTGGCGAGAGCAGTTCCAAGCTACGTCTTTCACACACATGCAGCTCAAAGAGCAGAGCTCCAAACAGTGTTACTCTAACACACAAGCTCTCCTCTCCAATTCCCGACCTGAAGTGACTGACCCGACTCAAAGCTCGCTGGATGATAATCATCCCGCGGTGGATCAACAAGTGATCAACGATTAACTCTAAAAAGTTCAATCGTCTACACCCTGAGGTGTAAAAGTTTCTAAATGGGGACTCGGGAGAATTGCGGTATACTCTTTAAAGCAATAATTACCGTTTCAGTAGCAAAGAGCTTCAAGCTGCAGGAGAACCATAGTAACTTTACAGACTTATCTTTAATTGGAACACGAGTGACGGTGTTTTAAAAACATCACAGTTAGAACAGAATGTAAACAAGTCAACGCAGTTTGTCTATTCACTGCAGAGTACGTTCAAAAACCGTGCTGGATAATAGATTCAATCTTCTGTAGCTTATCTTTCGGAAACAACACAAACGCACCATTTATATTTCATAATACACAGAGCAGCATCTCTCAATAATTTTGATCCATTAGGAGTAACATCGAAAAGCTGGAGGAGACGATAACTGCAGAAATGCTGTGACTCAAACAAAAGAAATGAAACATGAATAAAACATTAATCACTGACATTTAGAAAGGTTTTGGAGTCAATTTATTGCAATAAACTGGTGAAAACGTTTTTTTTTTCTTCATTCGCACATTAAAATAACTTTCAGTAAGGATTTGTTAGTGAGTCGTTTGTTTCTGAAGACTGTGTTAAATATTCTGAATGTTGTCTGTTTCAAAGATGTCTACTGCAATATTAATGCCACATTCTGACTGTCCATGAACTGATATTAGTGTCCAAAAAAGATGGTTTGACTTGCCTCGTCTGCTTTTACGCTAAACTCATTATCTTGTCTAATTCTCTCTGCCTCCACTATTCCCACATCCCTTTAAGCGGCTTAATTAAAACAGCTTTTCAGAATCTTTATTTATTTATCTATTTACATTGAAGTGCTTACTCTTATTCAGTGAATAAATTACTACTTTTATTTATGATATAAATAAGTGAATTAGCCTTGGAGCATCTGAAGAGGTGGCATTTCTTTCTCTTTGCAGTGACATGACCCCAGCCTCTCGTATCTATCTTTTAATGACAATCCAATTAGACAATGTATTATGTATTTCCTGTAGCCTACTTATTAGTTTTTGTTCCTGAGTTTTACTCAATGTGTCAATGCATGCAGCGTCCAATGTCAAACACGGTGGATTTGTGATTTTGCTTGGCATCTAATTAATTGTCATTTAAAAACGATAAGAATGAAACGGAAAAATGTGACCTTATGAAACAATATGATGAATGAATAAAGGAAGGGCTCATGGAAATTGATAGAGAAGAATTGAATTGAGATGGCTTTACAGGCCCTGACCATATGCCACCGGTGCTTTTACTTGAGTAGAGTACTTTGACCACCCATGTCTCCAGAAAAACTAGCTAAAAAGAAACTGCCACATGTCCTTTTGGGCAAATGGTAGGTCAACACTTTTTTGGAGTGCTGACGCTTCAGACAGCTTAGCGCAAATTTGCATATCGTGCTCCGATTTCTCCCTGGCTTTGGTTTTATTTGCGCTGTATGAGTGTGTCTGTAATAACAGTTAAAGGCGCACCATGGGGAGATTATCGGACCACGCTACATTATCACTCAAGCACATGCATCGCTTCTCAGAAGGATCTCACCAAGCGAACAACTTTGTGTGTTTGCGCATGCGAGCCAAGCACATCTGTGCATGTGCATATATATATTTTTTTTCATGATGCGCGAACCGTGTGTATGCACGTGCATGAGTATGTGCATGCTTAGAGCACTGACATGCCCTGTTTGCAGGGTGTGTGTGCATGCATGTAGAATGACATTTAGCGAAATGCGGTGGTGAGAGTAGAAACATCTGACTCATAATTGAAGTGTCATGAAGGAAATATGAGCATGAACACGCCTATAACGCATTTTAGCCTTGCATGTTGAGCCTTACATTCGTGGTTGGACGGCAGATGTTAAACCAGGACAACACCCTTCCAAGGTTGATTGCCAGAGGGGAGCAGTCTTATACTTCTTAATTTTTGTAATGTTTATTTTTGGGGATTTCTTTTCTTCATTCTTATTGCACTGGAAAGGGAGAAGCTCTCCAATTTCATAGTACAATTAAGTTGTAAAATGACAATAAAGGGCATTCTATTCTATTCTATTCTATTCTATTCTATTCTATTCTATTCTATTCTATTCTATTCTATTCTATTCTATTCTATTCTATTCTATATTCCTTCAGTTAAACTTCACTTTAAAAGAGGAAAAGGTACTTTATCAGTCTGTTACACTGAGCCATATTCCATTTACTACTTATAATTTTGGTGACAGGTAGTTATTTGGTGATATATTTTGGTTTGTCAGTGAGTCTTAGTTAGATCACCTGACTCTGTTTCACATGTTTGACGTAATGACTAGTCAATTTTACGATTCAAATGGAGCCAAGTAGAAAGATATATTTATCTTGCACATAGTTCTCATCTCACTCTGAACCCGAGTGAGGATAAGCAGTATAGAAAACAGATTGAACCACTACTACTAGAACATTTGGATCTGATGAAAATATCTACATTAATTTCAATTGTGAAATATACACATGGTTGTCTGGGTCTACGTTTGCAAAATGTAATGCTACGTGGAGTAAAAGTAACCCAGATCATCTCAATGCCGGTTGCACTTCCTCTGACCGAATTAGAGCTGGTAATGTTCCTCTCTACAGAAAGGCTTGTGCGCACTCAGATAAATCAGGGAGTATGTATGCAGTGGACTGAAGGTAAAGTTGCAAGGTGGCAGAACTCATATTGTTTTCAAATTGTGAAGCAGATGTCAGCATACCTGATAAATGTGGTTTAAGGTTCATCCATCCATCCATCCATCCATCCATCCATCCATCCATCCATCCATCCATCCATCCATCCATCCATCCATCCATCCATCCATCCATCCATCCATCCATCCATCCATCCATCCATCCATTTTCTGCACCGCTTAGTCCCCACGGGGGTCGCGGGCGTGCTGGAGCCTATCCCAGCCGTCATGGCGCAGTAGGCGGGGGACACCCTGAACCGGTTGCCAGCCAATCGCAGGGCACACAGAGACAAACAACCATTTGCACTCGCACTCACACCTAGGGACAATTTGGAGTCTTCAATTGGCCTACCAAGCATGTTTTGGGGATGTGGGAGGAAGCCAGAGTGCTCTGGGGAGAACATGCAAACTCCACACAGGGAGGGCCGCAGGTGGAATCAAACCCGCACCCTCCTAACTGTGAGGCGGACGTGCTACCCAGTGCCCCACCGAGCCGCCGGTTTAAGATTCAATATAATCAAATTTCTGCCCAGAGGTTAAATGCAAATGTTACTTGCCAGCTACTCTGTATTTGAGTAGCTTTCCATCAAATATTTGCTCAAATTGTTATTTGGAGAACTACTTTTTATCTTTACTCCAGTCATGCTATTCTAAAGTAATTAGACTCTTACACTAGGTGCACTTTAGCCAGATCAGCATTGCATACGAATAAAAATAACAAAACGTTATTTTGCATGTGAATTGAGAAAAGGACGTCAGGGTAGCTTATGACAGCTAATGGGGATGCAAAATAATAAACAAACAAACAAACATATATATATATATATATATATATATATATATATATATATATATTTTATTTTTTAATTACTTGACTAGAAATTTTGGCTCTACTCTATCACCTTTGCTGAAAGATCATAAGATATCAGAGAAGCAGTCTGATGACTGGATGCCAAATCGATAGAATGCGGTAGAAACAAAACATCATGCATGTGAGATGCAACTCATTGTCCTTTATGTTAAAGCAACACTTAGTCAACAACCTCCTCTTTCATGTAACACTTTATAGCTGCGCCCATTCCACATGCCAACCATTTCATTTTCACAATAAACAAGGTCAGCAGGACAAAAGACTTTGCAAGCAATCTTTCTGCTATTATTACTATTATTGCATACTGTATAGATCTCACCTGCATTCTTTTACCATTCCATTACACTCACTGGTCACTTGATTAGGTACACTTGCAGTTTGAGGCTCTGCCAAACCCCTGAGACCGATTCACCGAACCCCTACGGTTCAATCGAACCCAGGTTCAGAACCACTGGTCTATAATGATAATGATACTAATTATGTGCTGCAAATGCTACTAATTGGAGTTGAGTTGTTGTCATAATTTGCAGTATTAATTTGCTCCACATCATGCTGAGATATCTTTCAATTATTCTGTTTGAAAATGCCTCCCACTGAAAACTAAAATCACAATAAATATTGTTAAATTAATACTGCTCTCAGAGTGGTGCTCAAATCTAAGAATTCATCTAGGCTAATCTAGTCCAGTTTAATTCATTAATTATACTGGATACTTTCATCTGTGTTGTATCCCAAATGACAAAAATGTCTCCAGTACCATTGCTAAAACGCTGCCGCACATTCTGGTAAATATCACAGGGTAAATAACATGGAACATGCAGTACATGGACTCTGCGATTTATTGATGTAACAATTGAGCCTCTTGTGCAAATTCTACAGTGGTTTGCTTTAATTTGACGGGATGAACTTTGTCAAGAAATGGCTGCAATTTGCTCTGATTCGTTGCCATAAAATTTACAGAGGACAACAATCCTACTTTGTTTCAAGTTAATGGTGTCAATTATTTGTCTCAGTGTAAAAAATATTCAGGAAATGATCTTCATGCTGATTGGTGGAGGAAAAAGCTAAGTGTGCTAACAAACTCCATTTTGTGTTGCAAGCAGCTGTTACCATGGAGCTGACTTCTTTCCTTTAACTCCCCCTCTTTCTCTGGCTCTCTCCACTTCCACCCCCACAACACACACGCACACATGCATGCATGCGCGCACACAAATACGTGCAGGTACAAAAGCATTTCTGAAAGAGGATTTATCAGTGAGTCAATCTGAACCATCAACAACAAGGACACAATTTCATGATGATTTTCTTGATGTCATACTTACTGGCATTGAAAATGTATTTTATCGCATCACTTTATCGCATCACAGGACATATCAAGTGCATTACTTAATTGTCACTTATTATTATTTTTATTTAATGATTTTGGTTGATTTAATTTGTTTTTATTAGTTTGTGTTACTGTTTTTTTCACCCAAAATGCCTCATTTCATTTTAGTCTTCATTACGCTATTGTATTACTTTTTTTTTTTTTTTTTTTAAATATATGGAGTATTTGTCTAGTGCAAGATAACATTCTAGATGTCATAATTGTCCAACAAAGATGGTTCTAATTCTGGTATAATAAAATGAAGTTTCAGCCCTGGCCACTGTGTGAGGAAATAGGGTCATTGCTCTCTGACCATCATACCGACACAATCATCATCCAATTTTCCTCAAAAGCAACCCATGCATCATCGTCCCTTTGCTTTACAGGCATCCCAGCAACTCCATAAATGTGAACAATGTGGCTAAAAACAAACAAAACTTACCAAGAACTCCAACGCGGTAGTTGAGGGTGATGACGATGACATTGCCGTAGCTCGCCAGGACGCTGCCATCAATCATATTGCCTGTCCCTTCCATGTAGGATCCCCCGTGGATGTAGACCATCACAGGCTTGGCCCCGGTGTCTCGTATGTCTGCAAAAGCGGCCATTGTTACCACATTCACATTGGATGCTCGCCCACTGACGCTCACGGTGACTCGGTTCACATTCACGTAGGTCAACAAATAAACTGACTTTCACCTCCCAGATACCGGCGCTGACTGGCACGGATGCATCATGCGATTGCATCTCTTCCATGCAAATGTCAGCTCATTAAACCGATTTCGATTCTATTAAAGTAATTGGCCATCCCGGCTGCAAACGACATTTAATTTACCTCTACAAACTATTAAGCTCGTGTTTGGCTTTCCAGGAAGCTCACAGACTCCCCAAACATGGGCAAGTGAGAAGCTATTAAGAGAGAGGACAAGCAGAGGAAGCTCAGTTTTCTCTCGCGAAGGCGAGATGGCTTAAGGCGGCGTCGACAGCGTCGCCACTCGTCGACCATCTTAGAACAGAGGACTGCTCTGTTGCGTTGTGCTGTTGTCAGCGGTAAATTGGATGATTTACTCAATTAAATTCTTGTAATTCTTGATGGATTTACAAGCAGATTGGTTTATTACAAACTTTAGTGAGGTGGCTGTGATTCAGACTGACATTTTTTGGGGGAGGAAAACTGGGGCATAATTCTTTGTGCCAATAATCTCTGACGTTCACTCAACAATACAAGTTGATTGAAAATAGATTGTGTTGAGCAACGTAGTATTATTTTGAAGGCCGCACTCCATCGACTGTAATGTTAGCAGTGATCGACCATTGTCTAAAAATGGACGTCCTGTGGTGACGCCATTTCAGATTGGCTCACGGCTCGCTTCTAGTCTTCATATCTATGAGGAAGCTACCCTGACATTTCCGAACCGAGAAGGGCTGATTTGGCTTGACGGTGAAAAACATTAATTACACAACATCCTTTCTTTCTTTTTTTAGGCATGGGCCTGTGTGCACTCACTAACTTGTTTGCACAGAGGTGCAGGACATTGAAGGCTATTTATTTTATTCCCAGACCAGAAATGGATGTCCAGCTGGAATGACAGCTAAGCCAGATAAAACACATTCACTGGCAGAATGGGAAAGGAGGGGCTCTGTCTGAAGCAGTCTTCTAAATTAGTGAGAGGCTAGCAACAGCTCAAGAAACTCTCATTTTCACTCCTTCAGGCCCCCTCCCTCACTTTGTATCACTTTCAATCACAAGTTCAACCCTATCTCCCTCTTGAATTCCTCCCATCTCTTTCCAGCTCCCTCATTTCCCCCTACAGTCTGAGAGTGGTGCGAATGAGAAGAGGCGCAAAGGGCAAAAAGTGACGAAGAACGTGAGAGACCGACTAAAAAAAAGGATACAGTTACAAAAAAGAAATCAAAATTGAGAAGCAAAGAACAAACAAGACAAAACAAGAGGTTGAAATTGAATTTGACTTTTTCAAAACGGTATCCTGGACGACCCTATCTACATCTGCAAACGCTGCTCGTCAATATGCACACAAGATGCATTTTCTACGCCAGCCTTAACATAATCTCAATCGCATTGTCCCTTTGTTTATTCGCATTTAACCGCATGTGCAGCACTAGCTTTGACTTTTCTTTATTGGTCTGGTATCTGGGAGGGCGACAGTGAAATGTGATTTACAACTGACAACTCTCCGTGCACATGTGTGCTGAACAATAATAGGAGAGGATGTGTGAAGTGAGAAAACATGGGAAGTAGAGTCAAAGGGAAATGGGAAGGAAAAACAACCAAACAAATGTACCACAGATACATAGGGGATGAGGCAGGAGCAAGGGGCATAAAATAAATCAAATAAAAACACAACAGAAATTAGTCACGTCAATGTCATCGGTCACATCTTTTGTTGAGTCTCATCATGTCGCCGTGACAACAGTTCAATCTGTTTCAGGAGTGTGACATAAGATGCTTCAGCTCAATTTGTTCAGTACTGTTTACTGATCTAATGTGGGCGGAGTCACACTGATGTATAAACACCTCGATGCTTACCCAATTGTGTCAACTACTGTCATGGAGTGTTTAAAACATTATTTCGATGTAAGGGAATATTATTAAACAATGAGATGGAGTTTGATGATTGAGAGCAGGAGTTAACGTCAGAAAACTGCTCCTCCTGCCTCTTTCATCTGTGTCAAGGCAAACAAATCAACATGTAATCGACCATTCCTTAATAAAACTCGTGACAACATAATATATAACATCAAACATTAGCAAGTGTGCTCGGTGCTAGAAAAGAAAAAGAGAGTTCATTAATGCACATATCAGAACTGTGAGAATACAACGCCATGCATAATTATTAAAAAACAAAAAACATGAAAAAATAAACAGAAGGAAAGAAAATGAATTATTGTGCAAAACATGCTGGTCTGCAGTAAATGAGGAGACAAATAAAAACCCATTGCAATGACACTCCCTCTCACATACAAAACATTTTCACACTCTCGGGCCGCTTATTTCAGATAGTAGTTAATATCAACATCAACTATAACCAGCATTCGTAACTAGTCCTCTGTGCACTGAGATGTAATGAGAATTGTAAGTGAAATGTTATATTATATCCACACTGAAGCCACTTCTAATGTGAAGTTCACAAATATTTTTTCCCTTTACTCCCCAACATGGGGGAATGCCCCGACATATACAAGATGTCCATCCATCTGTCCATCATCCAAACCGCTTAACCCCACGAGGGCAAGTCTTCTGAAATTACACCTCCGCCCTCAAACCCCCGTCGACCTAATAATTTAATACCTGCTCGACCAGGGCCAGTCAGATAAAAGTCCTGTTTGCACCTCCTCGATTAGGACCCCAAGCTCACACTGTGATATCTTGAACTCTGTGGGCATGTTTGCACTGGTATGTTATGAGCGCAACCTTAACCCTTGATCCAGCGGATTGGCACAGAACAGAGGCGAGCGTGTGGCTGGCATTCAGCACTTTGTGAAACACGACGGCTGTCAGTGGCCAGCAACTGTGGTGGCGTGGCTGCCGAGTGGGGGCGACGGTGAGGGGAGCCATTGGGTGACAGTGTCCTGATGTGGCGCGACATGACACGTATCCTACTATAATGTTCTTGT
This sequence comes from Syngnathus typhle, assembly GCF_033458585.1. Lineage (NCBI taxonomy): Eukaryota > Metazoa > Chordata > Actinopteri > Syngnathiformes > Syngnathidae > Syngnathus > Syngnathus typhle. Next base: position 18,007,211 of record NC_083738.1, on the reverse strand, counting down.
CAGGACAAGGTTCACACTTCAGTCATGACAAGTCCATTACAGACTGTTTTCACATTTAAATATGGCAGCATGTTTTTTTGTCTCTTCTCCGTGATGCTGCTTGCAAAACATTTTGTGTCATTACACCAAATTATACAGCTTCTACAAGTCACTGACAATATTTGGAATGTCACAGAATATCTGCTTCCATTCCCTTTCATCCACATCAAATGAGTTACTCTGCGTCTGTGTGAGTGTGTGTGCGTGTGTGTTTGCGTGAGACTCGCCCTTAGAGGGAAAAGCGCTAAAGTGAAGGAACACGCTGTAACAAATTTTCTTCTTTTCTCACACAAACAAGTGCAAGCATGAGCGTGAAAAAAACAATTTTGTCACGAGTCAGTTGACTTCGAGAGGATGGCATCCATCATTACCTTCCACTTTCATTTTGGTACAATCACTGCGTTCTTTTGACATTTCCTTGATTAACTCAGGTGTGTCCTATAGATTATATAAAAAATAAAAATCATGGCAGGGATGCTCACACATGAAAGACGTGTGAAAGTGAATGCCTCCTCTATGAATCTTTGCATCCCTACTGCGCCAGTAATGGCAGCAATGACCTTTGGGTGAAGGTGACTTCCTGCTTGGCTGGTGGCTTGTGGTCAAAATGTGAGCTTGGTGTGATGTGTTGCATAGAAAAGAGAGTCGAGCCAAGGAGAGATGACGGCTGAGAAAAATAATGTGAGGGGACCCAAAGTTCCCCGTAGCTATTTCTCTAATCCCTAACACACACAGACAGATGTTCGCCACCAGAATCAAATGAGAATGGGTTTCTGTCACCAAAGCAAACCTGAAAGGTGTCATCTTAGAAAAACTGATTAAATCAAAAGCAACAAGCAGGTAGGATGTTGGAATTGCTGATAAAAGCACTTCTTTTTTCAAAAGGGTTTCCGGGGGCTATTAGGTGACAAATTTGAAAAAGGTTACAAACTAAACAGATTTCTTGTAAAGAAAAAACTGTTAAAGTTGTTTTAACGGTGGACCTGCGGGCTAAAAAGAACAAAACATTCTGATGTACATTATGCTTACTAGTTTCGAACAACTTTGACAAAAATGCAGATGAAATGAATGTGATGTGTAGGATGGATCGGTCTTGCAGGTTTTAGATTTTATGTCCACGTGCTTTTTTTCCACCAATTATTTCTTGACACTTGTGGGAAAAGGGCAAGAGGGAAAAAAAAATAAGTGTGGGCTGCTAGAGCCTGAGGTGAGTCAATTCGTCAAATCTACCAGTATATTATTGGACTTGTTTTAGTCCTTGAGCCATTCTACAAAAAAAAGTAAAAAATTGTATGTAACGTAGACTGACTACAGCACTAATAAACAACAAATGAATTATCGAAGTAGTGGTGAAGACAAACAGTTTCTGGTATGTGCAATATGTGCGGCTGCAAAGGAAGTCATTTCTGGGCCTTGAAAAATAAAATGCAACATGAAACATGCTTGGTCTCTATTCTTTCTTTGTCATTCTGAAAAGGAAAAAAAAATACAGTGACTACGAGACAGTTTGAGGAGGGGCAGCAAGGCCAGCTATGTTGTCAAAGCACCTGTTACAATATATTTTTTAAATTATAACTACTGTTGTTAAAACTAGTACTACGCGACATCAACGATGACTACATAATTCTACTGACCTGGTTTGTCTGGCATTAACAAAACCGTACAATACAAGTTGTAGTAGTGAAATAAAACTATCTTCATGTAAACACGTCTGGACCTGGGATAGGAGCCTTCGTTCTAGTCACATCAGAAAGAAAGGGATGGCGGGAATGGTGGACAATAACTCCCCAATTCGGTTCAGCATTCTTCATCCAGGCAGCCGGAGAAAAGTCGGGGAAGGGTGGGGGCGCTATATGGGCATCCAGTTATCCTTGTGCAATGGAATTAATTATAATACCCGGGCAGGTGGAGCTCGGCTCTGCTCCCCAGTACTGTAACCACAGGGAGCCTCTGTGTTTGTGTGCCTATCCTCATCAGTGCTTGCAAGCGAGTATTGTTTATCCCTTCTAGTGCGTGCATGCTTTACTTATTTGATGGTTTGAGACGCAGACTCTCGGTGGCGGACTCCCTCCTGACTGGAGCTGCAGCCAAACAGCAGGCAGACGGACTCACAGACACATTTACTTTTCATTAGCGGGAGCAACGTTGTACACAGAAGCCGTGTTTAACCTTGCTTCCTTTAGTTCCATGGCCACTTTTATCTTACAATAGCAGCTAGGTGACTGGAAACTTGCATTTTCCTATTTGCAGTGTAATAACGGCCTCTGGAAAATTGGATCTATTGTGGGACAGCGTAGATCACGACGACTTGGCCTACACACTCATGTTGCCGCAGGGAGTCCTAGGAGGAATTTGAATAGACTGTGGCAGTGCCACTGGGTTGACTGTCACCCCGAAAGACATGAAGAAGAAAAACAGACAGGGATGCTCAGAGGGGGAAGCCTCAGGGACTGACAGACAGACAGAAAGATGTGCGGTATCTAAACAGGTGATTTTGCTGTTTACCTTCCTCTACATTTACTTCTGTCAAAAAGGCTATATGCTTTTGGCCTTTTCCATGTGTGAAACCTGATGTGCTTCTTCTGGCATTTAGTGGCGGTTGACAATTTACAACTTCGGCAACTCAAAACTGAACCGAATCAGTAAAAGGTCGTCTCTGATTGGCTGTTGTCAGGCATGTGACCATGTTCTTCTTCTTTATCAAGTGCAATGGTGGTTTGCATTCAGCGCCATTTACTGTATTATATGTATGTGTATTGCAACCTGGCACATGCTTGATCAAATCAAACTGAAATTTATCGCCATCAGTAATCACAATCACACAATCGCACAGGGCTGTATATAAATATGTAATTTAAGCAAGTGTTTTAGTTTTTTCAGATGTGTTTAATGAAACTGGTAGCCCTTTGCATTAATCAGTGCTTGCTTTCAAAAAGGAATGTACATATATTATGAATGTGTATTTATTATTATCACATACAGTTAAATCTTCTAATTATAACTGCCTAAAACACAGTTGGATAAACATTTGGAGAAAATACAAGGTTGTTGGATGAGACAGCTTTTAGGTGTGGTTTAGTTTTTTGTGATGCGACACAAGCAATATATAATAAATATATAGAAAGGTAGCAGTAGCAACAATAGTGGAACATGCATTTCTGTACAGGCTGGTCAGTACAATACGACAACACCTCCAATAACAAAAGTATGCCTCTCTGGTATGTGACGCAACAATTATGGCTTGCTAATGTAAATTAGCCAGGCTGCTTACACTGATAAGGGAAGAAGCCAACACTTTTTGGTTTGAATCCGGATAACAGATAAGAAAATATTTATTTATTTATTTATTTATTTATTTATTTATTTATTTATTTATTTATTTATTTATTTATTTATTTATTTATTTATTTATTTATTTATTTATTTATTTATTTATTTATTTATTTATTTATTTATTTATTTATTTATTTATTTATTTATTTATTTATTACCACAAAGCTAGGGGGAGTGAGGGAATTATCCCCACATAGGCAGACAGCCAACTAAGGTGGCATAGAAATGCACGGGCTGAGCGATGGAAGTGCTGAGCAGCCAGACAAGACAGCAGCTCTGCACAATGAATGAGAATGTGGATGAGAGGTGAATCAGCAAGGAGTGACCGCGTGGGAGTTCTCTGTGCGTTCCTATTCTACCTGCCCTTTAACATAAACAAAAAAATCATTCCGTTTTCTTCAGTGACATACGCAATGTGTTCACCAGAAGGCTATCGCTATTACCCGCAGTAATAGCATGCTTGAGTAAAAGACAAGGAAGCGTGTGAGGAATTTTTGGATTGTGCCGTGGCGTGTCCATCCGTCAGTGGTGCTTGTTTTCAAGAGGGGGCGAATAACAGAGAAACAAGGGACTCCCTGAACATTTCTTCTTTCCGTCTTCCTGTCTCAGGCTGACACTGCAAAAAGACATGTTTACCAGAACAAAGAAAATCTTCTCGATCATGTTAAGGGATTGATGGCCGTAACAGGCATTAGCTAAAGCGCTACCGAAGAGATTCCCCTGGTCTGGTATTGTGTGTTGTACGGTCCTGTTCTGTAAATAGCATTAGTCGCGCTCGGTAAAGAATAGACATGTCACACTTTCATTCTGGGTAGTCTTGCATGGCTTAGAGACCAAGTCGATGCAAACACGAGCGTTGAGACGTGCCAGAGAAACGGATCGACGCTCGTCAGCATTTTCCACGGGACTCCGGGCTAGCATTTGCACACGCTTGTGGCTATACCTTGAAGTGACACAACACTGCAGGCTTGAAGAACCTTGCTGTCAGGATGAGAAAACCTATTGATTGACATCTGGAAGCATTGTTGTCTCTTTTCAGATTCAACCAGTGGCGTCAAGAGATGTCAAATCACAAACTGAGGTGTCTTCCGCTTTCATGAGGTCACTTCTTACTAGCCTCTTCTTCGCCAAATGCGCCAACACACTGAATAAAAATCCAATTTCTGACAGCACTTTATCTCGATACTCAACACCAGGCTTGCTTCAAATGCCCTGGAATGGCTCACCATGGCAAAAGCCGGATGATATCAAGGGTTTGGTTCACATTCCAGGATTTAAGACATTTCTGTTGCAGCACAAGAATCATCTCTCATTCTAATCTCACCAAGAGATCCAGCCTGAGCCTGGAATATCACAAGATAAATATGGAAAGTGAACAATGCGATTGCTGAGCAGTAACATTCCATTTTTAACACCACTCGCCTCTAATCCTCTCCAGCGGTCCTCGTGAACCGCCTCTCCTCATCTAAATCTGCCGGAAGACCTGCTGAATAGGCTGATATGACACCGCCGCCTCGCTTCCTCTTGGCAATTTTCGTCGTCACAAACACGGTGGCTGACCACACCTCCACAGGGGTCACTTACCGGCACCTGTAGCCTTGTAACAACACCTTGTCAACATGAGACATTCATATGAGTTAAGTGCGATCATCTAGGTTGCCACCTGATCTTGTTCGACTTTGGCGTGATAACGGTGGCTGAATTCAAATGCCGATCACATTCATTCACTTGGAAATGAAAATAAATGAATAAATAACTTAACATTGTAACGTGACACTGGTTCATTATGAGAAAAAGAAAACACTAAATGAAGACAAAGAAATAAATTTGAATAACCATGCATTTTCTTGGTTCACCACGAAAATACCTTCATCTTCATCACCGTCGTTGTCTGATAAATCCTCACTCTGTTTTTTTGCATGGGCACCTGTTTGGCGAAGGAGGAAGAGACATAGAGAGGAACAGGTATGTTTCAAAGCAAGCAACAATGCTAAGGACATTGTGCTAGATTTCATTGAAGTTTCTACAGCAGCAGTTGAGATCACAAGAAACAAACTGAAGTATTTGTTCTCATTAACATCGGGTACAAAGGACTTTTAGTGCCATACAAAAAAGAACAATATGAGAATGATGTCAAAAGTACAAGAAAACATTTGTAAAATGAGAAAAAAATTGAAGAAATTGCAATATTACCTAATAGAACATAATTCTATGTATCTGTCTGAAAAACAAAAAAAGGACTGAAGTAGCAATATTATCAGCTTAAATCTATGTGTTATGACGTCATTCAGAATTGTGGCACATCAGACCCCCTAAATAAACCATTCTGTCACATAAGAAGCATGTGATGAAAATTACAAATTGTAACACATTAGCCATTTTCTTTTCAGTGGTACTGTTACTCCTTCTTAACATGGTGTTTTTTGACACTATTACAAAATTCACAAAATCAATTCAGCCAATACATAATACAAGAAAGAAAGTACCTTTTGTAACAAATGGAGAACAATCAACATTTTTATACATTTTCAGCAATATAAGGAATGACGTTTAAAAGCACCAATAAGCTCCACAATTTGGAGAAATTGTAAAAATAACATTGCATTGAATTATAAGTGAGCTCTTATTCAAATTCATGTTCTCCTATTTAGACTTAAAATTCAGTTTTATTTTAATATTGAGTGCCATTAAATGATACTTTGGAGAATTCGTGTTCTCTCCAGAAACGAACCTCATAACTATTCTTAACTCAGCATATGATGTTAACGAGATTGTCGGGAGGCTGAAAAAACAAAGGTGGCAGACAACAGGCTAACTGTCTAACGACATGTTAATTGACATGAACATGCTCAAGAGATCAGGCTTTAAACTACAAGGCCTAAGCAAGAGCAAGGCTTTCCGCTTCCCAAGAGGTGGCCACATTTGAATAAAACAAGAGATTGTGGGTATCACGCATACGTGCTAATGTGAGCAAGTTGTCTCTGCGCCCCACACGGTAAGTAATGTGATGTTGTCCTTGTGCGGCATGCAAGTGCAAGCCCTCCAGGGCACCTGAACACCATATAAACTTGCAGTGCTCAGGTCTATTTTTTTTTTTGCTTTCCTGCACAGAAAGTTTCTTGGTGTACACTTATTTTGGTATGCATATCCTTTTGTTTGCAAACAGAGTGGCCTTCAGTGAGTCAACCAATGAAGCCAACGCATATGATTCGCTGTTTTATGGTGTACCATAAAAATGTTTACACACTTTAGAGTTTATAACTCAACTGTGTGTTTTTTGTTTGCAGATTAAAGCTAATATATAAATAAATCATTTTCTGTGGTTCTTTAGATAATGACCACACTCACTTATGCTCTGACGCTTTTGAGCATTCCATGTTTTCTATGTTCTGCCCATTACATATTCTACATACATACATAATGTATTTCGTTAACTAACTGATTAACAATGTAAATTAAAGACAATCCTCATTGGTAACAAACAGCATTTAAACAACCAACATTTTCTACCTATGTGACCATAGTTAGTTATTTCATAATGTAAATTGCAGAGTCATGAATATTTCAGTAAGTGCAAAGTGGAGGGACCTTTGTATTGCTCCATGTGCCAACTTGTGTATCTCGGTGAACTGGACATGCTGCATGACTTTGTATATGAGATTGAAAATGAAATGCCGGACAGGTTGTGTGCGAGTTTTCAGGTAAATGTGAATACTCTTAGGCTCTTGTAAATTGTAAAAATGCCAATATGGTCGTAAGTAAGGGGCCATGGACTGTTGGTTGTACATTGAGATGTTTTAAAGCACTCAAGAGTCTGTGTGGATGTGCAAAAGTTGGAGATGAAAACAACAAAGAGCACTTCATAAAAATAAAAACAAAAGTAAAATAAAAACAAAATCCACATATCTAAATTTCCAGCTCCAAAAACTATACTAGCAATTTTAACACTACTTTTCGAGACAATAAAGCTTTTGTGTTTGACAAGTGCTACACTGTAACTGTCTGTCTCATTTTCAATCGTCATTTTTTTAATTTGTTAGATGGGTAAATGTTTTAGAAAAATAACAACTAACATTTGAAAAAAAATATTTCAGTCTTTTTGATGGCCTATTGCCTGTTATTTTAGCTTCCTCTGGTGTTGATGATAGGAGGGTGAATAACAGCAAGCTTATTGAGTATTAGTGTTCCAGACAGGCATGGATTGGATGGCAGGTGTCGACAGGGTAGCCTCTGTCACAATAAATCATGGTGTGGGTGAGCCTGTATGTGTCAAACGTGGGCCTTCAGTTTAACATGATGCCCAAATAAGGAGCGACTTGGGTGACAAGACTATATTTGAGCTTCTAGGTTGAAACCCACAGGAGGTGAGATCGTTTGTGATACTCCAAAAATGAATGAAGGATTTTGTTCGCATGGGCGATCTCTAAGGCTCCATGGGTAATGATAGCTAGTATCATTAATGCTCATTGACAGGGAAAATGGAATCCTGTCACAATCATCTGATCACGATTCAAATAAGCAAAACCTGACTTGTTGGTTACATCAAGTGTGGCAAAATGCTACATTTTAGCAGGGTGCAACCACAGACAAAATGTGAGTTTGCCTTGGAGGTGCTCATGAAGAAACCAGAGCATGCACTAATTTACTCATACGGGAAGACTCATGAGATTTATTAAATGAATCAACCATTCCCTCAATACATAGAAGGGCTGAATGTTAACTGCCATGCCTTTGCAAAGGAAAAAGGTTCCGTGACAGCAGATGAGCCTCGGAGTTAAATATCAGAAAGGTTAGAATGTGGAATGGGATTTTGTGAAAATGTGAAATGTTGCAGGCTTGACAATTTGAAGGAGTTATAGTCAGTCTCTAATCCTCAGGTAGCCATTTTCCTCTTTTAGAGAGGCCGGATCTGTATCTCCTTCTGTCTGTGATCTCACGCTATCTCCCTTGTCTACGTCCGCCTCAATCTGGCTCTCGGAGGAGAGGTTAAGGAACAGCTTGGTAGGGACACGTAAGAGCGAATGATGGAGAACGCAGCTGAAAGGTTAAGGAGGCTGTAATCCTGCCGTAAAGGACAGCCAAAAATTCACACTGTGCTTCAGCTGCTCTCAAAAGAATGAAGTAAAAACCAATAAAAATCGGGTTAAAAAATCTTGCTGCCTGTCTAATGTGGAAGAAGGCACGTTTGTATCTTTAGTAGATTCTAAATATAAAATGAGGTAAAGGTATATAATCATTACTTCTCTGGTTCTTCTATATCATATATATAATCATGTAAACATCAGTATTATCAATCAAATCTTACAAGACTTACATCAATCATCGTTGATAACTGACAGCAAAAGGAGTGCTGTGATGTATGTGTGTATATATATATATATATATATATATATATATATATATATATATATATATATATATATATATATATATATATATATATATACATATACATATACACACACATACACGGATATATACATAGACATAGTACATACATATCCACACCACACAATAGGACTCCTTTTGATATCAGTTACCAGCAATGATCAATGTTTTTGTCCGTGTACAGATAACTAATACTCACAAATTGGGGAATTAATGAAAAAAAAAGAGAATTGAAAAAATAAAGACAAATTTTCCGCAGGCTGCTTGACTAAGCTAATAGACATACCAGAGGCAACTGATTGTGTTTGTGTGTGTGTGTGTGTGTGTGTATACGTGTTCTCTATTCACTTCAATTGGTCTAAACTCAAAGAATAGCAATTAATGTGAAAAGCGAACAGTAAAACGGCGGTGGGGCTCGAAGTGTGAACTTCCTGCTTTGGTCAAGTCTTGCATCACAAATCAGCGTGACTGGACTAACTTGGGTCAGTGAGTGTCCCGGCTCAATAATAGTGCTCGTTGCTGTCGTATTCAAAGGGAGGCATTGACTGTTGTCAAAGCACAAAGGCCAATGTTTACTGTCATGTTGGGAAATGTTCACCCATTCTTCTTGCTGCACAGACTTCCTCGGCCTTTCCCTCTTTTTCTTTGGCATGTTGAAGTGGGCCAACCGGCAGATTATTGTGTACTGAGCATTACTGGCTGTGATGAGAAGACATACTGTGGTCTAAGCAGAATTGGATGAATATCACAGCATTCATACTCTGCATCCCAACACCAAGCATAACTGAAAAGTGTCCAAAGTTTCGAGTTAATTGGCTGATTTGCAAATCTTTGGATGGAATCGTTCAGCCCTGCCACCAGTATTAGTTGCAGTAGTCCACAGCCTTTATAGAAAAGATACTTGGAGGAGCCAAAATAGAAGCAAATGTAGCATTGATATGGCTGCACTTTTCTCAAAGACTCATAGTGAGTGCTTAATTTCGGGAAGGATGAGTGTCTCTTAAAAGCTGTTGAGAAGAACACTAAGAACAGTTTCTACACTCGCAGTGAGAGAGACCTGAGGTCAAAATATATTTTACAAAGAGAACAAATGACAAAAAGTACTGTATACAAAATTTAGCAGTGCAGCTCTGCCTCAAGAGAAGCAGATCAATAGGGTGATACTTTTGATAATGTTTATTCTTTTAAAGGTATAACCTGCTCTCAAAAACTGCAGCAGAACAACTTACACTGTAAAACTGCATTCACTTAAAGCGAAAAGCAATTTAAATTTTGTTGTCTCAAGACGGCAAGATCCCAATTTTAATCGACTATTTTAATTTTGAGAAAACCAGTGACCGGATTTCTATATGCTTCAACTCACCAGCAATATGTGAATAATTGAAGTTGGGTGGAAGAGATAAGCTCCGAGTTTAGTGTCTCTCCTTCCCCTTACACAGCGTGACACACTGTTCTTTAATTTCCTCATCATTCAGTCTGCATTAGTGTTTGGATCAGTGCATTAATGAATTCATCAAGAAAGGTTTTAAGTGTCAGAACCAAAAATCCCAACTGGCCTTAGTTTGCTAATCAATGACTCATATGCTCATCCTTTGTTTTTGCCTTCATGTTTTATGAATACTGAGTGATAGTCTTCTTCAAAAGCTCTTCTGCGTTAAATCCTTTCCTTTATTCCTATTACCATGCACGTTTTTATTACACATAATTGAAGCTTCATGTCTCCAAACACTCTAACTCAATGAAAATAAAAGATGTGCCGCTGGGTCATGGCAAGGTGACCTATTTTTTTAATATTATATAGAATGTAGATAATGTATAGTTTTATATTTCTTTTTCTGCTAGAAGAAGTGTTGAGACTATATATATATATATATATAGAGAGAGAGAGAGCTTCATTAAAATCCAATTATAATTTGCAGGCTCGGATCAGATGATGCGAACCTTCGCTCTGTTTACAAGTTATCTTATCCTTGACATGTACTATGTAAGTTATAGCCGTGTTGATTTTACTGCATTTTCTTAATGTTAGTTAGTAATGCCGGAACGTAAATGCTGCCTGGCTTTCAACGTATTCCAATATTTCTTTGTCTATTAATGATTTTTACTGTAATTTCAAAATGTGCGTTGAAGTACACTACTGGAAACATGACCACCATCTCTGGTGCCCTGTGTAATAATTATCAGCGAGAGGGGGGGGGGGGGGTGGTACCGTGCTGCGCTTGCAATTTTGAGCACCTCCACATAACCTCGGTGGCAACCTGCTCAGCATGCAACGGGCTATTAAAGCAAACGACAAAGACTCTTGTTTCTGTCGTAAATGATATCTGAGTCATCGCTTAGCTGTACTAAACATCAAAGATTTAGTTCTAGCAACTTTGCCAAACAGCGTCGATGTCTGATTTACAAGCAACACTAAATAATGTATAATATGAGAAGGCATATATTATTTTGTTTTTTTAAAAGTCTTCGAATAAATCAGAAAAATGTGGAACAACCTGTACGGGACCACAAAGAAGAAGAATTCAAGAAGTCTTATTGGAAGCCCATATTCCTGAGCAAGTATCCTAAAGCAGCACCTCTACCAAACGTGAAGCTCATTTGTTGTGTTATCTGTTTATTTATTATTTATTATTACTCTTATTATTTATTGTTTGTGCCTTCTTGTTTTTTATATTGCGTCGTTTACTTGTATGTCTATCGTGTAATATGTCTTGTCACCGTGGGAACGTAATTTCGATCTCTTTGTGTGTCTCGGCATGTGAAGACGTTGACAATAAAGCAGACTTTGACTTTGACGAAGCTATTTCGTCGTCATTTGATGAGCATCACTATGCAAGAAATGTGTTTCATGCTGGGTAAGAGGGCCGATGCTGGGAAAAACAAGCATATTATCGTATTTCTGAGGATTAATCATGATTTCCTCCGGGGGAACCGTATTTATAGATTTCTCAAATTTGGGAATTAAAATGTTATTAGCACCCCGTACGACTACTACACTTCATTTGCTTTGCAACCATCGAAACAGAATTCCCCCATTAGTAATAATTTAGTGTTTGCTTTAAATGTCATCATTATAAAATCAAAGTTGCATTTTCAATGCAGTGTATTCATCGTAAATACTTCAGACAACTATTCATTTTGTAATTCCCCTTTTGGAAGCACGTAGGCTTTATAGGTCAATTCCTGCATTACCTATGATAGTAAATTCTGCTTTATTAGCACCGCTAATTCTACATAAGAGAAGATTAGACGATTAGATTAGACTCTTTTTTAAAGTGTCATTAAAATGAAGCGAGAGTTTGAGAGTAAATGATGCCCTGAATGTTTATGGCAACAGGGGGCCAATGTTACAACCGGCTTTTCTCATAATATTGTGTCACAGAACTAATATATGAAACTTATAATAAAACCATTTCCCCTTTACTGAACCTAAGGGAGATAATTGAAGAAAAAAATCAAGAGGTATGGTAATATTAAAGAGATATTTCTGTGTGTATTTCACATCTGGGACTAATTCTGAAACAGAAGTGCCTAGAGGGCCTGTCTCAAATAAAATTGGTTTGCCAAAGTAGAATGTATGGGTGCACAGAGTGAGGCCACACGCTGTCAATTGCTTCTATGGAAATTGGGAGCCAACTCATTCATGTGGAGCAAGATATGCTTTGTTTCAGTCTAAAGGCTAATTGTTAAGTCCTTTAGGGCACACTCTGTGAATTAGCCGTGTGTTTTTACAAAACACTGTGATTTTTAACAAGCGTATAAAGTGAAATTGCAGTTTCCACGTGTCATTGTTTTTGTATCTCTGGCTACAGTGAAGCTTTATTGCCAGTAAAATATCATGACCCAATTCAAATAGTAAATATGTCCAATCAATTAAAAGTAACATGATCTCGTGAGCATTCAGGGTGAAATGTATGGATATTTAAACTTTCTGTTATATTACTATGAACTGGACATCTTTGCAAAAACATGACCTTGACAAATGTTTCTTGAGTATCCTCTTAGAAATACTGCCTCTGGATATGCAGTGCCTTTTAGTCTTCAGCAGAATGGTAAAGCCCCTTTTCCACTTAGGGGCGAACATTGTGAGTGTTTTCGAAGGCAACCAATGTTGGTTTCTCTCCAGGGATAATTCAAGGTCGCTAATGTAGGCCAAACAGTCACCAGATGTTTGCTTCGATTTATCTTGTCACAACGGACCTTTGAACATGTTTAAAATTTTTTGGGACAAGGAAAATCACTAAATCTGTTAACGTACATCTGGCGAACGTTTTGAAAACATTTACGACCTCGAACGAACCCTGTCAAACACAACGTGAACGCACATTTAGCTACATTTGCCAACAGTTGAAAATATTCAGCCCTCAGTAGGATATAGGCTTTTTCCTGACATTACCAAATTTGCAATTTATTAGTCTAGCATGACAATGTTCGCCAATGGAAACTATCAATATTTTGTCACAAAGGGTTTTCTTCAAGACACTGTCATTATTTGTTTCTGAATACATTAAACATGTTTGATGACTAGTACTAAAAGCATGACAACAATTTAGTAAGGTACTGAATTGCTGCGATATAACGCAAAGTATTTTTCACCTTTCCCAGTTGACTGAATTTGTTGTGCAGGACAAAATGAGACCTAATGACGCAAACACGGCAATGGTATGAGTTGGCTCTCCCTCACTCTATAAGAACTGTACACCCTCATTTAATAATTGCAAGTTACATAGTCAAAAAACCTAAACCCATTTCAACCATCAATCTGCATGAATGTATCTCAACTTTTCAGTGTTCTCTTCAAGCCTAGTAATTGAAATTAGATAAATCAACTGCTCTATTGCTATTAGCAAGTAGTGCACTTTTGGACTTGCGATATATTCTTTCAGAAGACCTATAGCAATTTTATAACAGTTAAGACTTGGAGTAGATCAATCTTCCTCACATAGCATTCTATTTGAAGAAATAGGATTGCATCCAAAGTGCTGTCAGAATTTGTACTTTAAGATAAACTCGAAGCATTACTTTGCATACAAAGTTAAAATTTGACAGTCTAATTTCACGAAAACAAACTTTTGCTGATTTTATCAAAATAAATAAGATAAAAATCATCCAAATACAGTTCTATCAAGAATAAGATGCAAGTAATTCTTAGACATGCTCGACAAAGCTTCAACATTTGTTTTATTAACTGTTCTTTTTTTTAAATTTATTTTTTGGTACACTAGTGCATGCACAGCCTCATGGAAGGCAGCACAATCGCTGTCAAGGAAGATCTAGTTCCTGCGTTCATCAGCATTAGAACATTGCCGGGAGTCTTGGTTGACGCTGATAATGGCAACTTGGGAAGGATGCTCCGCCCTCCTCTTTTCTTTTCTTTTCTTTCATTTCATTTCATTACATGTGGGATTGTTTACCTACCTCCTTTTCTACACATTTTCTTGTTGGGTTTCCGGGCACATTCCTTGGATATTCTTTTGACTGTAAAATGAATGGGAAAAAAACTACAAAATAACAGGTGGCTCTGGAAAATATTGCAAGTAACATGCAACAAATCTGTCAAACCCCAAATCACCCACCCCCCACCCCGTCACTCGAGCCATCAACAAGAACCACAGAGGACCTGTTGAAAAAGTAAGTAGGTGTTCCTGCAGAAATATTCCAAAGTGGTGGAATGAATTTGCTGCATCCTGGGACACAGGAAGCCCATATTCACATGCGCTTCTATTTAAGACCCATTATAGGCCACACAATTTCTGGTCAGATTTCGCCATTCTGCGGCATCAAAAATTGAAGTCATGTCAGTTTGAATCATTTGAATCAGTGGTGAGCGCTTTATAGGTTAAACCCATTTTCCTGGGCAGTTTTCTATTGGTGCCATAATAGCGGCCATTCAGAACAGCCAAATTTAAATGTGTGGTTCCCATAATCTTTTTTAGATGAGCTCTCCATGTGAAAAGGAAAATTCAGGGTCTTACATAGGTTCGGCTGACGCCACAGGCCTCTCGTGTACCAGACACAGCATTTCACCAACCTTCAAGATCATTCACTTATGAGGCAAGCTACTTAGCACTAATATCCCCGACACAGTCAAGACAGTGAGGGTAGGAAAGTGCACAACCAATGTCTCCCTTCTTTGAATATAATTTTGTCATTGTAAGTCGTTTAGTCATCAAAAGAGGATCATTTAAGAGTGACATGGAAGGGGAGAGTTGATGAAAAGACTAAAGATGATAGGTTGAGATGACTGACACAGACACAGCATGCGCCAGACGACAGGTCATGCTCATACGCAAAAAAAAAAAAAGGTTAAGAAGTGACAGAGAGGGCGGAGAGAACTGCTTTCATCCTGACTGCGAGACACACTCACCATCCTCTGTCGGAACATAGATGTTAAGATAAAGACAATCCTCATGTTGGTCTTGTATGTAAGTGGTAACTATATCCAGGTTGTAGGTGAACCATATGGGCATCATGATCTCTGGAACGGCGTTGTGAATATTTTGGGGGCACACCGGAGCAAAGTGGGTGGCATTCTTGATCCCTGACCAGGAGGAAGGAGGCTCAGGGGGTGTGAAGCGTTTTTCCCCAACTGGTGAGGCAGCGTAAGGGACCCCAAGATATTGGTCCACCGGGCCAAGTATCTCACTGGGCAGGGGTACCCTCACCCCTCGGAGTTTGCCATACTGCGTGTTGACGGTGGGATGGTAGCTCTGACCCCTCACTGTCGCAAAGCACCAGCAAAAGGTTAATAGCCACAAGGACAAGGCGATCCTGGGGCAACTGTGGGATTTTTTACAGTTCTGCAAAGGGGTACAACTTCTCCTCGGTGAAAACCACATGGTCCTTGAGAGCGAGTGCAAGCGTCGAACATACAATGTTCCTGCGCCGGAGCTTAGATGTGCATTCCAGCCACGAGAAGGCCAATCATGGGCTGATATACTGGACCCTGGCAGCTTGTAGAGGATGAGAAAGTTTTTCAGCTCCTCTCCTTAGAGAGAAGTCCTCTCTCCTCACTTGTCAGATCTTCTATCCCGTGCTGCAAAAGAAGAAGACAGGAGAATTAATGACAGTTTCCTGACAGCTCACCGGTGTGCTTCCTTCTTCTTTAAGGCCCTCATATTTATTGACTGCTAGGCTGCTTTCGTGTGCTGACATAAAACTGCTCACAAAAACGTGAAAGGAGTTCTTGCAAGTACCATTGGACCAAATGATCAAGTGACTTAGATGTTGTAATTAACTTCATGACGTTGTGTCATGAGGTATTTGATAATGGTAATGACATTTTGTGGCAGCCACCAACTGTCATTTTCCCACCTAGTCCCACTCCCAATACTAACACAAAAAGACAAATCTGCATACACAGTCACATGGTAAAAAAAATCATGTTGTGCTTATTGCAATGCAGCATTTTCCCCTTCTCCCTTTGGTCCAGATATGAACAATTTAGATTCAAACTCCCTCCTGCTCCAAACGATAGGGGCAGAGGAGGATGTAGCTATAGGTAGTGATGCTTCCTCTCATGACATTGCTGTAAATGCCAACTAAAAGTCTCAGGGTAAATTTGTAGTGCCTGAGATATCACCCTCCCACACACTGCCTGATCAATTTTCAATTTCTGCAGCTTAGCCCTCCCACGCCCCCACCACCTCTATCATCCTACAACATTTGCTCTACAAAGAAAAGTCAACATTTAGGAGAGGATATTGCTTTCAAAAAGATGGCTTGAATGATTTATAATGCATCAGCAACATGGATGTTCCCAGGGGTGCTCTTACCGCTGGGTTAGTATTCCCATCTGCAGGAACTGTGGCTCAAGCTTATATCCATACGTACTGACGATGCTCCAGATGAGCCCATCGTCATCAACTCTTACATAGACGTGCACATGATGGACAATTACGATTTGCAATTCATGCACACAGAGCACCTGCTGACTGAAAATACATGAAAAGTCCCCTCTCACATTCGATCTGTGGATTAAGAGGCATCCATTGCTCGGGGCTAAGTGTTGGGAAAGGATTATTTGCCAGAAAAGTGACACTGTCGATCGACTCAATATGGTGGGAAGGCAAAAATCCTGGAAGACATATTTTGTTGAGATTATTGAATCAACGAGCGCATCCACCAACACTTGATACTTAGGATTTAGCAAGTGGTAACCTAGTTTTCCCACCTACTCTACTGCTGTCCCCACTTACCGGGTTAGGTGTCTGAATCATCTTTATTTTTCCTTATTTTCCCTTAAGATAAATCAAGGTTGCAGCAGGACCACAAAGATGACAAGGCACACAATAACAATATGGCAATACTAGCCTTAAGAGGATGAAACCAGATAAATGTCTAATTGTGTCATTGTTTTCTTCATACTGTAAACACAACAAAATGTTGTATGACTACTTTTGAAATCAGAAGTTGAGGACAGGTTTGTTCAATTATTGTTCAAGTTACTTTAAAAAAACAAACAGTTTAACACCTGTGTCTTACATGGTTTGAAATTCTACATTGAAGTCTCTCTGAAAGTTTTTATTATTGATCTATAAGCACATATACAAAGTATTTTTTATTTCCTTTACATCATGACACAATCCTGATAATGGGTGGAATCTATAGCAATGTACTGTGAATTTAGCTGTATCCTAATTTACCACAGTTATTACCAATAATAATAATAATAATAATAGTAACAATAATAATAATGGTGCGCTTTACGGTAAGCTTCATGGGATAAGTTTCATTATATATTATGGGGAATTCAGAGCCAGAATCATAAGAATCATAAGACTGTTTTGGGGCGCTCCATGCACTTTGCTCACTGCAGAAGGATAGTTTGCTTTTCCAGAAGCTGTGCTTGTTCAGGCGTCAAAGTTGCTATCTCTCACAGAGATTATATGATTATTTCCACCAAAGTGTGACCTAGCGGGGGAGGGGTGAAGTAGCTATAGCCACTTGATATACTCATGAGCATCAAGGCATGGCAGCAGTGTTTGTTGACTGTTTTCAGCGGCTCGGGGAGTCAACTGCAGTCCATGGAAACATCATTAGGAAAAGTCTGTGCCAGATGTGTCATCAGATGAGCATGATGTCATCAGCAAAAGTGAAGATGTATTGGAAGTGTGAGCGAGTGACCAGCTGCACCTGCTCCGCTGTCTGCGTGGAAGCAGCTGCAACACCCACAGTGGAGGCACAAGCAGCCTGACTGAAGATAGAAGGCTTCTTGGGGGCGCTGTGTTTTTTTTTTTTTTTTTTTTTGCTCAGCTGGGATGAGGGATCAGCACCACTGATGGTGGTGTCTGTGATGCAATTCTGTGGCTTGGTCGGGTCAACATGATTGAAGTGGTTTTGCTAGTAAGGCTTCGGTCAGGGAAGGAGGATCCCGGAGGAGGGGTTTAATGGTTGAAGTGAAGGAAAATGGATGCTAGAGCTTCCCCGATGTCTGTGGCTAACTATGGCAGCTCAAGGCCATACCAGGGAAAGCAGAGGAGAGCAGTGCAATTCCGTTTTGTGGTGCAGAAACACGAGCGACACACTGATCAGAGGCAAGTGTGCTGCTGCTGCTTCATAGGATATACGTACATGCAGATGTCAGGCTACAACTCTATACTATGAGTCTTATATTCATGTCTATATAGTTAGGAAACATACCAATGTGCATGTGGCTATATTGATTTATTCATGTGGTGTTGTGATTAAAAAAATCTGAATACGATACTATTACTGCATGAAGTTCCTTGATACAGCTACTGTAACAATATAGCAGCAAAAACCTGAAACAGCAGTAAAAATTTGTTTGGGTTTCAAGCTCTATACGGTACACCTTCCAAAAACATTTCGGGTGTATTCCATTTTGTTGTCTAAGCGACTGCGACTACTCAAAATGTAAGATTGTGGGAGGAAAAAAACAAAACTACTTTTTAACTTGTATGATAAATGAATTCCCTTTAGGTTTAGAACTCCCTTCTCACTGAGTTATAACAGTGCAGCCCAAATAATATTTCACATTTACACAATCACTAAAAAAATGTTTGGCATGGAGGCCACTGTTAAAAGAGAACAGAGCAGAAAAAGTAAGAGCTGTAAAATGCTTGTATTTCAATAGTTTCTACTTTGGGTGGTGCATTTTGAGAAAGAAAAAAAGAAAAAAATCCTGAATCCACCTGCACAGCCATCTTGGGACACCTCAAAGACTATGAAGAAAATATTTTCTACGCTGATATGTCAAATGTTTTTTTTTTGCAATTCTTCAGTTACAGTAGCAAAGCGTAGCTGATACTTTGCATTATGGAGCCTCGCTGTGTCTCACCGTGTCGGAAAACCTGATTTTCAGTTTCAATTTCAACTGCAACAGGATAGATAAAAAGCATCGGGTCAAACTTTTTAATCAGGACATAGCAAGGACATAGTCAAAAGTCAAAGTCAAAGTCTGCTTTCTTGTCAACGTCTTCACATGCCGAGACACACAAAGAGATCGAAATTACGTTTTCTCTATCCCACGGTGACAAGACATATTACACGATAGACATACAAGTAAACGACGCAATATAAAAAACAAGAAGGCACAAACAATAAATAATAAGAGTAATAATATATAATAAATAAACAGATAACACAACAAATAAGAGCCAGTGTGCATACAGAGAGTAAAAGTACAGGACGCTACGCAGTCTGATTGAGTGTGTGTGTGTTTAGAGGACACACAGTAGCACGGACTTCATCAGTCTCGCCCGTCGCCTCCCATCCCAACACCATCTCAGAAGTCCTCTGTGCTTTGATCTCTACCTGCTGAAGCAGTGCCACGGGAGAGACGGCAAAGACCGCACAGGTTCTCCCTCATCATCCCAGAAATATTGATCGTCTCATCACCATGGCCTTGCCGACCGTAATAAATACGAGTAGGGCGGTTGATGCGGGCTGGGAAGGGAGGCGGGGTGTTGTGCTGAATCTAAGGGAGGTTATTAGCCTCTAATGCAACACGACACTCAAGCGAGTACACCCCATTAAGCATCCCTCTCCCAAATTCTCCACTCCGCATTCTGCCGGTCCAATTCCTGTTTATACAGAAGATCTTTCTGGTCGCAATTTGGCACATTAGAAGAGACATTGGACTGGTGACATGGGAGTAATTGGAGGAGTTATCGGCTGTGGTCAAGGGCACCTCAGCTGTGAATTGGGTCATGAACTCTTATACCAATGTCAGCCAAGGCAACTGAACCTATGGCCTTTCAGTCAAGGGCCAAATTCATGATGAAAGAATGTAAAGGGGGAAAAGTAAGATGTTATAAAATAAATTTGACAGTAAAGCTTTACTGCTGATTTACAGTGCAGCTGGAAGTGCCCAGTTCAGATATAGCACCTATATCTGATAATCTGCTTGATTACCAAGTGAATTATATTCAAGGTCATTGTTTCCACATTTACTGAACTTCTGAGACAACCCACATGTGCATGCAGCCAAAACGCAAAAAAATCAACTGAATAAACAACATTTCTTTTTTTAATTTGAATTGCCTTTCAAGATGACATGTCTGTTCTTGTTGTTGCATTTTATCAAATAAATTTCCCCCAAAAATGCAATTTATACTCCAGTGCGACTTATATATGTATTTTTCTTCTTTATTATACATTTTATGGCTGGTGCGACTTGTACTCCGGAGCGACTTGTAGACCGGAAAATACGGTATTTACCTTTCTTTGGACTGTTCAGCGACACAAGGGCGGTCAGAGAATGGCAATATAAGAACGACAGAAAGGTGTACTGGAGGTTGCATGAAGTGTACTCTAATTAAAATAATAATTCATCCATTTTCCACTCATAAAAGAATGTTTTCCAAGTAATGACATCATAGAACAAATGTTAGAACCTCAGCGGTTCCACAGAGCAGTCAAACCACCTCCACACAGGAAATGTCAACTTTTAATACCTGTATAAATCCCCACAAATACAATGTTTTTTCTAAAATTGAGGTTCAACATAGACTTCTGTAAATTGCAGCAAAGTGAAAGTACACCTACGCCCCCACAACCCTTGGAGCAAAGCTATAATAGACACAGGACAAAAGGAGTTGTAGGTGAATACAGTTTGAAAGTCTCCCAACTCTGTTGTTATAAAAGCTAGTCTCAAATAAAGACCTCCACATTAGTCCTGGGGAACATCTAACTTGAAATGAAGTGAACCAATGTGACCTGAGAGTGTGTAATCACTGATTACAAACGCTTCTAGTAAGAACCGAGGCTGGATGTGCCATTACACAAATGACAAGAGACAGAAGGACAGGAACCAGAGGAATCAGAATGCTACCTCTGTTGAACTCATTAAAATGTGAGAGGCAACAGCAAAAACTCAATTTAGCATCTCGCCTTGCAATGTGCGCCACTGAGAGAAAGCCTGAGAGCCGGGGCACCGCTTTGAGAGCTGCTTCAATCATGAAGGGATTGCTCTCTGGCCTCCCTGTGTCGATATTAAAGAGAATACATATCTATAAATTATTTGCTAACACGTGTTTCATTCAAATAAGCCGACAGGGATGTTAAAACAGCTAAATCAATAATGTTAGTACGCATGCACTGATGCATTCTTCTTACTGGCCCACTGGACTGATTAACAACAACACACCGTTTCAAATCAAGGACACAGACCGGCATGTAGCGGAATAACATCAGACATCAGAGTGTCAAAACCAAACCGCGGCTTCAGTGAGCTCCCGCTGGGCAGCAGGGACGCTACACCAGCAGGGGTGGGGGCACACAAATCCTCGCCTTCACTATTTTTCTTCTCGAGTCATGGAAACTCGGCAGTCATTATATCTAAAAAAGATTTGGCACAAAATCAAGGACGGAGATGCGGCACATTCTGACTGCTAATCATCACAGTGAAACTGGCTTGGTCGTGAAGAAGAACTATAAAGGACGTGATCAGGTTGTGGCAGCCAAGGTTGAGCTGTCCAGAGTGCCCTAAATGTACGAGAGCCAAACCCTGATCAGGTTGAGGTGTATTGGAAGTGGACAGTTGGTTGGATGGATGAACAGAGACACGGATGGATTTTACTGATCCTAGTGGGACAAATAAAGACAGATACGAGGCACTGAGATGAACACCATGGCTGCTCAGCGAATAAATAATGGCCATACTGCTAGGTGCTGACGGTGCTTGAAACAACTGTTAGCTCCCCTGGACTCAATGATTTGGACAGATGTGATCAAGAAATTTCAAGGAGACTCTAGGCTGTATAACATCTATATTTCTCTTCAGTGACCGTCTCCAGCTCTGTGTGTGTGTGTGTGTGTGTGTGTGTGTGCCAGACACAATTTATGAAGTATTATGCTATAAGGAATACTGAGAGAGAATGAGTATTTACCAAAGCTACAAGACTCAATTAGAAGGAAAACAACCGGGGTGTTTAAAAAAAGACAAATACATTTCCAACAGTTCATCATTGCAACTCCTATTGATCCATTGCAGAGTAGAACATTGATGGGGGAAAAAAACTGAAAGTAGATTATCGTTCAAGCAGCCCACAGGGATTCTTAGAGGAACCACAGGATTAAGTATTAGGTGCGTCTATAATCAAGCCCTATGTAAACACATTAAAGCTTAACACGTTGCATAGTCATTATCGAAGCTCCCACAGATGCCATTTGCAGGATGGGATCCATTCTCCTGATGAATTGTTTACAGTGCTATTTCTAGCCTGCTGCTAACACAGCTGCAGTTAAAGAATGACCATGTGATGAGTAGTTGAGTCAAAAATGACCCAGTCAATGACAATAACAAATACACAGCTAGAGTACTAACACTATGGTGGCTGCACAGATGTGGTAGTCGGCATGAAGGTGTAAAGGTCACATTGTGGCGGTGGGGTGTCATGTGACACCCAAAGGCCATTTGGCTAAATATTGTACAATTGAAATACTCAAAACACAAGTTGATAAATGTCAATAAAAAAATCAGTGAGGCCCAAAATTTAGACAGAATACTGTTTCAGCATTGGTTCAGAATGGATGTGCATGTACAAGAGTTGTGGTGAGTGCACAACCTAATAACTTTTGAAAAAATGTTGTCATTCCAACATTTTGATTCAGTGTAATATCTGCACAAGATAAATTGCTACAGTGCAATTATGCCTTGGTCTCCAGAGCATTAGTCCTAATGACTTAAGGGATCTCCTGTCTATTTAATCCAGAACCATCATGAGGTCAAACTTTTAATTTCCCTAATAATTTGCTTTATGACTGGTAGATGCAAAACAAATAGTTTTTCCATCAGCCTGCACGAGTGCTAATTCACTAATTTGTTGTGCAGGCTGAATATTATATCTACTAAAAACAAATACAGAAAGCAAATTTTAGATGAATAGGCTGCACGGAAATTTTGTAGTACAGTATAATATTGTGGTAATGTGTTTGTACTGAAGCAAATCGTGACATTCCAAGGCTCAGCGATTCTTACAATCAGTCACAAATTGTTTGCCGTGGCAACTCGAGAAATGGACACTTTCTGGCCACCAGTTTAACCTCAAGCCAAATAGTCTTTGTTTTTTAACCATAGTGGTTTTTATGCCTTTGTCAGAGTGCATGAGCACTTCTTACGGAACTCATAGGCTGCCGAAGTGTCTGGGCCAGCTCCAAGTTGATCATTTGACCTCAATTCGGTTCTACTATGTAATGGGGCTGGGACTTAGGTTCATATCTCTGTTTGGTGGTCACAGTTTTCTGTTCAGTAGACTGTTATGGAAATCAATTATGTCTTGTATATTGAGGTTGAAAGTGAAAGACTGAGGCAGGCTGACATTTGGCACACCAGTGTAGCAGTCTGAGGTAGAAAGTAGGTTGCAAGTGAGGAGACATTATTAGTTCCATCATGCGTTTCATTTGACAAAGAAAGTTATCCTTAACAAATGCTCAAAACAAATAGCTATTCAATGTCACTAAATGCAGTGAAATTGTTCATAAAAGGCACCCAAAATGTAAAAAAAAAAAAAAACTCTTAAAGATCCAACCATTTAATTGGGGCATAAAAAATATATTTTTACAACCACATTTTATGTCAACATATGGTGATGTATTAACATGAAACTACGCAAAATACATTGACACAATATTTTCCCGTTTTATTCTTTGAAGGCGAGTCATGATTCTGTTTTTATCCCAAGTGCTAAACTTAAAAAACACAGTGCATAGCGGCATAACGTACTGTACAGAGCATACAAAAAAAACAAGTCCTGTTCCAGGCCTACAGTGTATAAAATATGCACTTAATAGCGGAAAGCGGTTTGAAATTGAGTGTGTTTATTTATTGTGTTTTCAAATGAGCTACATCTCCAATGCTTTTATAATCACGCAAGTGTTGGCTAATTCAAATTGTCAATAAATGCTGTGCCAACTTTCCGCTTTTTACAGTCATTCATCCAATCATCCTATATTATGAAAAGGGGTCATAGCAGTCATGGGGCGAGATTAAATAAAGCAAAAGAGAATTGTGTAGATAGGTCACGCTGCTCTTCATTGCTGTGAGGACAGTAACATGGAAGCCTGACATCAATCTCTTGCAGAAAGAGCATGGATTTTTATTTTTTCTTCTGGGATTCATAGTGAATAAAAAATCCTGCAAGTGTATGGAGTAGTAACGGCACATCTCTACACATGAAGAGCAAATCAATGTTTATGACAGCCACTTGCTGTGTATTACCTATGCTGCACTCTTTGCTCGCAAACACATTTGTCCCGATAGTTGCTGCCTGCAAAAGAGACCTCACTTAAAATCACATTGATCGATTATCGAGCAAGATTAATGAGGTTATCATCTGGTTTAAAGTTGAAACCTTTCACTCTAAGTAATCCTTAGCACTATGTGGAGCACAGAGCATTGATTGGATATCGCCGTGCATCGACTGTGTTATAGGTGGGATGTCATTTTTCTTGAAGCGGCTTCTGTAGTAACACTTCACAAACACACGGAGCTGCACTGGGAGGTTTGCTGCAAGTTAATTGAGGTCAGAAGTTGATCACGCCCAATGACACTCTCACGTTCATTGGCAATGCATTATATGACATCAGCCCAAGCGTGGCCTCTATTGAAGTATGTGTTAAAGACTGCTCAGTTGTCCTTCTCCTTAATGAACATCTACAGAGTTAATATCATTCGTCAGTGATGGTTATTTAATGTGAAATAGAAAAAAATAGCAGAGAGTAAATATAAATAGAAATCATATGAATCATGTTCTCTGCAGTAATGTCGATAAATAAGGGCAGGTTCCCTACAAGGAAGAGCGTATATTATACATAGTACAATGCCCTCACATACAAAAACATTATTTTCAGAGCTCAGAATACAAACACATTATGGTAATAAACCATAGAAACCTTTGAAAAGCTGATCATCCTGAACACTTACTGTACGTCATTTCAAAAATCCACTGAAGCTCCACACTGAGTGCGTGCAAGTCACTGCTTTTTCCCAATGCATTTTGAATCATGTTTTCTTTTTTTTATGTTGGGGTTAAAATTGAGATGAGTTTTCCACCAGAATGTGAAAGAAAATCTGTCGGGCTATGCTATGAGATGTAATACCCTCCTAAATGACTCTGAAGCGAGGTAACGTATGGTGGCAAAATAAGCCAAGTACTGTAGTTTGTTCTAGGTCAGAAGCCTGTGGTTCTTGAACACCCTGCTAAATGAATTCAGAGATCTGTTTGTAAATTGTCATACATAATAGATAGTTGCATAAAAGATAATTGCAGAAAACGTGCGGAGACTTACAACGATGTACTACTCACTTTTGGAGGGATGAACTGTACTGTTTGCCAGTTTTCCAGACTTTTCTTGACTTAAAGTCCTTGAATGACTCAGCCGTAAAACCAACTCAGTGACTCATGACATCCCCAACTATACAATAACCTGAGCACCTTCATCCACATCAGCGGTCATCCGGCACGATTGCGACATGCGTGTAGATAGCTAGGAATAAATCTCCCTTTTGGACAGTCTGCGGGCTGTCTGAGTGCAGATACGTCAAGCAGGGAAAGGCAAAATAATGAAGAAGGGGGAATGTTTTACAGAAGTCAGCCTTGACAGCCAGTGTGCAAACAGTGGCAAACTATGGCTACTTTAGAACGCCTCGTTGTCTCGGCCTGGAAAAACCCTGCAGCAACCCGGTGGTATGTAGTCCAACCATCAGACGTTGGAAATGTAATTGTAAGAAAAATTAAAGCTGATGTAGCATCCATTTTTTCCAGGTCATACTACTGTCATTTGATTGAAAGCTAGAGACTATTGTTGATTTGCGATTTGATTTTGTACTTAAAAAATGTGTACAGTAAATATTAATTGTTAGATGTCAAATTTCAAAACCGGTTTTCATAGGTTAGTTAACTATGAGTAATACAAAGTGGGTCAGAAAAGTTCCAGGACTAGTTTTACAAAATACTAAACTCACCATCATGCACCTGTTTTTCACACACAGTATATTTGGAGATAAGGATTTCCTCAGTTTTCAAAATAAGTTTCTAAAACATTTGTCTTGACTTCCAGCGAAGGAATTAATTACAATAATTAATCGGATGGATTCTGTACATTTTTGCCTTTCTTCTCAATGCACTCGGCTCCGTTTCAGCCGTCATAATTAACCCATGCAGAGTAACAGTTCACATGTTAAGTGATGGGTCGATGAAAACATTAAAGCACAAGAGATTTTCATGTTTCCTTTCAAATACCACAACCAATTGGCTTCCAAGCGAAGCAGCCACAGATGCCAAACAGCACAGGAACAGGAAAGCGCTTTTGTCATGCAAAAGAGTTGCTAGTCGCACAGAAGTGAGGGCTGCCAAAGTGTATTGTTGTGTGACAAGCTGGATTTCTTAATTCGTGGCTTCAAAGACACACATGAGTGCAATTCAGGCAGGAAAACAAACCTGCAGCAACCATATTTCTGTTACCACAGTGCAGCAGGCCTATTTACACAGGAAGGTTGATGTGGCCTAATGACAACAGATTAAATGAGGTCTGCCCACTGCACATGATGTCTGGACTTTATGGGAGCGTAATTAAGTTCTGAACCAACAATGATGTGCTTTTAACTAAAGGTCAGCAGCAATTCAAGCTACACTTGATGACTACGTGGACCGCGACACAAAAACAGAGCCTGTCGCTCTGTGAAGGGGACCGTCAACACTGGCGAGAAACAATGGCCACACAAACACTTGCTGGACCGTATGACCTCTATCAGCCATTGAAGAGGTACTTAGGAGCTGAATAGAAGAAAATATATGCCATACACTGTTTCCCTTAACGCCGGCAGCTGTGTCTGAGATTTGATTTGTGATTTGAATCTCAACACCCCCTCTTAGGAGCAAACTCAAAGCCGCATCCAGGTGGCTTTGGATGAGACGCAGAGGGATTAGTGAGGGGATATCAGTCACCATAGTTGACTCGCCTCTCTTACCCAGCACAATCACAGTACTTCTCTGTGTTCCATTCATTAAACCGCGCTGAATCTGAAGCCAGGTGATGGGGAAGCTTATGAAAGCATGCTCCTGTAATTTTTCATACATATGATTTTGAACACTTTTGTCCATTTTAACGTTTCAAACACTATGTTCATGAGCAACAGAGCAGAGCTTGTGAAAACGTACATCTGTGTCTCATGTTAATCTACTGTTTACAGTTTGTGTTTCGAGGAAATGTTACTGGAAAAATAGTGATGTGAAATTTACCAGCAAGTAATGATATACCATATGCTATATTCTAAGTTATTTAGGAATAACTACCTCACTGCTTCCCACCAAAGTGCTATCGTTTTCCACAAATAGGCTTTTGATTGGTTGAAAAGATGTCCACTCTATGGCTTTTTGTGCCTGTTGCCCGAAATCTTTACTTTCATCCGGTGCTATTGTTCAGATCAGTTCAAACATTTCCGTTGTGACGGTTCCCAAAATGGCCACCCTGAATTGTTACACTTTCTAGTACACATGCAAAAGCATGCTTTCCTGTTTCCAGAAAGTGTCAGAAGATGATACATTTCATTGCGTCATATTTATTTACGTTGTTCAATTCATTGGAGACTTTTTTTCCATATTTTTCTTTTTATATTGTATTCTATTTTTTATGCCCGAGGACTACGGTCCAGAAGTCTCTTTTTGCACCTTTGTCCCCCTACTTGTACCTTCCTGTAAATCGAGCTGTTGTTACATGCAGTTTCTCACACGTGAGATTAATAAAGTTCCCCTTATCTTATCTTATCTTAAAGGCTGTCTCACATTTTTCATCCCAGATGCAGTGATTGTGGAAAGCTTGATCAAATCAGATTTGATTTGAGCTCCAACCTGAACTTTGCCACTTGGTGGTAAAGTGTCTAACTTCAGATGGGATAGGCTGAGGTAAACCCAAACAGGATAAACTGCGTAGAAAATTAATGAATAGGTAATTTTCTCTCTATATATATGCCACCTGTTGTTTCGACCTATACTAGCATGCGAATCCATTTTGTTTGTGTATGGAGGGGGGAAGGGGGGTGGGTTCATTTTCAAAAGCAGCCATATACAAAAGGCTGTAGCTTTATACCGCTTCACAATCAGATTGTGGATATTATTATTAGTCATGCCAGAGAATCCAGATGAGCTCTTGTGGATATCTTAAATGGCACTGCCCTTTTGCAGAAGGCAGGGAGCAAACAGACGCCACCAGAGCTTTCCTGCTAATATATAAAATAAACTAGGGTAGTCACAGACATAATATCCCCTATGGAGGACGGACCACTGTCACATCACAACAGTCCTTCCGGATTTCATTGCCAAATATGTCTACTCTCAATTTACTATTTCTAATCCTATCTGAAAGCCTATCTTGAATGTCAGGCTTCTTCCTAAATTGGCTTGTGTTCTTTGTGATTGATTAAAGTACTATAACCTAGCTTTATCAGAGCGCCCTGAACTCTGTCTTGTTGCCAAATCTATTAGGTAATGCATCCTTTGTTACCGTGCAGCTTGGTGTTTTCTCTCCTTCGATTTGACGAAACACTCTCGTTCGTTGACAACAGCAACCGTACCTACCTTCATCCCAAAAAGTGGTACGGGCTTCAGCTCAGAACAGTATGTGATAAATGTGGGATCCTAAATCAATAGAGCGTTATTCAATTGAATTGGCTTAAACGTATCACCAGTCCAGCTGTGGAGAAAGATGCTTAAACCAAATTTCACATTGCCTATTCCTCTTGTTTTATTCTCTTGACTGACAGCATTCACACACAGGGGTACTAAATACTTCCATGTTCCCTGACAATGGCATCGCAATTCATCTGTTATCAGGCCGTAATATTCCCTATGCCATTGCACAAAGAGGCGAGGTAGCCCTAACATTACTGCTGACGCCAGAGTCCTAGACGCTGCACTTAGAGTGTCTCCGGCAGAACATTATTCAAGCGCACCCTCGACAAAATCCATGAGACAAGAGTAGGCCACTGTGCGAGTAAGCACGCATCCTTTTACTGGCCTGAGAGATCTCAAGGTCATATGGTCATTCGTACCAACACTCACCGCTTTCTAAAATCCATGAGCTCTTGCCGTCTAACGTAAAGAGGCAATTTTCATCGGCAGCTCTGAATGGTGGCTGACCTCCTTTCACTGAGGAATTGAATGCAGCACAAACATCCTGCATACGGAGCTTTAAGGATGAATTAAAATCCCATCTCTCTACTTTAAAGCCAGTATAAGACAACGCTAATGACTGAATGCTGAGAAGTAGGCCATCCCCAAAACACTCCAGGCAAATCTAGCCTCAGGTTGTGTGCACTTCCTCAAAAACTGCACACGCAGATCTAGGATTGTATTCCTCCCCCTAATCTTCAACCCAGAACATACTGTACCATATACAGGGCAATATGTTCTGTTGGTGCACAGATGCTTTAACCGTGTGCGTGTTTTTTGGACATAGGCCACCCTGAAAAAAGGGGAATGAAGTACAATACTTTTATAACCACTTAATTCTGTATTTTTTTTATTTTTAAAGACAACTAATTCTGTGTTTAAATGAAAATTATTAACTGACATTTACCGTAATAACAAGACTGAGAACCAGATTAAAGCTACCGAACCCTCACATCTACAACTTTCAAATATTAGAAATTAAATGAATCAAGGCGGAAAATGTGTGTTGAGGAAAATCAAATGACTCGGTCGTTTGGAGGACTGCCGGGTATGTTTTAGGTAGAGCGTTTTTCATAAAAAAATGAAGGAAAAATAATGTTTTCCTCCAACATCTGTGAGTTAACCAGCTTGAACGAAAAGTCACATCGGATCACATCCAGTTTCAACATTCCAACTCAAGGGCATATTATTTATTCATTCATATGTTGACATCCAAACTGTGCCCTAAATGCCGGCACTTTGAACACTATGTTTCGGAACCCAAGCTGTGCATATTCAGATACAACAGCGAGTTTGGCGCTTGCAGAGGAAAGAGGGGGCTTTTTACCAGGCATGAATGCAGAAGAGATGAAACAACGAGGCCATTGTCGTTTTGTTACTGAAGAGCCCCAGAGCTTGTGCAAAGCAGCAACCACAACAATAAAAGTGCCTACATGTTGGCTGTAAAATATAATGTGGCTACAAGGCTTCCCCTTAATTTTCATTGACACTAAACACAAAGCCCTTAGAGCCAGAATCATGTTCCTTATTATAAATACTTATTTCTGAGGTAAACAGAGAGACAGGCTGTTTAAAACCAAATCGTGGCGTGTGCAAGACTATTAAGAGGTTGCCTCATGAACATGTTCTTGCTTCATCAGTTGACGTCGGTGAGCACGTACTAAAAGAATATGATCCCTCCACAGGTATAAGATTATTTTATTCAGAGTCGTTTCATAATGTTATCGATTGTCACTTGAAGGAGAAGAAACATTTTTACAATTATAGTCAATGCTCTTTTATTAAAGTAATTGTCATGGCTGTAATCACCATACTTCAGAGTGCGGCTGTGACAGCAAATTACAATGTCTGGCCCTTAGTATGCAAACAAAAGAACCAGATGCAAATATTCTCAAGATTTCTAGTAGAGCAGAGCTACCCCCTCTGTGCTGGATTAAGTTCTTCAGGTCTAATGATTAAGCGGGGGCCTGTTTTTATTTGTTTTCCAAAAGGCATTTTGCTCTTGATAGAATAACGAATGGCTTGCGTCTCCGGAGGCACCGCATGCTCATCAAGAGACCGGGGCTTTGTCCACCAATCTATAAACCAGTACCGCCACTTACCATGAAATACATGCTGGATTACTTCAGAGATAGAGCAAAATCAATGAGGAACAATGTCTCCCAATTTAAAGTGTGATCATGGTGCATTATGTTATACATCATAAGCCTGTGGTGGACAAGTATGAGCTATTGCAGGGCTGCTCATGTTTTAGGATGAGCTTGGAATTCCTTGGTGGGATTCTTGCTTTTCTTATCAATAACTCTGTCAGAGGCTGCCAGAAGATTTGGTAGCTGTGGATGCGCACAGCTATAAATCTGGGCCAAGGGTTGTGTGGGATGCTCAGATAAATGGGTTGGCCGTTGTTTCATTGCAACACTGTTTGTCTTTACTTTTCTCTTCTACTAGGGATTTAGAACACTACTGTCCTTGGTCGTCTCTCTGCAACAGCGGCTCTGAATTGGGTTGGAGTCAGCCCTGTCGCCCCAAGATTACACGAATATCCTCCATTCAGACATTCACCACTGTGCATGCTCTACTCTTTTGTTTGCTTTTTATCTCTAGCGGGATTTAGTTCGGCGTGGGTATGGGTGTGTGTCTTGGATTAAAAGGGAAACTGAGGATCCAGAATCAACCCCATTTGACGAGTTCACACGGTGCACAACATTGAGTTGAAGTTCTCTGTTCAGGATGTTTCAATTTGACTAGAGACTTTTAAATATGATGCAGCTTTTTATCATGGGTGTGCAGCAAAGCATCAATGTGAAGGAAGAGTGGGCCTCAGAGGCACAAAACACAATTATCCCTGTGGAAATATGTCACATTTCCAGCGCCTTTTGTGATAAGGTTCCCTTAGACGAGTCTCCGAGCAGCGCCTTTCTTTCAAAACATACTGTGGAACAAAGACGACGATACGCCTTATTAGGTCACTTCTGGATTGCTTTTACACACTGATCAGGGATCTGCCTGGTAAATCACATGGGTATCATTAGAATCAACCCGGAGGTGAATGAAGAGTGTGAATGCAATTTAATGTTAATGACTTGGCTTCCGGTGTTTCTAAGAAAGTAGTTGTGTTCGGTAGTCGTGTTGCTTTGGTCTCAAAGAAGAATAAAGTGTCTCAAAGTGTCTGAGATAGTCATATTAAGCATGCAAGCTTAATGTCATCTTAATAAACATCCCATTAGTTTACGTATTGCTGGGCGCCAGGCAACCGAGATGCTCCAACAGTAATTGTCACTGTTTGCTTTAGAGTTGAGAGTTGGACAGAGTTTGAAATGTGTGCGTGGCAGGTTTAGACTGGAGTGATTAAAGAGAATAAAACATTAGAATGCCTGCAAATTCAGGACTGTCAGAAATCGTTGAATCATTTAGTGTGTTCCAATATGGCGACGAGATCGGGCTCAATCAAAATCCCCACAAGTAGAAAACTCGGGCATAGTGTTCCTGATGTATCTGCTGCTTGCTCGTTGTACTCACTATGCAGCAAAGCTAAAGCTGTCCTTAGAATGAATAAAACAAACTGGCAATATTTTGTTTGGTTTGTCTTTTTCCCCCAGTGAAGAGCTGACTTGTCAGGAAGGCAAAGCTTTTTCCAACATAATCACTTTCCTCTTGTTTTGTTTCAAACTGATCTCTTTTTGTACCCACTCTCGATCCTCTCTGATCCGCTCTCCATTCCTGCCACTCTCGCATTTCTATCCCAACCGTATCATTTTGCTCTTCAGGTTCAGGACTGAGCTGTCTACCACCATTATGTCATTCGACACCTGTACTTATGGGAGCAGCTCAAACTCATAGAGGGCCCAAAAGCCCCTGAAAGAGCTAAACTCCTCGAGTTGATCTTGCCAAATTCACCTTCAGGTTGTAATCCCTCAAGAGACACAACAGGTTTGACAAGGCTCAAGGTGAGTAAATGTCACATGTTTTAGACTACGCTCGTACACACTGATGGCCTTCTGCATATACGATACGATTACAGATTTTGTAGCACATCTTGTGGCCAGTGTTTGCAAAACCACTTAAATCTGGCCAGAGGATCAGTTAACTGCTTCGATGATCCCTTCAGTCTTACAAGTTCGCCCACCCTGCCCAAACTCTTCAAAAAGTGAACTTTTCCAAGCCGCCAACTGCCAGGCTGTACTTTTACTCAAACCATTGTCATCGTGACCTACAGCCACCAATTCATCAGAGCTGCCATCTAGGGGGACTAAGCCACCAGGCTATTTCTGTAATGACCCAGATTTCCAGGTGAATTGGGATCTGTATCAATGTAATGAGCCGCAGCCAAGAGAACATATTAGGTCAAATAAACTCTATTCCGTGAGGATTTTTGCACTTAATTTGCTCTGTGGCAGAGTAGTTAAAACCACAAGCCAAAGAAAATGCAATTGAGAATCGATGTTTTAGTAATCCATTGAGGATGTAACTCTTTTGTAATTCTAAGAATAAGTAATTTATATGTAATAACCCGTATTACATGGCGTGTAGCAGAGTTGTCTTCCGGGTTAGAGCACGCTGGCGTCAGATTTGTTGACTGCCGCTTCTGTCCCGGACCGTGTACGTTACTTGTTTTTCGTTTTCCCGTTTTCAGTCCACCCGTCTCTTCTTTTATTTTTCTCGTGTTGTCTTCCGTCCACCTCGCTTCCCCGCAGCGCCGCTCTCACCTATCTGTCTCCTCTACCAACTACGTTAGCCAGCTAGCCAACAGCCAACTGGACAAAACCACCACCGGACCCACCTGCCTCCCGACTCGGAGCCTGTGGCCGCCTGCTGCGGACTCTACGGCAGCTCTGGCCCGGCTCTCTGGCCTTCCGTCCGGCGTCCGCGGGGGACGGGCTCCACTCCCTGCGGGCTCGCCAACCGTGGCTCTGCTGTGTGCCGCCGTGGTGCGTTGGGGCCTGCCGTTCGAGCGGGTGCAGTCGAGGTCGACTGGCATCACCACCTGGTCCACTGCTCCTTCCACACGAGGCTGGGATCCTTCGCCGTCGCCGCTACATCTGTCCGGCATTTCCCCGATGGCTCACCCATCTCCTATTTTTGGACTACCAACCCCCCGTCACCCCCACCTCCCGTACTGGCAACCTCAACAACCTCCGCTCCCGCCCCTCCAGCTCCTCCATCCATCCCCTTTGCACTGCTGACCGATGTCCTGTTAACTATAACCTACAGGCTCCCCCCCCCCCCCCCCCTCCACTCTTTTTTTTTTTATTCTATGTACAGGGTCTTTGGGTTATTGAAAAGCGCTATATAAATTGAATGTATTATTATTATTATTATTATTATTATTATTAGTATAGTACATTTATAATTGTGAAGCAGGAGGTGGAAGTAGACAGATTGGCTCTAGGCTTGATAGAGGAATGTAACGATTCTCAGAAGCTATCAGAAACCTATCATCAAGACTGCAGGGATATAAATAGAATGCTGTGAGGAGGAGGAGGTCTACATTGTAAGCACTGGAATGAACCGATCCCAAAGAAGGTATACTGTTAAGGTTCAGAGTTTACAACATGGGTGTCACACTCAATTTTATCATGGGCCACTTTGTAGTAACAGTTTAAGTGATGACAACCAATTCATGTTTAAAGTTCAAACTTTAACCCAAACCCAATACGTGTTCAAACTCAATATTATCATGGGCCACTTTGTAGTTAAATTAGTAGAAATGGTTAACAGCTTAAATGGTGACACCCAATACATGTTTAAATGTCTTATTACCAAGGGAATATGGATTGCTAATCAGACATAATAATTTGTAGTATTGCTGTATGGATTGCTAATCAGACAAAATAATTTGTAGTATTGCTCAAGTAATTGAAAGACATCTCAACGTTATTTGTTATACGGGCAAATCTTAAAATTTGGTACAGATTTTAGCAAGGATCATGAATGTTGATATCTGCTTTTGCGTGCCACAGAAAATGACGTGGTGGGCCGGATCCGGCCTCTGGCCTTATGTTTGACATCTGTCGTTAACAGTGTCATTGGAGGACATTTATGAAGCCTCCACATTGGAAATCATGGTGCCATTAGTGACTGCTTTCACGAGTGTTGCTCTTTGGGTTCCCTTGACCAAAAAATAACAACAGCAATCTAGATCTCACAAATACAATCACAAAAATCTAAATTGAGATGTTTTTTTCATGTGAAAATGGTTCCAGTATATGTTGCAAGGGAGAGCAAATGTGAGAAATAGAGAAGATATGTCAAACCCATTGTATGGGTTCTCGGTATTACGTGAGTGAATATGGCCTGTAAAATTTATACATGGTTCTACGCTGACATTCCACTTCATTGAGATCAGTCTGCCAGAAAGCAGTGAACATTTAAGGTTAAACAAACCTGTGAATGACTTTGTGCTGTGTAAACTGCAGGTCCGTTTATGTGAGGCAACAATGATTGAGCTTTCACACTTGCGTGCTTTTATAGCACACATATATTTTTATTTGTTCAGCAGGTTCCCCCAGTGGCCAAAGAACAACCAAGAACAACAACCAGAACATTAATATTTGTCAACTGTGGGCATGTGAAGCCATTTGATTGGTTTCTCTGATTAAGTGCTGTAGTATAGATAAATTCTACTTGACTTCACAAAAAAAGTCCTAAAGTGTAGCACATCTGTTAAGTGCTACTTACAAGTTCATATTTTTGCCAAGACGTATTTATATTATCAAGTGTAAATACTGATAAGGAAGGTACAGAGGGCAAACTTTAACTAATAATGTATATTGACGGACGGTACAGGCTGCTGTCTGATGAAACACACACCTCGAAAAACAACTAA
The DNA here is from genome assembly GCF_033458585.1 of Syngnathus typhle. Lineage (NCBI taxonomy): Eukaryota > Metazoa > Chordata > Actinopteri > Syngnathiformes > Syngnathidae > Syngnathus > Syngnathus typhle. Next base: position 17,971,493 of record NC_083738.1, on the reverse strand, counting down.
AGGAATAGATTTTTGTCTTGAATGCATGTTATTGGACCACATTGCTATTTTTTTGTATGATTTCATACAAAAAGTAAGATTGGTGCTTGAATCTTTCAGAGTAACCTGCAAAGCATTTTTTCTCACACACTATTGAATTTTGATATGCTGTCCAATTTTAGTAAAGTAAAGCAAAACATAGCATTTACATGCTAAAATGATGTTGAGTGGCAGTGGACACAAATGTCCAGTGAGCCCAACTAAACACAATTCACAGCTAAATGTTCTTATGTAGAATAACCATTTTGCTAACACTGCACTAGGTTTAAGTATTGATGTAAGAATTACTGTAAGAATGGAATTTTCAACTTTTATGTTTTTCTTGCACAAATGAAAGAAAAAGAAATGACTTGCAAGGAAAAAAAATGTTGACCAAACTACATAAAAGTCACAACTGCAGAGGAAACCCGGCAGTAAAAATACGTATTTACAAGAAGGGACTACACTATGTGCATGTCATTCAATGCAAGATTGTATAACATTCTTTTTTTTTATGCTGGTCCACCAATGGTGATGAAGAGGGAGTGTGGGAGTGTGGAAAGATCTCTATTAATCTCTGGCATTACTGTAGTCATTTCCCCACTCCTCATCACCAGCACCATGTGCTCTATGAGGTTTAAAATATTTAAATCTGTAATCTGTCAGCATTATGAGGTTAACACACACCCGCAAGACTGGTGTCCTATCTGTCGCCACGCTTCACACATACATCACCGGAACTTGACGTCGCCTTTTGTAGCTCTGGCTGGATATGCCACTCCTGCTTGTTTCTGTAATTTCTCAACAGTGGAGCCGACACGCTGCTGGACCCCAGAGAAAAATTAAGGGGGAAAGCGTGCAACTGGAAAGCAAAAGGAAGCAAAGAAGTGCAGCAAGGCGGCCAGAGAGGAAGCTGCTAATTGTTTCCCAAGTGTGGGTGACCCAGTGACTCAAGGGGAACTCTTCCTCGTTCACTTAAATCGAGTAAACCGGCATTCATTATTGATGGGGTAGCACAGACTCATGGTCTTCCACAGCATGCTCTTATGAGCGGGTTGTTTTGTCAGCTGATGCTGTATTAAAGCCTCACTCATATACCCTCCATCCTTTGTACATGTCCAAGAGTTCCTCAAACTCTGAAATCATGGCAAAGAATAGGACAGGACAACAGTCAGCAAGGTTGACCCATATATGAATAATATTAGGTTGATGGAAGACACTCCAACATGGTCCATTTAGCCAGCTCCATGTCATGTCTTCATAGGACGGGCTTTTACTAAGCTTCTTAAGAGCCAGCCCCAGGGGATCTATGGAAGGATAGAGGTACTGACTCAGGCCTTATCTCAACCAATTTATCCCATGAATTAGACGGGCTCCGGCCTCTGTGTCCTGCCAGATCCACACAATACTTACTCCGTGTTAAGTAAATGAATGAGATAGAAAGGAGGCTTAACGATTGCTTGGTAGGATAAGACGTTGGTGAATTGACAGAGGAAAGGAACGCGTTCATGTGCATCTTTTTAATAATGGATTTACTGTCACTTGTTGGCATTTTCAGACTGGATTTAGAGGAACAAATCAGAACCAAAATAACAAGGATTATAAAGAGATCCTTAAAAGCAAACGGTCAGGATGTCACTTTTGCCTGAGACACAAGGTCCTAATTTCATAGAAGGGTGCATGCGCACTCGTCAGAAAATCCGGCTCATCTATATATCTTTTTTTGTTTCCGGGGCAAGTCGAGTTTAGCGTGTTTGTGAGATTGGTAGACAGTGCTAGGCCTCAATAGCACTACTATTGCACGCCTCTGACGTACTTGGCAATTTGGTGACCAAAAGTAGCCTCGATTTTAGACCAGCTAAACGTAGGTTTAAGTTGGTTAATCGCGATTTCCGTGGATTTGATCAAGGCTCAGGTAGACCAATTCTGAGCTGCGCGGACATACATTATGTGGTGCATGTCATCAAATTCACAAATTCCTAAGGCTTTTTCCAATGTCCATCATGTTTTGGTATGGTATTTGGTTTGGTTTTGGTGTCTAACTAAGTGACTGATTGGTTGATTACCGTATTTTACGGACTATAAATCGCTCTGGAGTATAAGTCGCACCAGCCATAAAATGCATAATAAAGAAAAAAAAGACATATGTAAGTCGCACCGGAGTATAAATCGCATTTTGGGGGGAAATTTACTTGACAAAACCCAACACCAAGAACAGACATGAATAGGCAACAACAGGCTCAACGGTACAATATACTAACATTCCTTAAACACAAATGGGGAACTGAGAACTTACCTGTTGTTACATCTTAAGAGTTCTTCAAATAACTACAGCATGGATAACATGCCAATAAGTTTAGCGAACCATCTGGGTCACTACACATCATTAAATCCAATGAAATCTTCATCCTCTGTGTCACTTATAAACAACTCTGCTAACCCCGGATGTCGACGACGCAGCGCTTCCTCTTCTACTTGTCTTACGTCAGACTCATCGTCAGTTGCAGTTCCAATTATTCCACAGGCCTAGAGCAGCCTCTTGCGGTTTAGTATGAAAATAACACGTGAAACTATATAATGTGTTAATAATTTCACACATAAGTCGCTCCTGAGTATAAGTCGCACACCCGGCCAAACTATGAAAAAAACCGCACCTTATAGTCCAGAAAATACGGTAATTAGTCAAGAGGTACGTCACGGGATTTTTTTTTTTTAGAAGTGAACATCAAATTTATCAATGTATACAATTTCATATCTTGTGGAAAGGAAAACTGCAGCAATTCAGTTTAGGATCGTGTAAAGGCTTTCCTTCTGTTGCTGTCATGTTTGTCTTGCAGCACCACATCTCGCTGCATCACAGAAAGAGTATGTGATGCATTTTTTAAAACTTGAAACTGAAAAACAATCAAAAATAGCTCCTCAGTGCCAGTGCATATCTTATTACACTCCTGATTTTAACTGAGCAGGACATACCAGTCACACTTTTGTTGTTGTTGTCACGTGTAAAATGGCTAATTTTACTAATAAATATATGATCAATTTTGGCCAGCAGCAAATGCCGACATACTGCCTGACATCTGCTTTGTAGTTAGATGTAGAGCAGGCGATGTCCAAAAGAAGTTTTGCTAAGCAGACACTGGTCGTTGGCAGGCGAAACCTGTTAGTCAAGGGAAATGCTTTTGGGCCATGAACAATGTCAAATCTGTGTTAAATGTGTTATTTGGAGCTAATTTGAGGCCTTTTTTTCTTCCAGAACCATTTTGCTAGTACAACATAGTGTCTTCTACTGCTTCCCATCTTATTAAGAGATGACACACTACGTTTTAGTACACCAGTAAAATCTATTTGGGGAGGAAGAAATAATAGATTTAGAAGTATCACAATGCAAACTATTTCAAATTCATTCATATATTTCAACAATCAATTATTAACCAATCAAATACAAAACCCAAAGCAGCTAAACCACAAATTACAATGACAGTTACTATCTTTAGTTGTCTGTGCCAGTGGCTCGAAGGTACGCGGCTGCTTCATACATCAGTGATGTCAAATTAGGCTGAGTGTCTCTGCTGAGTTACAGATTTAGATTTAGGTTTTGCATTTACTTTTATGCTAAATACCGACAAGAAACCACAAAGCTATGCATAATGGCGAAACAAGTAAATGTGAAGCTGAGAGAGGGAAACTCAAACATAGCCATTGTCCAAACATTGATCGGAGCCAATATAATCATTTGAAATTCACTCAAGAAGAAAGAAGCTTCTTGTAGGAAAAGATGTTGCAAGGGTAGGTAACGGAAAAAACAGCACTTGATTAGGGGAACATTGAGCGAGCTGTAAAGAAAAGTTAAGTTAAAGTCCCAATGATCGTCACACACACATCTGGGTGTGGTGAAATTTGTCCTCTGCATTTAAGAGTTTTTTTTTTTTTTTTTTTTTATTCGCCATGTTTGAGCGTGCCAAACAAGGAATTTGACTTCGGTAGAAACACACCCTCTGTTCAACATTTAGGTGACTAACAACATTCAGGACATGTGAATAATGCAAAAACAGTGTAGACAAATTCAAGAAGGTGTGAGGAGCAGGATGTTATTGCACAGTAATGTCTCTGAGACTCTATGAGTGGTGTGAGTTCATCAGAGCAACAGCCTGGGGGAAGAAGCTGTCTCTGTGTCTGCTGGTTTTGGCGTACCGAGCTCTATAACGCCGTCCGGCCAGTGCTTCTCAATTATTTTCTGTTACGCCCCCCCCCTAGCAAGAAGAAAACTTTTCGCGCCCCCCCCTCCCCACGGTGACTATCCTAACTTGTCTTGTAAATCGTAAAATGTTGCACTGTCGCAAACGTCACAGAAGTAACAATGAGAGCGCTACTGCCCCCTGCTGGGAAGATACGCAATTACACTTTATTCTAGTACTGCAAAACAAAAAGCCTGTTCCCCAGGGTCACACGCGCCCCCCCCAGGTATAGCACGGCGCCCCCCAAGGGGGGCGCGCCCCACTATTTGGGAAGCACTGATTTAACCCATCCCCATGTGATTTTAATCCATCCCCTGGGGGAGAGGGGAGCAGTGAGCAGCAGCGATGCCGCGCTTGGGAATCAGTTGGTGATCTAACCCCCCAATTCCAACCCTTAATGCTGAGTGCCAAGCAGGGAGGCAATGGGTCCCATTTTTATAGTCTTTGGTATGACCAGGCCGTGGTTTGAACCCACAACCTTCCAGTCTCAGGGCGGACACTCTACCACTAGGCCAATTGTCAGTGACATCAGTAAAAACCTTCAAAGGGCAGGAATGAAGCTGTTACAATCAACCATCTGCAGAAGACTTTATGAGCAAACATGCAAAAATGACATCAGGAGTCAAACCCAAAGATTTTTAGTCTAAAGCAAAATAAAAAAAATATGCCTTTCTTTTTCATTAGTTTTGCAAGGTAGTGGCAGTTACCTACATTGCACTGCGTTACACTTGATGTAAGTAGGGGAAAGCCGTGCCAAAAGAATGACTTCTGCATAGGTATAGGGCAAACATGACTCGGACATATTTCTGGTCAGTCGTATACAATTGGGAAATTATTCATTTCCTCCTCTGCATCTTCAAGACAACATGTAATAACCTTACCCCCCCCTCCCGCTGTCTCACTTTCAGATCTGCACTCGAGCAAATACACAACGTGCCCACAATCATCCTTTCCAGACAAGTGGATTGGGGAGCAATAATACGTTGAAACGGAAACACAAGTGCACAAAGCCAGAGACCAATCGTGGCTCCGCTATGTCACATCAGGCCGATACAAACTGCTCAGCTAAGAATGAGGTCCTGCTGACCTTTGTAGCACACTGAGGCTCATTAGGTTTTTCCTTGTGGGGACTCATGTAAACAAGTATAATTGTCAACTGTGGCCATGTGAAGAAGCCCTCTGAGACGTTTTTGTGATTAAAGGCTATATAAATAAGTTTGACTTGACTTGACAAGTGCACACTTTGAACTGCACTATTAAACGTATCAGCGTGTTCAGGAGTACGCTAGCCTGTGTGCCTGTCAGGGATCACACATTGACTGCTTCTTGATGGCCCGGCCCTTCCAGTCCACCGAAGGACAATCTGTCTGGAAAATGAACACAATCGGCGGACTCTGTTCCTGGCATTTATTCGACGACAGCTTCAACAGAGATTGCCTTGTCTGCAGTAAATGAAGCTTATGTGATTTTTGACAATGCATGAGTCAAAGTCAAAGAATGTAAAAACGAGGTGCCAAGTGGGGACTGTTAAAAAAAAAAAAAGCTCTATTTCAGACTGCCACTGAGACTAAATGACCAGGGGGGAATTGGAAGGATCTGAATAATCCTTATATTAAAATATGCAAACAATATTAACAGGAGTATTCGCTCTGATCACTCAATACAGAGTACTTATACCTCTATCTGGTATTTCTGCTATCTAAAATTGGATTTGACTCAATGACAAAATATGGTGAACAAAGACCTCTTTCTGATGGAGATGATCAATAATTCGGTGATGCGTCATACTGTCACAGTATGAAGTGGGTGTGAAGCAAATTATATTCTACCTTTCCTGAGCTTCCTTTAAACTTTTTCATGACACCCAAATTGGAGTTTACTATTAAACTAAACACAACAACAAAAATTACACGTTGTGTAAATAGAGCATGCCACCACACTGCCCCTAAGAGGCCAAAACGCTCAGAAAGAGGTGGTTTTTTTTTCCAGTATATTATTTTGGTATGTTTTAATTTTACATTCTTACTCATTTACTTCATTTATTGTTATCATATTATAGTCATTTAGATTTATAGTTATATTTAAAGGTGTTTTACCCAAGATTCAAGGAATTTCGTTTCCTCAAAATTGAACAATACAATCATTAAATGACTATATTTTGTCATACCAAAATAAATAGATTTCCACATGATGTCACATGAAATTAAGTCATCGACATCCTTGGTTAGTCCAATAAGTCCGAGCACTTGTGAAAATAACACAAGATAAAATAAACGTGATAAAGAGATAATACTTCAATGTGTGCAAAGATGCAAGGCATCTAAAGTGAGGTTGTTGAAGAATGAAAATGCAAGAAGTTTGAGTTTAACATTTTTACAAGGTCATTTTATACTACTCCATAATAACCACCGACTACTTGAAAGTTAATAGCTGACCAAGGATAATGGTGAAATGTCAATCCATAATCATGGTCTAATAGGATAGGCTGGATCACTTGCTCATATTTGGCTCATTCACCTAAATCACAATGACAAAGAGCATTTGACATTTTCACTCGCTCGTTTCCAGTTTGGAACCCATTACTCTCAGCTACATTATTTGAGTGTGTGCCATGGCTTCTGCATACTGAGCTTGTTGTGCCCAGGCTTCTCCAGGAGTAAGAAAATAGACACACATGCAGCCTGCAGCATCGCACTGCCTTTAAACTTGCATCAGCTTCTTCTTCTTCTAGTCTATTCTCAGCAACATGCACCTGTCTTTTGTTAACTTAAGAATTGCAAAAAGTGAATTATTCTCTGGATCCTTGGATCAGAGGGTTCAAATGATGAGGATGGAAATAACACATTGATTCTCCCAAATTGATAAAAATATACTAATCCCAGCTCATAGAGGCAGATTATCTCTAAATAATCATATCCCACATGCCTGTAAATAGGCATTTGAATTAAGCAGGCTATTTATCTAACAACAAACTAACAGGAAACCTCAATATGGAGATAAAAATGTTCAATAAACAAAATAAATGCTTTATGGAAATTACCCTAAATATAGTGATGCGCTACCACTGCATATTTGAACTTATGTGCTTTTTTTCATGTGGCTGCAGTCATTTTTTTTTTTTTTTTAGTGCGGGAGCTCGTGCGTCACTCCTCCATCACGCACACGCATTGTCTTTTTGAAAGTAACAAGTGTTCGCAATGGGAACAATTAGCACAAAGCATGCATACATCCCGACACGCAGCGTTATTTGGCGGGTGCTGAAACACGTCGCATGTGTGTCGGTGTTTTTTTGGGGGTAAAAAAAAATAAAAACGGAGTCGAAGTGAATGCATCTCTTATGTTGGGGCAGCGCGTTCAAACCCAGGGATGGGTTGGAGAAGTAGAATGCAATGAGCGTTGCAAAAACATGACTTCGGCTCTTAGTTTACTCCCACAAATAATACAGACACACAGTCCACAAGGTTCCCATTAATGAGTGTCAGGAAATATCTCACCTGCACAATCCAGATGTAAATCCCCCCATAACCGCGCGTCTGCCTTTACAGTAAAGAAATGGAAAATAATTACGTGGGTATACTCCACATCCCACAAATGGCTTTTTTCAAAAATTTATTTCTTTGAGAAATAAGCCTCCAGTGCAGCAAGTCTCATTCCGTCCCCCCCGCCGTCATTTCCAAAAAGGTGGCTCCAGAGCGTGAGTTGTTTCCGGCGAGAAAGCTCTCCCTTCACAGTTCGCCTGCCTCTGGAGAGGATGCTCTTTCGCCTCAACTCGAGGCTCAAAGCCAGCCTGGCGAGAACGCGCAGCGCGACCCCGCTGCCTTCTCCCGAGCGCCAATTGGAGCCGGAGAGGAGAGTTACTAGGTAACCAAGGGCACACGCATCATACGTGAGGAAAATAAGTACAGCAGATCGATGCTGTCCAACTATGTGCGCGGATCTTCTGATTTCAATTATTGATTATCGTGTGAATTCATTCACACATATGAATTATTATTATTATTATTATTATTATTATTATCCATCCATTTTCTGTACCGCTTGTCCCCTCGTGGGTCGCGGGCGGGCTGGAGGTTATCCCAGCAGTCATCGGGAAGTAGGCGGGGGACACCTTGAACCGGTTGACAGCCAATCGCAGGGCACACAGAGACGAACAACCATCCGCACTTGCACTCACATCTATGGGCATATTGGATTGCTCAATCAGCCTACCATACATGTTTTTGGGATGCGAGAGGAAACCGGAGTGCCCGGAGAAATCCCACGCAGGCAAGGGGAGAACATGCAAACTCCACACAGGGTGGGCCAGCGGTTGCTAACCAGTGCCCCACCGAGCCGCCCTATTATATTATTATTATTGTTATTATTATTATTAATTTATTTTCTAATATTATTATTATCATTCAGCCCACTTTTTTACGTGTATCGCCGTCCACAAAATGTATCCCGTTTACATTGTTCAAGTTCAACATATTCAAAAAATGAGCACCATAAAGGTATTATTTTTCTTATTTCGAAAATTGGGTTTACCCACAAATCCACATTTAGACCCAAAGAGTCCCCATTAATTATCAATGGCACATTCAGACTCTCATCAACATTCTAAATGTTAAGCTCATTCAATTCACATCTATTTCAACATTGCAGGAATTCCCACATGCCAAAATGTCCAATACATTTTTCAGCAATATATTTCCACATCATTCTGTCATTCAAAATCAGACCATATCTTTTGATATTATTCCACATCATTCCATATCTTTCACCTTAGTGAACATTTTCTATACCAATATCATTCCACATCCATCTATATTCTTCAGTAGCATTCCACACCATTTCACATCTATCAATATCATTCCCCACTTTTCACCAACAGATATATTACACATTTTGACCAATATCATTCCATATTATTCAAAATCATTCACGTTTCTAACTTTGTTTTGCTACACTTTTCCTCAATCAAATGTTCCCTAGCACAGTATGGATTAGTCCATTGCATGAGATGGGATGGGGTTGCACTTGCAACAGTCATGACAGATTGTTTTCATGTGCTTCTAAGTGGCTGAATTCCGCAGAATTTTTATAGTCCACGATAAGGTAATGATAGTTGAGTCAACATGAAACTAATTGATGAGGTCATTTGCTTTTTTGTAAACTTGCTACCCACACCACTGCCCTCAGCTTTTAAATACATTTTCAAAAACTGCAAACCCACTCTAACTCGTTAAGACCTTGCGATATGTTCTGAGAGAAACCCCTCAGAAGACAAATTATGTATTCCAGAGCAAATGAAGAATTGGTCCAATGTACCAAATTTCATTATATTTAGTATCACTTGTGCTTTTGGTCTTCATGTAATATTTTAAAATTGACTTGAACCGGCCCTTCATAAACAATACGTAGATGATAACATAGTTGACTTGATGGTGCAGATGATTGTTTTTTGCCTTAAGACATTAACATGTTGTGTATTTATTTATTTAGTCATTCATTCATTTGCTTATTTGCTTGTTTATTTGCTTATTTAGTTAGTAAGTTATTCATTTAAAACTTTACAGCGCAAATGCATAAATAACGACACTGCTTATTCATTTATAAAGCTACTGCAAATTGGGAGATGCTAAAACAGTCTAAAGTTTTTAAAAAAGATAATATTGTTTTCAACAGTGAAAATGCTCTATGTGCATTACATGTGCGAATAGGTTATATTCTTAACACCAATATGGGAACACAGGGCCGTTGTTGTGTGTCTGCCACTTTAGATAAGGACTTGATAACATTTTGCCAGCAATGTATAGATTAACTGTGACAGTAACTCAAATTAATCTATATTACAAAGTGAGGGAAAAACACTATTTGCTGTAGCTACCCTAACGCAGAATGGAAAGCAATATAAAATGGCACTTAAGGGAAATCACTACATTTCCGTTAGGAAACAATAGTTACATTTAAATTCGCAAAGCATATTGACAATTCCATGCAGATGTTCAAAATGGATAACTAACGCAGTCCATCTGTTTTCAAATTGTGGAAAACTGAAAAATTATAATGATTTACAATTATACAAATATTTCAAAGCCTGAGGGCGAAAAAATATTTTTATGTATTCTATAGTTGTCCATTGTATATCTCCACGTATTTCGATTAGTGTTCTAAAGTCTGATAAACAGGATGCTATCAGTCACACAATATAAGTACTTTGATAGAAAAGTGAACACAAAGGGATTAGCAAATTGCAAATTAAACAGAGGGCTAACAGCAGAACGGTGATTGTTCCCCAGGTATTAAAAAAATGAAGGGCATGAAAACCAGCTGGAGAGCCTTCATTTGATTCGACCAGTGACAGTATGTGAAAATATAAACCTTGTGTCTTGCAACTGGGTCAACAACACCTTCTCAATCAAGTCCTTGACTTTGCTTCGGAGGCCTTTGTAATCAGTACAAGAGCCAGCATGCTCAGTCCCAAGGCACTCATTAAAAACTGACGGGAATCCTTTGCCAGAATGGACAGACATGCAATAAACACTAAGGAACTTTTTTTCCCCCCTCAATGAGGGTTTGTGTAAGAAAAAAAAATGGCACATTTGCATGTTGAGAAGGTGGGGTGATGTAAGAGCTTTCCAATGTTTTTTTATTCCTGTTATGACTAATGAAATGCTCATTGTTTTACTGTCCAAAGGGGCATTGCTGAACTAGTTCCCGTTCTATGTGCAACGATTCCCCATAGGTTGGAAAAATCAGATAAGAGAATTATTATCATGTTATTTATTAATGCGGCCCACTTTTAAAAAGTGATTTTTTGCACTGATTATCACAGTTTAGATTTTCGTTTCATGTTTGCAATTGTTGAATTATTCTCTTCTGGTATAGCTAATGAAACAACAAGCACAATAATAAACATACTGACAAAACTCCTCAGTTAATGTTAAGTACAAACATGCATCAGTATTTACGTTACTGAAAGAATGTAAAGTTGAACAATGAAAAAGGTGAGAATGTACACATTTCAAGTTACATTGTGTCACGGTGAGGCAGTGATGGGGCAGGTAAGCACAGGCAAGTCCCAATTTTGTACTCAAGGTGAGTGTCAGCTTTGAGGCAAGTAGATGAATGTGGGGCTTGTGGAGATTTGATGATTACTGGAGAGTAACATCGATGCCTCAGGATGAACAGCACAATGTCAAAACACATTTTCGTGTGCCATGATAACATTTGCTGTTATCGTTACACTGCATTTTGGGTAAAATGCTTTTCCTATCAGTAATTGGTTGGATTTCCTGGTTTCTGACAATTCAAATTAGAGGCTGACTTTTTTTCCCCACAGTTCATACTACTCACCTACCACTGTCAGGTGGTACTGACGCTTTTAAAAAATTTGGCAAAATGTGAGTCTGGGAGAATTCCGTTAACTTTCATAATATCTGATGAAGGAAAGTAACTAGTAGGCTTGTAGCTTGTGCACACACGCAAAACTCACGATGACATTTTATTATTTATTTGCTGGTTATTTCCTTTCTTTTAACTGATAATCAGTGACAGGCTCAAGCGTATTCACTATAAAAGTGCAGTATATTCATAAAGCTGTCAGATTCTCACTTAGTACAAATACCGTTCCAACAATATGCTGTTCACAATCTATTGAGCAAACAAATTCTCCATTCCTTTGATTTGTTATATAACATTGAATATAAATATAATAGGTATCTCCAAAGTCTTGCATCTAGCTTTACTGACGCACTTTATGCACAGTTGTTTACGTACAAACTCACATCCCAGACATGCGGTTACGCAACAAGCAGTTCTGCTTGATGACAGTAATGTTCATTGGCTATCGACACGTGCTCACACACATGTTCATTCAATATCTTTAAGACAAGCTGGTGGGTGTTGGGGTGGAGGTGGGTGGGGGCAATATCGTACACAGGTCAATCACCAGGCTGAGCGTTAAAGACGGCAAGATTTTACACCATCAGCATATTTACCGCTGCATCCTCACTCGTTATAGAAAAATACATTAAAAGTATTCTGTTTCAGAATCAAGCTTCTCATTCTCCATTTAAATATATTGTACATTAAAAATCAGTTAACCGTGTTAAGTATTTAGAATTCCTTTTCTGTTGCTTAATCAACTATAATGAAGTGTTTCTGCCATGTCATTAAGAGTTCTTTGCAGAGCACTTCACGTAACCAATGGAGACACATTACGAGGTTGCCTTGTTTTATTTTGCTTGATCTGTTTATTTCTTTTATGGTATTTTACGCAGACTGCTGTAAAAATAATCTCAGCCAGGCAGTATTCCTCATGCTCAGCACTTTTCCCACCCTTCAACCTTTAGATTGCAAATCCGAGTTTAAGCGCAGAGAAACGGGCACTGTCTGCAGAATTATTTGGAGATATTTCACATTTTTCTGCAGGACTGTCAAGACACACCTATTTAATTACAGATAAATGAATGAAGGAAAAAAGACCTGTTACATTGGGTGTCTGGACATTTGCTGAAACTATAGCGGAATATTCATCTCCTGAAAACACTCATCCCTCATTTGCAAACAACTGGACAATAGACTAGCAAAAAGAAGCAAAGTATAGGGAAACTTGTGCAGAATTAGCAACATTTTGGCTCCACAGTAAAATGTATCGCCTCTTTTTAATTGATTCTATAATCCCCTAAAGTAAATTGCCAAAGCGATACGATTTTGTCTTATGGTAGCACTCCATTACAAATAAGTTATGCTACTAACATCGCAGTCGCGGCTAATGTTGGCGTTACTGTGCTAATGCTAGCACTTGAGACTCAAGAGGGGAGACTACATTCAATTCATACAAGCTGTTTTTAAAATTCCAATTTTCACGTCCATGTGTACTTTCAGAATTTCATCTTTGTTTTTCACTACAATTCATGTTATGCTATGCATTAGAATTAAATCATACGTCCTCCTTTTTAATGCTTCCTTATTATAAGCATCTATCTTTATCTGGGTTGGCTCTCAGGATGTGGTTGATTGGTGTGTTTGGCATCAGGCTCATTTTCAGGTACACACTAAATTGAGGCTATTAACAACAAGGTGGTTTCAAGCTGTTGATGCCTACTCATAAATGTAATAATGAATGTTTCGCACCACACTGAGCATATTTAGACATGCTTTTCTGTACAATAATCTGAACGTCATAATCGTGAAACAGGGTTAGTCACAGCACGTGTCACTGCCCAGGGTGGGAGTGGGGATTTAGGGATATTTTTGTGCCAAGTGCCGAGGGCTGGGCTGGTCTTTCCCTAACACAAGCATTTTAAAAATGCTAAATCTAACATGCAAAAATCCAATGTGCCCACATGATTCACTCTCGCCTCTACCCATTATCAAGTCAGCTTATGCTTGAGTATTATTGCTTTCATTGAAGAGCTAGGTAGGATACCACAGATCAGAAATTTAAATTTGAGGTGTAAAAGTCTTAAGTAAAGAGTCACCGGTTGAGGAAGCGCTAATGTTATACAGCTTGCTGTCTGTTTATGTGTAAGTGGCTCTCATGCTCAGATTTACATATTTATTGCTTGAAATCCTTATGGGAGTTCAACTGAATGCCAATTGTGAAGCTGACTCACTAAGACACATATACGTGTGCGGCGCTCTTGCATCAAAGAGGCTGGCATTTCCACCTCTTGATTGATTTCATCCCGCCTTTTCATGTAACACAACCGGTGTTTGTGGTCAAGATAAAGACCCAGCTGACAGGCTGTGAAGACTCAAGATACCCCCTGGAGTCATTGTCTCTTTTAGGAGAAATTAATATTAAAAAAAAAATCAGTCATGTTTAATATCTCGTCTTTGTAGTGTAATAATTTGAATAAAGCTTGAAGAGGATTTGCAAAATCATTGTATTTAAGTATATTTAAGACTTAATAGAAAACACTCACTCCTGAGCAAGACGATTAGGGTAGAACTGACCAATTAAAAAGAAGAGCATCAAAATATTCTGTGAGAATGTTTTATGGACCGAAGAGACAAAAGACAGAGACCTGTACCAAATTGATGGAAATGCTAAAGCGTTGAGAAAGAAAAAAATATGATAATGATGCTAAACACAAGCTCCTCTGTGAAATTCAGAAAAGGTAATGTCATGGCTCGGTCTTGCATGGCTTCTTCTGGGCCGATCTCATTACTCTTCATTGATGTGATGCCAACAGATCAGTGCAGCAGTAAAATGAACTTAGATGTCAACTGAAACATTTTGTCCGCTAATTAAGAGAAATATGAATCCAAATGGACTGCGAAAACCGTCATCACGCAGAAAGGTAATGACCCAAAACACACCACCAAAATGATAAAGCAGTTCATCAGGGGTGAGAAGTGAAAGGTTTTTGACTGGCCAAATCAATCTCCATACTTAAACCCTATCGAGCATGTATTTTACTGTACAAACGAGAAGGGTGGGTTGAGTAGTCCACATGCTCCACCTCAAGACAAACAATTAAAAGATGTTTTGTTTAAAATGAGGAAAACCATCACAAGAGAATGTAAAGGTTTGATTATAGCAACTCAGAACAAATGTGTTATTTCAAGCAACAGATTCACAACAGTCTCAGCTGGTGCAGTGTATTCAAATTTGTTCCAATGATTTTACGCTCCTAAAAATGTGGTGTTTTGCTACGGATAATGTTATCTTAAAATTCATGGGGCTGACTGGATTGTTAAGAGGTTGTCTCTTTCATCTTTTTGCGTCAAACACTAGTGGTTTTGAAAAACAGACTTTGGCCTCACTCTTTCAATACGTTTGGAGGAAAAATATATTTTCCAAGTTTTGCACTCCATTATAATATATTAAAATACAAGTGTATTCTCTATTTTATTTAAAATTCTCCCTTATTGCACTTTGAATGCATTTAAAATGGTAATTCAGGATTATTTCAAATAATAACAGATTGGTTTCCATTTTATAGTGTAGCTTTCATTCTTACTCCCCCAGTTCGAGCTCTCATCCACTCTTTGTAGCTTTTGATCTCATGCAATACACTGTTTACAGGGTAGAAGAAAAATAGCTGCAGGACAAAGCAACCTAACCAATTTGCTGAACCTTGTCAAGGTTAGCAGCACCTCATCCTCAAAACAAATTCATTTCACTACTCAACTCTGCATTAGCAATGCGACAAATCTCTTTTGTCTTTACACCTGCAGCCAATGCGTACATGCATACACGCACATGCGCACACACACACACGCCCCCCCCCCACACACACACATTGCAACTCAACTAGTTGTCGCTGAAATTCTGAATTAGATTTGATGCAAATGTATGCGTTACCATTGTGAACTACGAGTCAATTATAAAGCTGTGGTTATTCCGGAGCGAGCAGAAGGTGGACATTAGTATGCCAATGTGTTTAAAGGCCAATTTCACCCTGCATGCCTCTGGAACAAAACCGCCCAAATAATTAGCATTTCAACAGAATATCACTTTTTTTACTGCTAGTTTTGGCCTATGTGTCCTGCCGCTGCTTCTACTTCACATTTTCTTGCCTGGATGCAAATAGTGTCAAATTGTCTTCAATGAGTTGGAATGAGCAGAACAATGCCCGTGGAGAACTTTTGGTGAGTCTGTTTTTTCAGTTTTGTTCACATATTGTACCTTCCAAAATTTTCTTCATATCTTAATGGATGTCTGGCCCACACGGCGCACGAGAAATGAACAGAAGGTCATAGCTCTTCAATCCAGCTCTCACAGCATGGTACAAGGTATTAAGGTTTAATCGAACGTTTTAGAGAGATTAAATGTATTCACAGCCTTCTTCACATGTACAGTATATACATTGCACCCCTTTGGCAGTCTCCTGGGCTAACCGTTTTTATCACTGATTTGAGAGCAATGCAGATTTCCTATTGTTCTCATTGCTATCAGATGATAAGATTGCTTTGTACAATCATCTTTTTTATTGGTCTGTAACACGCCAAGAACCTTTGGTGGTGTTAGTCTGCTTTCAGCTTGATGTGTGTGGGTGTTGTCATGCAAAATGTGGTCTTGGAATGTCCTTTGGCAGTCCGCCCTCCTGAAAATGTGTGTATATCGTGTTTTAATGAAGTTACGAGGCGGTGGAACAGAATTTTCAGGCAACAGTGATGATAGACTAGATTATTTTTGATGGTGCTAAATCCATCAAATTACCAGTTCTTGGTGTGAAGAGATGGGAAGTTGTCTCTTTTTTTTAACCATTAAACATTCAAGTTATTGATAAAGGAATTTATCAGACTTGTAAATGAAAAATAATTACAGAGTACGTTATTAAGCTGAAATAATTTTGTACGCTTAACAGGCAAGATGCTTTCAATGTGTTTTTTTCCCTGTACATATGATATTGGGATGTTTGGCAGGTGTTTTTCTTTTTCTTGAATTTTGACCCTTCTCTCAATTTCCAAATTTGCTGGTTTCACAGTCTGACTCTTAAGGATAGGAACAGCCTCAACTGTATGCAAACTAACTAACTAACTAACTAACTAACTAACTAACTAACTAACTAACTAACTAACTAACTAACTAACTAACTAACTAACTAACTAAATAAATAAATAAATCCATCCATCCATCTTCTTCCGCTTATCCGGGGTCGGGTCGCGGGGGCAGCAGCTTCAGGAGGGACTCCCAGACTTCCCTCTCCCCAGCCACTTCATCTAGCTCATCCCGGGGGATCCCAAGGCGTTCCCAGGCCAGCTGAGAGACATAGTCTCTCCAGCGCGTCCTGGGTCGTCCCCGGGGTCTCCTACCGGTGGGACATGCCCGGAACACCTCCCCAGGGAGGCGTCCAGGAGGCATCCTGATGATATGCCCGAGCCACCTCATCTGGCTCCTCTCTACGTGGAGGAGCAGCGGCTCTACTCCGAGTCTCTCCCGGATGACCGAACTTCTCACCCTTGTGTGTTCCTTCACTATGTTTCTTGAGGTGGTCCGTCATAAATAAATAAATAAATAAGCAAAATCCACCCAAAGTCTAATGAAAAGTAATACATTTTGTGTGTTGCTATTTTATTGCTTTAACAATATACAGGGCATCACTTTTTTCACACTTCAATATACAACACAGTATAGTAGAATAGATATTTACCTCCTGCATTCAATATTGAAACATGTAATAAAAATATAATTTAAATGAATTGTGTAGAGAGGCGGCTCGGTGGCGCACTGGCTAGCACGTCCGCGCACTGGCTAGCATGTCCGCCTCACAGTAAGGAGGGTGCGGGTTCGATTCCGCCTCCGGCCCTCCCTGTGCGGAGTTTGCATGTTCTCCCCGTGTCCGCGTGGGTTTTCTCCCGGCACTCCGGTTTCCTCCCACATCCCCAAAAACATGCTTGGTAGGCCGATTGAGTGCTCCAAAATTGCCCTTAGGTGTGAGTGCGTGTGCGGATGGTTGTTCGTCTCTGTGTGCCCTGCGATTCGCTGGCAACTGGTTCAGGGTGTCCCCCGCCTACTGCCCGATTACAGCTGGGATAGGCTCCAGCAAGCCCGCGACCCCCGTGGGGATACAGCGGTACAGAAAATGGATGGATGGATGGATGGATGGATGGATGGATGGATGGATGGATGGATGGATGGATGGATGGATGGATGGATGGATGGATGGATGGATGGATGGATGGATGGATGGATGGATGGATGGATGGATGGATGGATGGATGGATGGATGGATGGATGGATGAATTGTGTAGAGTGAATTTCTGGACACGTTGTATAATTAATTACCGATTATTCAAATGCTAACATTATATGCCCTCTTAAATTAATATTTTAAATGACGGCATTTGCAGACCAGCTAGAGAACAAGGGGAGTGGGAAAGTGGAAGTTGCAAAGCCAAGGTTGAAAATTGTTTCAGACAGCAAGACTGTAAACAATCCAGCCAAGTCATACACTGGGAAGTTCAACACCCCTTTGTCGTCCAGATAGAAAAAGCAGCCTCGTATCCAGGACCCAATGATATCACATGCAGGCAATGCAAGACCTTTCCAGGGACCAAGGTAATCCTGCAGACCATCTCTTGAGCAAAAACATTATGTTGGTAAAGAGCTGTCACAGACCTCATTCAAAAACAGCAGAATTCTAGAACGATCAGTAATTTCAGAAGCATTGTGGGACTGGCTGTCAATGGATAAAAACATCTCCATCATGACCAAGAGGATGACCAATGACCCTATAAGCAATGGCTTCATGCATACCAACTGCCATAGGGCGTACCAGGCTTTCTTGGGCTTGTGAAGTACTCGCCCATACTACGGGAAACCATATAGAAGACAAAGCAAGAGCGTGACCTTGTTTGACTGGACCTTGCCAATGAATATGGATCACTCTCACCAGCTCATTAACTTTGCCTGGGAGGTCTTCTACATCCCAGACATCAAAGACCTTAGCTAAGTACTTTGCAGACCATCAGGAATTTACAACATGCTGGCATCAACTCGAGGTAGGTATTGCCATGGGAGTCTCCATCTTTCCCATTCTGTTCATAACAGCCTTTGAGAATATTCTCATTGAGGCACGAAAGGAGTGGAACAGTCATCAGAGCAAAGGCTTCCAGCGGTCAGAGGCCATAGGGATGACATCACCACATCCTTCAGAGAGCAGCATTAACAACAAGACTGTTGTATACGTATGTACGATGAGCATGCGGGTTGGGCAAGGAAGATTAAGCCAAAGTCACAGAACCGTCTCTCAGAAAGGGAGTCTGAAGTAGCCACTCAATGTAGATTGCAAGAGAAGAGATACCGTTGCTTTTGACAAAACCTGCCCATAACCTGAGTCAAACTTAATCAGCAAAGCTCTACAATAAGCAGGTGGAAGAGACTGTAGGAATCAGTTCTCAGGTGGCCTGGCAAGGATCAGAGCCAGCCTGCAGGCAAGAACAGTTTGCATTACTATCAGCACGTATCAATTGGTAATGTGTCTGAACAAGTCATGTGAAGCTTCACAAGGTCCACTCGTGAGAGCAAGCAAGCAAGGAAGGCCAAATAAACATGGCGGAGGACAATAGCGAAAGAGCTCCAGAAGCACCATCAGAGCTGGTGGACCATAGTAACGATCGCCAAGTACAGATGCAAGTGGACAACCTTTATTGCTGCTCTATGCACCAGCCGGTGTAATAGAGATAAATAAATAAGTAAGGGCAGCGGGCTCCTGCATTCTGACAGGAAGAAGATGGTAAACCCAATAAGTCGTCCACTTGCCAATCAGTAGCTTGACACATTGAGAGGAAGCTGGCAATGTTTAAGAGGACCGAGCAGTTCTTATTCTGTGTGGGCAATTTTTTTCTGTTCAAAGACAGACTGAAATTCCTGCTATCACCTTGTCACTAGGAGATTAAGTCCAGTTGATGACCCCTTAGGGACCTCTGAGGTGGTTAGGTAGGTCCTGCTTTGTATAGGTGGGCTGGGAAAACTTCCTGGCAGTAAGACTATATTTAGCCTGTGTTTCAACTAGGAGTTGGTTTGATTAATAAAATGCTCTGACTCAGAACTATAGCCAACTAAATGACATAATCGACTGCAAATCGTGAACTGTTTACTTTGGCAGCCAGACTCTGCATTTTTTAATGTTAACTGAGTCATGAGATCATTGTCAATGATTATGCTGTCTTCCATGGAATTGGATCTTTCCTTTTTGAACACTCATATACGAGAAGTCTCACACTCTGCCATTACTGTTCAGCCCATCTTTGAAAATGAAATTAATCAACCAAAACCCCCATTTAATCAGAAAAAAGAATCATTGAGACAAGTATCTTCTTTTCAAACGTAATGTGGCCAAGTAAACGGTAAGGCTTTTATAATATTGAACTTTTGGGTCGACTCTGCATTGAACTATGTATACAGCCAACGTACTGCGGGATTTCAGTACATTTCCACAGATCCATTTCGAGTCCATCGTGTATGTGCCTGTGCAAGCTGGTAAAAATCCCTCCGTCCATGAGGTCATGTCCAATTGCTGTTGTGCTTGGGCCGCTCATGCTCTTGCATTGCCTGTTGTAACTGTAGGGACGGGTCGGTGCATAGTTACCAGGTCCGCGTGTCATCGGTCACGTTGGGGGTGGTAAATTAAGGTTTTCATTTGCTTGTTGCAAAAATGCAGCCGCTATTTTGGACAATTTCTGCTCCAAAACCCAAGAGAGATCAGTATCTTGCTTGTTTTTTTGTCTCCGATATATTTAACTGTACACAGCTGGTTTTGAGTTTCATAGTAAGGTTTAAAACTGGGGTTGAGGTTTAAAACTGGGGTTGAGGTTTAAAACTGGGGTTGAGGTTTCAAACTACGGTTAGGCTTTCAAAGTAGGATGTCAAATTAAAGTTAGGGTTTCACACTAGGGTTAGGTTTTGGGGCTAACGATTGGGGTAAGGGGTGAGGGTTAGGGGTTAAAGTAACGGGTGAGGGGTTAAGGTTAAAGTTGGGTTAGGGATTAGGTTTGCGTTAGGGTATTAGTTTAATTGTAGGGTTTCAAACTGAAGACAGCATTTCGAACTCGGGTTGGGGTTTCACAGAAGGGCTTAAAACTAGTGTTAAGGTTTCAAACTAGGGTAAAGGTTAGGGACTAGCGGTTAGGAGTTAGGGTTAGAAAGAGTTGAGGTTAGGCTTAAATCACTTAATTGATTAATTAATTAAATTAATTCCAACTTTAAAAAAATGCTGCTGAAAAACAAACTAAAGCAATATTTAGACAGAAAAAAAGTGTTAAAAACGAACAAATACCAACAAAGGTGTACTGAAGCGATACCAAAAATTGTGGCGCAAAAACAGAGGTACGGACTGTACTGTAGGTTGTCTGTATCGTTGCAACCCGAGTAAGCAGAGAATATTCAAGCACTTTTGAACGCTGATAATGAAAGGATCGCAATGATATAAACAAAATGTGGCCATCAAGTTAAAGACGATTGTTGCCATCTCTGTTTTGTGGGGCTCATCTAGTATCTGAAGTCTATAGATTGACATCATGACTGGTTTTCATGACCAAAAATTTAATGATAACTGCGGTGAATAACTACACAATAAACAGTTTTTATTATTTTGGGTAGGGAAAGAAAACTTTATCTCACCTAATCTGAAAAAGGTCACAATAATACGAGTGTCTGATCTGTAATGGTGCACTCTAAACTTTCTAAATCCAGCAGGGGAATAGCACTTATGGAAGCAGCCTTCCAAGGTTTGAGGAAAAAGCATTAAAGTCCATATCAAAGGAGAAGTGCATTTCAATTATTTATCAAGTGAGGAAAAAGGTAAGGGTCAGCTTGATGCTGTTGCAAAGAGCGACAGGAAGGGAGACACAAGTAAAATTAAAAAAATATACGATTAAAACAAAATCAAATGGCGTTGTTGATGTTTTACTTTTGTTTGTTTAACAACACAGTCCTTCCAAAAGCATTAGTGTGTCCGCTTATGTATCCAGATTTAAGTCAGATTACTCCCCCTGACCTGTAAAAGCTGTGGCCTGCAAAGAACCAGCAGCATTGGTGCAATTGTTTATTTGTGGTGAAAGGTCAGCTGCTGCAATGTCTACGGGATTTTACTCAATTTTCAAACAAGAAAGCATCCGGGCAATTGTTGTCAAATGTGATTGCACCCGCCTTCATGTATTATAATTTACCATGCTTTCTTTTTTTGTAGAGTACAACGTCCAAAGTTGAATTTTTTTTTCTATGAAATTGGTTGGTGAAGCATTCACAAATACGTACATTGTTCTCCAAGATTTCACATAATTAGTTATTATCATCCCTTTTTTGTCAGGCTTGTTGTTCCACATTTGTTATCCGATTCTCACCATTCAACATATAACAAGAATTCACAGCATCACAACAATCACAGCTCTCCCAAAATATTCCTTATTCATTCTCAATAAAAGATTCACATCTTTCCTCGTCAAAATTCAACATTTTCAGCTCACATTCAGGATACCATTTTCAACAGTCTCACAAATCCCAGGTAGCAAAGAAAAATCTACATTTTCCCCAAGTATATTGCATGTTTGTAACCAATATCCAGCGCTTCAAATCTGTTCAACAAAATTCCACAATATTCCATATTTTTTCATTCAGCATTCACACACAATTACTCCAGAAACGTCATTTTCCTTCGTTCTAAAATGATAAATACATTTCCCGACAGGAAATACTCTACGATGAATGAATCACATTTAAACTCAAATAATTGCCAAAAACTCCAAATGTTGTAGATAATCTTTTCTTTTCATTCAGACAGATGTGAGGCCATCAGCATTTGACAGCTTCGGCTTTGCGGTTTTTGTAAGCACATCATTCCAACGTCCAAGTTATTCATGACAAGTTTCTCAAAGCAGGTTCTGTTTTGGACAAACACCAAAGCTTGATTCAGCGGATGCCTCAGAGAGTGATTGACACAATTGCACTTTTAACGCTTTCCTGAAAAATGCATAACAAAGAGGGGAAGTGTTTGCGAAACAATATTGTCAACAAGTGGCATTACTAATTATTAAAGTGTTTTATTTATTTACATTTATTTTTGTTATTGCTGCGCTGACTTTAAAAGGCAGTGCTCTTTATTCAATGCTCGCTTTGTCGGTTCTATGTTTATCTTCCTTCATTTCCTTTTTCTGTGTTAGGAATAGCATCACATAAAAAATCCCTCTCAACATTTTGGACCACCTTTGGAGCATTCATCTTTGGATTTTCCATTGTCCTGGGTAGGCTGCCATGGTTTCCTTCACTGCACGTTCATATGATCCAACTGAGCGTTCATCTGTTGCATGGATGTGGGAAAATGAGTGACCGACTCACTGAACCATGAACATGTCTAGTGTTGTCTGTGCAGGTGTGTTTCAGAACCCCAATACGTTTCTATGCGAAACCCTGCGGAGGATTGCATCCAAGCAAGCTGACATACAACTCCTCCTCTCCCTGCTTGTGCCGGCAACACATTCTCCCACCTGCAAAGTCTCCATCTGCTCACGCCACCCAGCAGAGCTCCACAGCCAAACACGCTCACTACTAAAGCCTTTCACTTGGCTGAAACTGTCCTCTAAACACAGGATTATTCTTTCCAAATTACACCCTGACTCTGTTTGGCTTTGTTTCACAACCTTTCAAGGTGGTGGTTTGTGATGCATTCAGGTGGTGCGACATTGCAAAGGAGGACGAGCGAAAGCTTCCGTACACTTTGGCGTTATTTACGTGTGCGTGTGTGTGTGTGTGTGTGCCCTCCAGACCAAAACACCTTGCTGACAATCCCACAATAAAGAAAATGTGTAGTAAAAAGCAAAGGCTGGACCCCAACAACCTCTAGAAGGAAGATATATGGGACCTCCAGGAAGTGAATCGTGCAGAGGTGATGGAGGGATGAGGGCACTTTAAATCCCATTACTACGTGATCAAAAGTCATTCCTCTTTCCACATTATGCAGTGAGGCTAGAGTTGTCGCTTATGAAGGGGGAACTTGAACTCCTGAGAGGTTCAGTATTGGCAGGTAACAATGCAGATACAGAGAGGTGCGCATATTTCTCTTCATTAATAGATCAATAATGCAAGGGAATCATATGAATAATTTTCTCCCTAATGGATATTGCATGCTGAGAAAGGATTCCCAGTTCCACTTTTTAAAAATTTAGCGTGTGAAATGGTGCATCCCTATGTGACAAAGTGATTTTTTTCGGGGCTAGAGGAGAGTTGCGCAAATGCATCAGAAAGCGTCGAGAAAAGGGAATGAGAGTGGAAAAGGAGAGAAAAGAGACCAAGGCCAAGACATTAACCACTGAGCTGGAAAGGATTGGAAGAGAAACTACTCTGTCAGTCCTCGACTCAGCTTGTAACCACAATATATTTTGCATTGAATGATGAGATTATTGCCAGTCAGATAGATTGGTGGTGGGAGTCAGATGCTGTCGACGTATTTTGACTGATAAACGAAAAAAAAAGTGATCATCAATATATTGAGTAACATTGCGCAGATTCTATTATCAATTGCGTGCTTTAGAGAAAAACATACATTGAATTAAAAAAAAAAAATCAATTAGATCACCATAATAGCATACTTTTACAGTCTAATACCATTTAAAAACCACAAGACGTGTGTTTTTGCTGTGAAGACTAACTTTCATTGTTATTCAAAATCCGGGATACATTTTTTGAAGTGTGTATGAATGGTGAATAATGCATGACTCCAAATATCGAGTACATTCACCATTTTAGGTTTGTTTGAGTGGTGGCAGTCACTGATGGTGTTTACCAGCTCGACTTCCAGGCACGGTAGCATGGGATGATGTTTCTACTCATGTGGTTGTTTTTCCCCCCCCCCAAAACCTACACTGTGCCCCTCCCCATACTTTATGTTTTCTTTTTCCTTCTTTGTTTTTCAGAAAATCAGGACACAGTGTGATAACTTTATTTTTGTCTTCCTCTGTTGGTCATTGTTTTTTATGTCTCTTGGACATGTAACTGTGAAGTGAGTTTTGTTTCTCTGTTCTCCTGAATGATCAATACATTTGATTTCATTCCATGAGTTCCCACTCAGTGATGGTGTGGGTTTGAGTGTGAATGTTTGTCTATCTCGATATGTGTTTTGTGATTGGCTTGCGATCAGATTAGGGTGTACTCCGCCTCTTAGTCAATTGAGCTAAGCTTTGGCTCATCCATGACACTAATGAGGATAAGCAGAATCGAATATGGATGGGTATATGTTAAATAGATGAAAATGTGATTAAAATCAATGAACATATAGTGTCAGAGTCTAAATTGGTTTTCCAATCTGTCTGTGTACACAATATTTCATTCTTCATTCTGTTTGTTATCAAATGTGGCATACCATAGATTGCACAGATAACCTGTCATTGTCAGTGGGGGCGGGAAAGTGTGTGACAAGCTATTGAAATTTAAACCAGCATAGTAGCACACCTAATAATATATCTGTCACAGTGGTGTGGTTGAAAAAGTTCAAAAATCACAATAAATTGTGTCAAGGCATTTCATAACCTTCAGCGATACATCTGCGAAGATCTGAGAGGCGAACCTACACTTGCACATGACAGTTTATAGTTACAAAGACGTGGTGGAAAATACATTTGACTGCCTTTAGATGTTCTCCTGCCTCTGTGACGCTACCTGCATCTCCGAGCATGACATGCAATATGCATATGTTATCAAAGTAAAAAAAAAAAAAACAGCCATGAAACTTTAATGACGAGTAGAAGAAAAGACGAGAAGCTGATCTGCTGGCGGCGATGTGGAATTGTTTTAGTGAGGCGTGACGGACAAGAATCAAGAAACCTGGGAAAGGAATAACAATCGCTACAGGCATTTGCATTTCACATGCGTGAGGAGCAACCAGCGCAATTATACATAGCAGACACGGCCGCTATCAACAAAGCGCATTTTCATACTTTAAAAAGAGCAGCCTGGCCCGGGGACACGGCAGCTCAGGTGGCAAGCAGAGTTAATTTCACCATTTGGGAGAGGTTGTAAGCCTTCCATGGTCAGCAGCTAAATGTTACTTTCCCATCACTGCTCACACTGACATGTTGTCCTTGGACTATATCGCCTTATCTTATTTCAAATGCGGCACTCACCTCCTAGGGAGCTCCCGCTTAAACAACACAGTGCAACAACAATCAGGAAAACAAGTGCTGTCGGCTGGCCAAGTTTGACCCTGCCCACCTTTATGCGACCAATTGAGAAGGGAGATTTGCCCCCTGAGTTACCTCCACACACAGCCGGCATTAGCCGGCACCAGTGCTAGAGTTGCTAGGCAACAGAAGACACTTGCTGCTGCAGACTGTAATGATTCTTTGATTCCAGGAAAGCGCTTATAATACCTTACAGCGGGTGTTTTCTCTACAACTGCCTCCAAATGGTCATAGTAATTACAGCTAATGTAATATTGTAAGACGGCAATCATTCGACTCCACATTAAACAAGTCTTAAGTTTAGTGTTAATGCACAGTTATAATTGGAGTTAATTTAGTCAATGAGAAAAGAGATGAAAACAAGCAAACAACCGGGCAGAGGGGAATTCATCTTAAAGAAGACAGTCAACTTATTTGGCATTAAACCTTCTCGGTTGTCTGCTGCTGTCAGGTCCACCCTGCAATTTCTGCAAATGAGAATTTGTCCTCAGTTCCCTCACCTGGATGAATAAAGCTCAAATAAATAATCCAAAACAACTTTTTAGCATATTCATTTGCACATCTCTATTTATGGTTACTATGACTGATTTATACAATAATGCATTTTGACCATTCTTGGAAACGGGCTAAATGTGTGTAGAATTTAGATCTATCTGCAGTGTTTTTCTGAGTATACTGTTGTGACACCAACCAGTGAGCCCAACTTCAGGCAACAAAAGTTGATTCTCATTCTGATGAATGTTTATCTAGTTATTAATACAAGATCATATGGATAGCCAGAGAGACCACTGATTATTATTTTGCTATTAACGCTCACAGGAAATTAAAGGAGTCAGAGGTCATGCAGCGGGTGACCCAAAGATGCTTTGAGGTAATGAAGACAAACCAACTGTAAGTGGAGGGGTGTGTGTGTGTGCGTGAGTGTGTGTGTGTGTGCGTGCCTGTGTGTGTGTATGATGTGATGAGCTTGGATTATCAAATTCATGACTGAGGAAACTCATAAATATGCATTGTCATTATCTCGTGGTGCATCCCACTCACTGAATCTATCATGAAGATTAATGAGTCTTATTTGCTCAGTCATTCATGATTTGCGGAACTGGGCCATTTCAAACGTGAGCAGACATTGCCACCTTCTGACCATCAGCTGTATGCTGAAAATGGTAACCGTTTTGACAGATGTTTGGCGTCTACTGTACAAGATGCAGTCCCATTTATTTTACATTCAACTAATCAAAAAAAAAATCACAGTCTACATGTATAGATCAACATATTCTTAGTGAATTAAAATGTTTTTTTTTTGGAGGGGGCGTCACTGAATTTGTTTTTTTCTGAAACACTTTACCCACCAGGTGTCAGTACATGACCGTATGGTTTATGCTTCAGATTACCTGTACTGGACCGCGCTTCAAAACTATGATTCATGATTATCATCATTATTATTATTTAACCATAATTTAACAAAGAGGTATTTTACTTTCTATAGAATATGACACAGGTGTCAATCTCAAGGCCCAGGGGCCAGATACGGCCCGCCACATCATTTTATGTGGCCCGCGAAAACAAATTGTGCATCAAATTTGTGCGTCATTACTAGAATTGCAGATTGTCTTCACTTTTAATAATATATATATTTTTTTTAATATTTGACCAGTATTTACTCGTCTAATTTGAAAACAAGTTATTTGTCAGTTTGTTTTGTAGCTTTTACTGTACATAATATGAGGTGCTCATACATTTATTTGGGTTGAGAGTCATAATGGCCCCCCGAAAAAAGCTATGACTACAATGCGGCCAGCGAATAAAGTTTGACACCCCTGGTATATGACATTCAAATTGGTTAAACTGATACGTCTTCATTGACCTAGTGGCACAAAAAAGATGCATTGGCTCCACCTGAGTGAGACATGAGCAGGTCATATGATATTCATCAAATATTAGGCTTAATTAATTCTGGGTTAAATCCAATCAATTACTTTGGGATATACACACCATTACACAACTGTGTCTCATGCTACAAGGGTGGAAATAGTCTTAATGAGAATGGAAAACATATTTGTTTGCTTGATTAAGCGCTCGAATAGTCTGATATTACCTTTAATTAATGATGACACTGGCCTTGCTCAAAACCAAATCATCAATACAGTTTCAATGATGAGGATCTGTTGCTACTGTTTTGCACAAAGTGCATCTCATCTGCGAATAAATGAGTGGACAGGCTCTCTGCATACGAAGTCTATTAAGAAAAGCTTTTTATTTGTCTGTCTTCATTTGGCTTCTTTCACAGTTCATTTATTTGTTTGTTTCAGAGAGTTCTCGAGCCGGTCTGAGCACTCTCCCACTGTAATTACTCTGACCGGGCTTATCTAATGCATCAGGGGCCACGGTGTTCGCCACATTTCTTATAATTCAGTCTATTTTGTGTGAGTTTTATTGACACAAAAAGCATTTTCCAAAATCATACAATGCCACTTTTGTATGCATTGTTTGAATTTGTTATCTTGGGAGGACCACGTGCCTTTTCTAAAAATCTTATGCTAATGCTCCATATACTGTGTAAACAAATTAAACTAACACTAAAACAGAACCAAACTAAAATGATGTATTTTCCCCAAAAGTAAAACCAAAAGAAGCTGCTCTTCCCACAAATTAAAAGTCATTGAATCTGAAAAACAAAATGAAGTAACTCAAAGGATATATGAAATATTACACCCCTGGAATCGTAAAGGAAGGAGATAAATATTGAACTTTAAGCCACGTTGATTTACTTGCTCTGTACTGGACCTTGTACTTGAACACAACCAGCACCCAATCAGTCTGAAAGGACCCTCGCCGAATTCATTCAGAAAAGGTTATGAGAAGCGTGCGTACGAGTCCAGATCTATCACCATCGGTGTGGAAGAACAATCATTGCCTTCACTTTCTTTTGCTCGCTCCTATAATGCGAGGGACAGGCAGATGGTGATGGCTTCTGTAACTGAAGCGTGTTGAGAATCAGAGGTGCTTAACGGAGCAGTTTAATGTGAACAGACTGTAGGGACAGGGGAAGAAGGAGATGGAGACAGGCAGTGAGGACTGGAGGCGAGGCAGACAATACAGCGGGAAGGCTGTCAGTCAGTCAGTCGTGAGAAGAGATCGGCCCCAAGGTGACAACTTCTTCCGTGAGATGGTTTTCCATTGAGGATAATGCTGCTTGGCTAGTTTCACTCCAAGCAATTTATAGCAGCGATACACAACCTTGCAAAATGTCCAATTATTTTCAGCGGCAAATGTTACAGTGCCAAGGTTTTAAATTGACACTTAATGTTGTTCTCTACTTCCTACAGAAAACGTGCAACAATGGTAAAAAGCAGCAACGAGACATTCAAAACATACACGTGTATACAATCACACTTGTCTAATAATAATAATAATAATATATTTAGTATCTAATATCTGTAGTCATATTTATGAATTAATGGTTAGGTTTAGCAAAACCTGGACAACCTGGCTGCGGAACAGCGGACAAACTCTACATGCTTGCCAGAGTTCTCGACGTAGCAAGAGAGTTTCTTTGCACTCTTAGTAGCACACTCGGTCCGGTTAAGACAAATGATGGTAGCATATTGACATTCGCCTGCGATTGGCTAGCACCCGGTTCAGGGTGTCCCCTGCCTACTGCCCGATGACGGCTGGGATAGGCTCCAGCACGCCCGCGACCCCCATAGGGACTAGGCAGTTCAGACAATGGATCGATGGATATCGACATTCGATAGGCAACGGCACTCCCCTATTGTGGGTGTGGCTAAGGAAATGTGGACACATTAACCTGCTTCCGAATCTGTATGTAGCTGACGAGGATCCACATCCTTCATTAACCCCCCCCCCCCGAAAACCCAAAGAAATAATCAGCCCTTCAATGCTTTGTTAACTGAGATCTTAGAAGGTACACTAACTCCATTTAAGTATCTTTTCCTTAAATCCAAATTGTGAGATCACGAGGGAGAGGCTGGGGGTAACTTTAGAAGATCCACTGTAGTTTTTGGATCAGAATTAAAATCAATTGATGTGTCTTTTGTGCAATTTGTTCCAGTAAAGCTTTCCCTCCACATGCATTGTGATCATGTGTTTCTATCTTCTGTCCCACTCTGAGTGCAATTGCCACAATGACTCAGTATGTCATTGGTTTTGTTGCTGTTGATTTCACTCTTGGCTGAAATGTTTAGAGCTCTCTGGAAACTGTGCACTTAAGGCAGAGTCACTGCCGCCCATTTCTCATTCGACCTTCAGTCTCTTTTCATCATCGTCTCTCCAGCCAGCCAGGCTTATAGGCCTGCCATGCAAATTTGTATGGATTCGGGCCCTAGAGTGCTTGCGTGCGTGGGCTGGCTGTGGAAAAAGCCAAGGACAAATGCAGGTATACAAAACCTCATTTTAAGAATCATCTCCCTGGGCAAGTGTGGGCTGGGATTTCATGTCATGAAGACTGGCTCAAAGATAACTGAGAGCAGAGAGAAATCTGATGATCAAACCATGATCTACGTGTTGAGATGTTGACATGAACCCTACAAATTTCTGGAATGCAATGCAGCTGTTATGGGAAAACACATCACATGGGCTTGTCACATCGGTGGAGAAACCGGTTAAAGTTTGTCTTTCAACTCTACGGCTCACTTCGGACAACTGATCAACAATCGGATGTCAAACGCTGCGTGTTCGCCTTTCTTCCGGGGGGGTGTTAATGGGACGTCAAACGCTTTGTGTGGCGGGCTCCATCTAGTGTGGAAACTGAGAAGCTGAGCTCAAGCTTCTTGTGCGGGCCATATTCAATTATGTTTTCAGAATTTGCTGCGGGCCAATAAAAACTGGACCGTTAGTTTGGACACCCCTAATTTAGAGCAAAGAACTGTGTAGTCTGCCTGATGCCATTGCCTTTGGTCTTTTCTGTTCCACATGTAGAGTTATGTAGCTTGTTAAGTCAACCATAATATCGGATCGGTATCGGGTATCGACCGATACGCAAAGCCACGGCATCGGTATCGAAACTGAAAAAGTCGGATCGGTGCATCTCTAGTCAGAAGATATCATTTGTTCTATGTATGAGATTACGTACGGCCCATTTTGAATTTTCAAGGCTGCCCTACAGTTAAGAAGTGTAAACCTCTTGGGTCGTGTAATTCAATTCAATCGGCCAGCCAAATTTTTGGGAAGGAATATGCAGTCGGATTGAGAGGATATATTCTAAACCTTGGTAATTTATAACAGCAGGTCAAACTTAAAGGCTCACTGATATTATATTACATTTACTCTACCAGAGTTTCTAAAATTGCTCCTTGTGATCTATTTCTATCAGCTGGTTATACATCTCCATAGAAATGAACATTGACATCTTTGATCTATCCGGACAAATTTCCTTTTCAATATATTTGTTATTATCACGTTTGTGATCAATTGTGACAATAACAAGTTCAGTTTCCAAGTGATGTATCGGAAGGGATTTGTGTCTCGTGTAAACAGTTTTGATAAATGCTTGGCTCTTAGTTTTTCATTCTTTCGTTCAATCACTTTCATGCTTAAATGAACCAGTTTGTTTCCCCACTATGCTCCGTGGAGTTGATTTTCCAACACGTCCATCTTTAAGCTCCCCGCCCACCAGGAGAACTAAACAGCAGGGTTAGCCCTGCTATTGAAGGCCCGGAATGACTGCAATAGGGGGACTTCAAGCGGCTGGACACCAGCGAAAACAGGACTTTAATTAATGTAATGAATCTTTCTGGAGAGGTGTTGAAAGGCCGCCGTCGGTGTGGTCTCAGCGAGAGCTCATTCCGGCTCTCGCCGCAGTGGTCGTTCATCATCCATTCAACAATACAGTGCACAGTGGAGCGTACGATAAGAAACATAGGAAGAGCGCGAGTCTGAGAGTGTATTCATTCTAAATTTGGGAACCACAGAATCAATGTCTCCTCACTTAAATATGGGATTGTCTTCTTGTCGTGCACCCTTAAAAATGATGGGTTAAAAATTGGACTGACTCAGGAACTTGGGTCAATTTTAACCTAACTTTGGTTGCAAAAAAACATCTCAATGTGATGCGTTGTTTTGCACAAAACAACCCAAAAAGTTGAGTCCAAATTTGGTTGTTTTTAATGCATTTTTAAGGGTGTGATTGCTAATACTTGATAAGTACTACACATAATATACATTTACATGACGGGAGCGTACTGGTTAGCACGTCTGCCTCACACTTAGCAGGGTGTGGGTTCGATTCCACCTCTGGCGCTCCCTGTGTGGAGTTTGCATGTTGTCCGTGTGCCCACGTCCCAAAAACATGCTTGGTAGGCCAATTGAGCCGTCCAAATTGCCCCTAGGTCTGAGTGTGAATAGTTGTTCGCCTCTGTGTGCCCTGCAATTGGCTGGCAGGGTGTCACCCGCCTACTGCTCGATGACTGCTGGGATAGGCTCCAGCATGCCAGCGACCACCGTGGAGACAAGCGGTATATATACGTATGACTTATCAACAACAACATTCTCCGTAATGTGCGCCTGTGTACCAAACATGAAAGAAATGTGTTCTTTGTGGAACACTTACCCATGTTAATCCATGATGAAGGCTGCCATGTTAGATCATAGAGTATTTTGCATCGGTGTTTTACACCACTGAACCCTTAAAACTTCATGTGTACCTATAAAAAATTCAAGACTTCATTGAGAAACCATATGAGAAAGGTATAACAAACCGGTTTCGGATGCCTTAAAATGCCCATCAACTACAAAAGTCTTGCTTAATTGTGGTTGTACTATATCTTGGAGTGAACTTTGGACAAATAATTAAAATGATGGTACATTGACTTCTATAGTGTGTTAATGATGTACCAACTGACTTGTAAATTAATTGCACCACTTAGTGAAGAATTCATGTTGGGTCTGTGGGCTGAATTGGACCACTGGGGGGCACTGTTCTTTCAACCTTGGACTGGCACAGCCTTGAAAAGGGACGGAAAAGCACAGCCACCCACTTATAATTTACTTTTAGAGCCATGTCTTCTCTCCCAGGGAAAGTGGAAAACATTTTGCCACCCACTGAGTTGCGCAGCAAGGTGCCCACTGCTCATTTGAGCTAGGAGATGTGATAAAAACTCACATGCGACGTAGATTTATAAGGTGCACCTTGATAACTGCAGTATCACTGAAATAAATCCTCCCGTTGTGAGGATTATAATGAGTCATTTTGATAGAATCTGTCCCGGGAGATGGTCATGTATTCTTACAGTCGTTTTAGAGTCTTGTAACGGGCCTGAGAGATGTTCCTATTATTTTGCACAGTTTCAAACAGACCCATGTCTAAAATGACAATGTCGCTAGCAAAATATTTCAGAAAAGATGAGTTACCGTACTCCTGTGGTGTTTGTTGTAATTTAGTCATCTGTGAGATCTCAGTGTGCCTTTTGCAGTACGTTAGAATGCGTGTTTGCTAGCCATGACAACACTGGATAAATAAGCAAATAAAAAACATTGGGTGGGGGTCATGAGAAATTCCTTTGAATCTTTGGTGACAACCAGCAATTCATTTTCCTGATAATACGCAAGTCCTTGATTCAGACAGCCGCCCTACTTGAATAATAATGCGCTGATGGGTTTAGGCCTCAATCTGCCATGAAGCAAGCGTGACGGGGTAAGAATGGAAATGTATATGGAGTCACCCCTTCGTGCTGTCCTACTCCACACCCACCAAACAGGCCTCTTTAGAAAATTAATGAAAATAACGTCCTCTGGCTTAAATGCCGCCATTGTCTGCCCTTTTATTAATGTAACATTTTCTATGATTTTCACAGTTTTCACTGATACCCGTCTTCCATTTTGTCCTTGAACGAGTGCTTACTTTACTATATTGGATTAAGCCGAGAAGTCGCAGTGATTGTCACAGCTCGCCATTTATGGTTGGTGCTGACTCCTTGTGATTGTTCGTATAGCCGTCACAGTCAAGAACAAAGCTATGCAGTAAAAGCTATCAATAGTGTCTAAATGTTCATCATAGCAAAAATATTGTGGAATATATGAAAGGAAAGCCCCTGAGGATGTACAATTCGGGGTGGGGTGCCTTCAAAGTGGCAATTTAAATAAAGCATGAGAAAAGCTCACCAGCTACAGAAAGATTTTCAAAAGCGTGCATATTCAATTGTGGCGCTGCCAATGCGAGGTAAGAATATTTTGACTGGCAAATAGTACGTGCGGAACATACCAGCCGATGCACTGGCGTTTAGAACGTTTATTTGCAAGTGTGTTTGAACTTATTGGCGAGTACATTTCAACATCCCCATCTAGCCATTTTCAGGGTTGTGGGGGATGCTGGAGTCTATCCCAGCTGGTAACGGGCAAAATGCAGACTATACCCCAAACTGGTTGCCAGCCAGTCACAGGGCACATATAGAGACAAACAACCAGCCACATTCACATGCACACCGCCACTGAGCGAGAATCAATCCCATGCTGCCCGCACACAAGTCAGAGGTACATGTTCACCATTAGTGTTGAATATACTTAAATTCATTCAAACCTACACGCATATACATTTGAATGCACTTGTAAGCTAAATGCAACAAACCGTATTTTATGCATAATGCCACAAGGTGCCACAAGGTGCCACAGGGCACGATTAAATTTATATTTTTACAGTTGGCATACATTATACCAATACATTTGAAAATGAACAGGTGAACAATTAATAAAAATGAAAAACTGAGTAATTCAAGCACATTCTGATGTGATCCTGGCCTCTTATGTTCACAGCCTGTGAGCTGTGGGACCTCTATGTATTGTTATTCTTAATAAATAGCATCTAAAGCTTCCCCATATTGTGGAGATTACTGCAGAGACATCACACTGTATGTGATTTTGCAATTAAGGCCAGTTTGGATTCCCTGGCATGTTTGTATTGTTCACAGGTTGCACCTGCATACAAGCTTGAGTATCTATTATAAACAAAAGAGCTCGGGGAGTAAAACCTCTACCTTCCACAGTGTTATTTACATTTACATTCAAAAATTGGTGGAGCTATTTCTTGGCTTCCACTGAGATAAGGATTCAACCACCAAACCTATTCGAATAATGCCAACATATGTACCTGTCAGAGAGCATAAAAATGATTCACCCTAGTTGAGACAATCTTACGTCGTGCAGTGCACGCCATGTTTCTTTTATCTGTTTCTTTATGTTATTATTTCATCATTATTTCACATTAATGCATTTCAGGGAAGTGGTCATTAAAGACCAATAAGAAACAACATGGCGCTAGTAGCGGGCATCAGGGTAGCCTCCAAGGATCACATGAGTTGCCTGTCTCATCAGTTATGGGACATTTGGAAATGTAAAAAAAAAATGCTGAGATTCATGGAAATAAAGTGTTGCTTATGCTACATTTATGCTTCTTAGCTTTTAGAATACTAGCTGGTGGGCCTCCTCAGAAAAACACTGAGTTGTTGAAGTAGTTAAACTTTTCATTGCTGCAGTTCATGTTATTGAGATTGAAAACGAGTTGCTTCTGAATTGCTCTTCCCAGCATGTTGCTATTCTGGATTGCTGTTTTTGTATAATGCTCTGCCGTTGTTTTTTTAAATGAAGCCGTTCCCGACTCCAACCCTCTTCCATTTATTTTCATTTCCCATTTTTTTTAAATCAAAAAATGGTTTCCAAACCATCAATAGAATTCTTAATCAAAGATTAGGATTCACCGTCTTAACTTGACTTTAACCCAAATGTGCCACTTGGGTCATTCAGTATGTTTCCATGATACCAGAGAAATTTAAACGATTGCATTTTAAGTATAACGGGCATACGATGCATGTAAAAACTGCGGTCTTATTTTGTAAAAAATAAATTATGAAAAAAAAATCAGACAACAGCTTCAGTAAATTCACTGAATACAATAGACGACAATGGTAACATCTTATAACTGTCAGAACATTTTGTCAAATTGCTTTTCCGAGCTCTTGTATGGCTAAAAATTCAAAGACTCTGCATGAAAAACAGGACAAGATAAGTTCTGATCAAAGGAGTCAGTGAACTATGGTGGTATTTTAACAATGGTAATGCTAAACGCCTCAACATTTTCATAGCATTTAGGTAACATGATAACAATTTTTCCACTGCTCTGGTTTGACTTGTTTGAACAATGAAGAGTGGAAAATGAAAGAATAAAGAGTGCAGACTCATTTACATGCAGTAACAATATGAGCAATCATGCAGACTTAATTGAAGCTCCACAAGAGCACACGAAGGTTAACATTGTCATTACTGGCATATTACCGACAAACACAGCAAAGTTCCACCGATGCCATGATCAGCTGGTGTATCAATTCTAATAGACTGTTGATTGTAAGATTTATTGGGTTAATGATAAACTTAATTATCGAGTCACCGGATTCAATCATGGTGTTGACCGAACTCGACAAGGAGACATTATCCTTTGTGCTCTCTGCATCGTGCTATAATTTATTAGCTGTGCGAGTACTATATCTAGTAGACGTGTTTGTGTGAGTGTCAAAATTTCACAGATCATCTTTGCGTTCCTATCAGGAAGCCAAAAGAAGACCAATACTGTGGTTTATATTATTTTCATTCTTTCAAATCCATTAACAAACCATAAATAACAAAGAATATTCCCGTCTTGCTGCTTCAGAATCTCATGTTATGATCCTCCTGTGATGAAATTGTTTGGCCTGAAAATCCTTTGGCATCCACAAAACCAACGTGTGCACCATGTTGGAGCACATACAGTGCATCGGTGTGAATCCCGGCCAAAATTTGGTCAATTAAAATCAAGGATTCAGGCAAAGGTACTAGTTCAAGGACTTGGGTTGGCACAGATTTACCTAGACCCCAAGGGAAAAAACTGAATCCTGCATGTTTATGAATGAAAAAAGTCGAGACGAGACATTGACTAAAACTGTTTGGA
Source organism: Syngnathus typhle (assembly GCF_033458585.1). NCBI lineage: Eukaryota > Metazoa > Chordata > Actinopteri > Syngnathiformes > Syngnathidae > Syngnathus > Syngnathus typhle. The sequence continues at coordinate 17,934,698 of NC_083738.1, read as the reverse complement.
ATGACTGTGTTCATCTAAACACGTAATTACAGTAGTATTGTCAACTTTGGGCAACGTGCAGAAATGCACAGCTTGAAAAATCAATTAAATTTAAACTGGTAGACGATGAATAATTATTGTGCAGACATTAGAGCCGTACTTCGGTAGAATGTTGGGAAACTGTACCTCCGAATGACATCAATGAGTTTTTAGCAGACAGATACAAAAAACTGTGACAAAGTTCCTGAGTCTTCACACGGATACTTTTCACCGCCATGGCAGAATTTTATATTTGCTGAAATTTGTGAGATTTATGTAAATGCCAAACATACGACGGGTCAGCTGGCAGACGAATACAACTCTATCCATTAGCAAGCCGAGACTGAAAGGCCAGGTGATGTCCAATAAATTATCGTTTAATGAAGGAATTTACTCACAAAGCACAAAAGACGTTTGGAGAGAAGACGTGAGCAGAAGACACCGGGTGACATTAACTGTGAGGGAGCATCCAGCTGGGGACAATTACAATGATATAGCTCTTGTTATTTATTGTTATTATTCATTCCAACCAAAGGTCATTTTAAAACATATAAGCGATGCTAAAGCCTTTTCACAAAGCGATCTCAAAGTACTTCAGGATGACGTTGGTCATGTTGCGTGGGCTACGGAAGGTGAAATGCAAAAAGAGTGCCGTGATCTTGGCTTGACTCCAAGAGGGCAGAGGCGGCAGAGTTAGTCTGTGGAGAAAAAAGCTGCGGGGTAGCAGTGATTAATCCTTCCTTCCGTTCTGTCGCTCCGTGTTTGCAGTTATCTCCTTTGTGCTCATATTCTTTCACAAGCATTTGGGATCATGTCTGCCACCACTGACGATCTTTCAGGAGGCTTTCTAGTTTTTTTTTTGTTATTATTTTAATATTCTTATGCAGCGTGCTAAGCAAATAAAAAACCCGCTCGCCATATTAACTTTTATAATAAATAACATTGAAAAACATGGTACAATTAAGTCAGAAAAAGTGTTTGTTTTTTTAAGATGAATCAATAAATATTTTATAGCTCAAATTTCAGCAACCAATTGGACACAAAATAGAACTTGACACACAGGTTTGCTGCATAAACAGGCTGCCTTGATTGTTTTGACTAAGTTAGTCCAAAAATATCAGACCTGAACCATCCCACTTTTCAGTACTCATTTATTATGGCACAGATTGCAAGACTGTCGTACGATTAGATCTGTTGATAGGGGGTGGACTTCCACCAATCGAGCGCTATTCAAATGATAGTGTAGAAGGACTCAAAGCCAAGCTTATTGTTTACAGAGACCCGGAGCAACACATTACTAGGTATATTTATTTTCTTACAAATTACCCTCTATCTTGCGGGAATGGTAGACTGTCACAAAATAACCGCTTAAGTGGCAAGAAATGACAACAACAAAAGACAGCATTTTAAGGTCACAAATAATAAGCAGAAAAATAGTTTGGGTGTTTGCGGTGTCATCACGTGGCATAAAAAGGAGCCGTTACAGTCGTACTTATTGCAATTCGGTTTTGGCGAAGAAACAAAAACCTGTCATGAACCGCAGACTCGCTGTGCTGTACCCTCCTCCGCATGGCATTGGTCCTCTTATTTATTATGTTATTTGTTTATTTATTGATCACTCTTATTTATTCATTGTTTGTGCCTTCTTGTTTTTATTTTTTATGTTGTTTACTTGTATGTATATTGTGTACTATGTCTTGTCACCGTGGGATAGTGGGAACGTAATTTCGATTTCTTTGTGTGTCTCGGCATGTGAAGAAATTGACAATAAAGCAGACTTTGACTTTGACTACGTGGTGGTTGTGATAGTTTGGCAGAAGTGACGAAACTGTGATATTATTTTCAGTCTACAGCAAGTGGTCAGTGAGATACCCTTGACACCCCACTAATAAATATCCAGCATTGTTCCTGATGGTTAGCACGCCTGTAACCTTTAGATGAACAGCATGGTAACCAAAAGAAAACAAATCATTACTCTCAGAGAACCTTTTTGGTGATACACCTTTTCACCGATTGAACATAGAATGGATGTTTGTGATTGGGGTGTAGGTTGGTAGATGTTGAGGGATGGCGGATGTACCTTCAACCTATTAATAGCTATCTGTAAAAGCACCCATGGGAAATATCACATGCTCTGCTGGCCTTCTACACAATGAATCCTCTGAGTGGCCCTCAAGAGATGGGCATCCCTTGTGGACACTCGGGAAACAACCCATATGATGAACATCATCACATGGTTAGTGTTGGGGGGCGGTGGGGGGGGCTAAGCAACATACAAAATGGCAAGGGAATAAAATAGGATTTTGGTCGATTATGTGGAATTTATTTTTGATTTAACCGTATGGCATGCTGACAAACAGTGATTCAATTTCACTTAAAAAATATGAACTCTTGGGGTGGACTAGCACGTTAGTGGTGTGATGGTAGTACCTGGATCATTTTTTTCTACAAATAGATCTTTGTGTATCTATCTAGCTACAAGGTAGAAGAATAAAATGTCGTACCACTTGGAAGCAAAAGATAGAACCTGTGCATTCACAATCTGACATTCATTTTCAGGTATCATTATTCTGCTTAATTACAGACACAGCAGTTACAACAAGTATTAGAAAAATAACTACTAAAAAGTTTCCCCATAATACAATCAAAGACATTAAGTTCATTCCCCGTTCCTCCACTCCTGTTCAACATATCATTCACAAATTGAAAGGACAATTCGAGGAAGATTCAGCACAAATCAAAACCGAGGACAAAAATACTGTGAACTGTAAGCTGCTCTCAAATGATCCTCAGGACAGATAACCTAACTGGGTGGTTGCAAGTCAAGGACACCTTCATTAGCAGTCCGATCTCTCTTCATCAATGTTAGACGTGTTGATGAGTTTGACCTAGGGCTGTGTTTATGCCAATGATTTCCTTCATTTCTCAAGGAAGGCACCACCTCATCTCAGGAGTCCAGATAGAGCGTCGCTTGATGCTTCTTCTATTATTAATACATCTAAAAGGAAAACTCTGTTTTTAGGCTTATATAGGAAGGTGAATACCCACTTGAGGTTCATTGAATAAGTAATGGCCCTCAATATCTTCACCTTGTATTTTTTGAGGGAATAAGACATTCATTCAAGTTAATAATGTAGTCATTGACTTGTGAAGCATATTTTTAAGGGGAATTTTGAAGGTAATTAATTCAAGTACATGAAATGGAATTTTTGCTCTATTGGAGGATCAAGGCTGACAAAAGAAAAACACAAACAATGATATGCCTTGCTGTGCATCTGCGCAATTGCTAAAGCATCTACGACACTCTGTTTCTTAAATTCTTTAAATATCTTCAGACAAACACATTTCAACACTATTGAGATATATAAACCATCTCAATCAAATAAATAAGTTTGCCATTATCTTGTGGTTGAAAGTGGAATTACGCCAATGTTTTTTTTTAAGTACAAAAAAAAGAAATAAACCTGGTACCCGCAATAGAGGGGGAATTACTGTACTTGGGTTATGTTCCATTACATAGTATAAAGGCAGCTTAGTGGCTACTCTATGAAACCTACATATTGAAAAGACACCTCAGTATAGCAGCACTAATTCCTACCTTTTATTTACATAATATTCTCTCTGAATCTTACCTGTAAATGTAAAGCTATAAGAATGAAACACCTTAGTTGTGAGGGTGCAAATTAATAACGCTTTGGGCATTTTGAGAAGAGCCCATTTTGCAGTCTTGCTCAAGTATTCAGCGCTGACTCACAATAAATCATACATGTTATCACCATTGTATGGCAGCAGTCAAAGTGGCCCTGTAAAAGCTAAGTCCTGACCATCTGGCTTGTGTGTCCTACCTGTCAGCTCAGCAGAAACCTGGGGATAACAAGGAGCAACCAGAGGGCATTGAGCCATGGACTGCCACTGTGGCTTACACCTCGCCTGTGACTTTAACCAGGCAGGTGTACAGGTGCAGCTGCTATGTCTTGGAATCTTTCAATATTGCATGCTAATTGGCTATATTTCTCTCGTGGTCCCAGCATTAACTATGATAGCCAGCATAATATGCAGCCTTTGGGCTTTTCTTATCACTGTTGAGAATTATCTGGAACACATTGTACATGATTATATCAACATGCTTCACTAAGGCTAGATATACACCACAAGTCCAAGTGCCAAAAAAGAGTTGCTTGTTGACTCCTGTTACTTATATACAATGTTTAATTTGTTTATTTAGGCATACTTTTTAAATGACACCCAACATGACTGTTTACATTTACAAATATAACTCCACATGCACAAATGCCAAAAGTTTTAAAAGCATCCAGCAGCGACATTGAAGTACAGAGATATGAATTAATATCACAAATATCAAACATTGCATGGTTTCATTGGCCTTTGCTGACTCTCACCCCATTGATTTAAATTTGGGTAACCGCCACATTATTCCACTGCCTGCTGAGACGCATCTGGGGTACTGTATCTAGACCGTTTTTACTGGTTTACGCTTTTGCTGTCATTTAGATTTACAGGTGAACGTCTTTCTTTGTGTTGTTTGGGCACACGTGTGTATGAATATCAAACGATTTATAATGCAATTTTATTATCAGTCCATGTCTTCTTCCCACAGCGTCATTCTGAGCTAAAGTGAACCGAAGTGGAACGGCAACCAGAGGTTATATTGGAAAGCAAAGGCAATTTTTTTGTTTTGTTTTGATTTTCACTGGGCTTACAACAGCATTACAGTGTGCACTGGAATGTTATTTAAAGAGCAGTGCAAGTTTTCAAAACTAATCTTGCATACACATAACTATTGCTCTTGTGAGTAATGCGAAACCAGGATTCTTTTCTTATTTACTAATACCAATTTTAGTCTGACATGATACTCTGTAAGTGCTTGGAGAGAAATATTTCATTCTGGACATTCTTTATAGCGTCATATTGAGTATTGCATAACATCTTTCATTAATTTGGAAAGGACATATGCTAATTGTAACAGCCTTTTTTATGATAACCTGAAAGTCACCAAATGTTCACTTTGGCCTTCAAAATAGGACATTGGAGTTCATTCTAATGAAAACAGAAAAATGTTAACACAGCACATATCTAATCACCTTCCCGCCTTTGCGTGAAAAGTCAAGTTGAGTTGCATGCCATCAGTGTCATCACTGTGTGATATGTTTTTTAAACGTCACTACACTGAATAACAGGTCATAATGCCTTAACTTCTTTCTATTGTGGTCCAATACATTTTTGCTACATTCTGAATTATCATGGTAAAAAAGTGATTAAAATGCAAAATAGTGAAAATCTAATCATGGACGTGTGAGGAATGTAAACGTGTCAGGAGTATTATATCCACATTAAGTAGGTGACAGTCCACGGGTCGCAAGTCAAAATCTCATTGATTCAGACCACTATCACTATCTTTCCCTTCTCTCATTCATTCTCTATTTTCAGAAATATGTTGAAACAATAAATGGATGAAGAGCTCCATCCCTAAAAGGCTGCAGTTGTGCACACAGACAATGTTTTCTTACTTCTGGTCAATATATACTTAATATAGCATGAAATTATAGTTCATTCAAGATGACAAGAAAGTGCTTGTCATCATTTTTGAACACCATTAAAACACTTGGCTGTGTTTGTTTGAGCTGTCACAAGTCATTAGGCTCTCTATAACCACTTGACCGTACACACTAAAGGAAATGTATTAACACACAACAAAAAGTTGCACTCGTATCATTTAGTAAAATGGCTATATTTAGACTAGATCTTCTCAGTTGTACTATGCTTGGTCAAATTGGTATTAGGCTGTATTCACGCTTCTGGCCTACTCGCCTAATTCCAGTTGACATCCTTTATTTAATATAGATGCGTGCTGAAGTAACGAACAATGACACAATGTAAGATCAACAATACGCATATTAAATGTTACAGACCATTTAGCTGACTCCCAAATCATGGATTTAAATGCATGTACCGTATTTTCCGGACTATAAGTTGCTTTTTTTTTCATAGTTTGGCTGGGTGTGCGACTTATACTCAAGAGCAACTTGTTTGTGAAATTATCAACACATTATTATATCATTTCAAGTGTTATTTTCACACTAAACTGCATGAGGGCACTCTAGACCTGTGGAATAATTGGAACTGCAACTGACGATGAGTCTGGTGTAAGCTACGTAGAAGAGGAAGGCTGCATTTTCTATCTCCGGAGATAGCGGAGTTGTTTAAAAGTGACACCGATGATGAAGATTTCATTGGATTTAGTGATTTAGAGTGACAGGGATGGTTTGGTAAACTTGCTAGCATGTTATTTATCCTATAGTTATCTGAATAACTCTCTTAATATGTTACGTCAGGCACGTTCTCTTTTTGTTGTTTGTCATGTAACGTTAGCATACCGTACAATCATTCAGCCTGTTCTTGCCTCTATTCTATTTTTATTTTAAATTGCCTTTTAAGATGACATGTCTGTTCTATGTGTTGGATTTTATCAAATAAATTTCCCTAAAAAATATCACTCTTCCTCCAATGTGACTTATATATGTCTTTTCCTTGTTAATTATGCATTTTATGGCTGGTGCGACTTGTGCTTCAGAGCGACTTATAGTCCGGAAAATACGGTAAACTTGGCATTATTTTTCAAATCGTTTCTCCCGATGCAGACTCTTCATTGGTCTCCTGTGGTGAAGAAGGTGCTAAGATGAAACTCAACCTATGGCTCCCTGGCGTGGTGTTACGGGCACGTCGCACCGGGAGCGAGAGCTGGGGAGAGCCCCACCCCTGGAAGAGCTGCTCAAAGTGTTTGGGGAGAGCCAACTCTAGTCTTTTGTCCCTGTGACCTATCCCCAGGTACTTGGAAGAAAAAGAGTTGGATAGATGGATAGATGGACAGACGGACGGACAGACGAACGGATAGAGCAATTTAAGCCGTCACTGTTATCTATTGTTCAACATGTTTAATATTTCAATATAAGCTTTCTGAAAAATGACTCAGAACGAAAGACAATATTACATGAAGTCTTGATTTTTATCATGATTGAGTGAGCAGAAATAATTGTAGCGTAGGTTGTTTGTACTTTATGTAAGTGATCTAGCTGTATTCAATTAAACTTACAAACCAAAGTAAAAACAAATGTAACCACATTAATAAGTAATTGCAGTGTTTCATTGCCTGCTGCTCACTACCCTGAGTGTTATTCTCTAAAGAACAATACAGATGGAGAAACGTTTTTCTCAATGGCTACGGGTTAGAAGTACAACAAAATTATAAGACTACCCACTGCGTCAAGTGGATTAAAAAGCCTCGAAGAAGAAGCCTGGAAGAAATAAAAGCAACGGCATCATACACCGCCATTGACGCAATGTCAGACTCACCTCCAAACAGCCAATAAAACCTTTAGCTGATCCTTCTGCTTTTTAACATTTCGTTGAGAAACCCTATTGTTCTCTGCCAGCAGTTACAGTTTAATGGATCAGACAGGTCGTCTTGGCCCCAGCTCAAAACTTTGGAAATATTATTTTATTGTCAATCACGCATTAATGGAACAGATGGCTCGTTCTGACATCAAACTGCCATACGGTTCAAAAAGAGCGTTAACTGAAATGAGGGCGCATTGGGAATGAAGTGACCTGCTCCGGCATATACGTAAGCGTCATTTAAAACTAGTATGCTGTTTTATTCCATTTAATCTGTTTGAAGCATATTTTGGCAGGCTGATCAATGTCCTCACACGGAAATAGCAACAACCTATTTGGCAGTTTTCCCTTATGGCCGTTATAAGTCTACTATTTTGTATCTCTTTATGAAAAATGTCAGAGCACCCCGCAAATGTTCCAGGTAGTTTCCATTTGTGGTAACCTATTTGGGTTGCTTTGTGGTTTCTAATTTCATAGGCTCCATTTATTTATAACAAGCACATATTCACCTTTAAAACTGAGCCGACCGTCTTTGTCAACAAAGAAAAGAGGGTTGCTGCTCATTTGTTTTCTGAGTTGGGTCATGTGATATTCGCAAGCTACCCTGCCATTGGTCGTTATTTGAGGCCAAATGCAATACTAAGCAGAATGTCATGTTTGGACTAGTGGTGCTGCATACAAAATATTATTGGAATGAAAAATGTTGACTTCCCTTTAAACTCCTGTTGGTCAGAATCATTTGTGTTTGTGATATGCTGACCACAATTGCTCAACTTTGATGCCTTTTGACTCCCGGACCTTTGTTTTGGGGATGTTTTACACTAGCTAGCTCATGCCAAGACCTTCCCGACCTGTATACAATAAATCGCCCGATGCTGGTAAAAATGTAACTGTTAAAGTTTATTTCATAATAGGATGAGAACATGTGTATCATAGGGCATTTTGCAGAATTGACACGCAGAAAGGTTTTTGTGCTGCTGCTCAAATCAGTAAATCAAATCGCAATAGCTGATTACTCGTGAATTTGACTTAGAATTAGAAAATATTTGGTAAGCACATACCGATGCGCATGACATAATTTATTAACCACACTTTCTGTCAACGCGGATTAGTTCAACCCACGTCAAACCCTATCGGGAGGCACCATCTTTCTCTGTCTTTGATTTGTTAATCTGAATTCTGAAGATAAACATCGGCCTTTGACTAAACAGCGGGAATTTGAGATCACGCTCTTGAACTCTTATCAGAGAAAAAAAAAAAGTCATCATCGATCAGACATTAATTTGAAAAACTTCACATCCCTTGCTATTACCAACAAGCATGTCCAGCATTCACTTTGCTTGAAATGCTCTTAGATACAATGACACATTTTTGTGCTCAGAGATTGCTGGGCTGCATCCAAGTTTACTTTACACAAATGCAAGATCAATGTAAAAAGAAATAAAAACTGTCTAAGTTGAAGAGTTTACTAAAATAAAGATGCCAAAGCAATGAATTTGCTTCCATATGAGATAAGATGCTATACTTCCATATATTGTATGTAAACATGTAGCATAATACAAAATTGCTGTTTTCAAGACAGTGACCTTTACCAAATATTAGCCTATTAGACTCCAGAGTGGCATCCTTATTTCTACGTGAACACAATGTAAAAATAAGATATCCTACAAATATGTAAATTGACAACTTTTCACTTAATTTCATTCTTCTTAAAATAGTCTAAGACCAGTGGGCAACACACAATGGATTTCAGCCAAACGCTTTACCCAGCTGTGAGTTAAGAGAAAAAAAAAAAAGAGAGCGAGAGAGAAAGGACAGAAAAGCCTTAAAGCCCCTTCTTGCAGGAACACTGCAGCCAAGCCAGGGTGGGGGTGCACTGCAGCACAGAAGGCACAATTCAACAATGGTTACAATTCCCCGTATTATCTTTGAGCAAGGACAACGCTTTGTCTCTCTTTCGCTCTCTTTGGAGTAGAAATTGTAGAAGACATTTAGATGAATGACTTTTGCTAATATATCTGTGCATATTAAATGTCTGCATATTAGTATGACCTTTGGCTGCAGTGTTTTTAGAATAATCCTTAAAAATCCCCATGACTCTACACAGGATAATTGGAAGCGAATGAGGGGATGGATTGAGTGGATGGATTTTTGAATCCTTCTCTGACCGCGATATTGCTCTATTAACAGGAATGTTGTTGGATGGTCACCATGGATTTTGCCCGCTGTTTTGATTTTATTCTTACTGATGACTGTGACAATGACTTTGCTGCAGATTAAATTCCTACAAAAGTGAATCATACGGTGGTTTTATACATTTAGGCTTTCTTTGCATTCTTTAAACTTTCCATCGAGTAACTTTGTCCCTGCAGTTTCCGGAACAAGACCTTCCAGCCAGGAGCTTAATCTAGGATTTGCGTGGCCATACGAAGGAGCATTAAGCCCCTGACAATGACATAACAGTGAGGTTATGTTCTCAGACACAGTTTAACAGAGTAATTGAGATCTCATTGCTGATGGCCAAGCTCCCGGTCGGCAAGAGGCCTCACTGCCACCACACACTCATCTGTCCTGCTATCAAGTCGGCCTGGGGCCCAACTGATAGCAGCTGCAGACCCGCTTCTTTCTCCCCCTGACCCTTCATTGTTGTGTTGGTATTATATGGGACAGTGATGGAGAGGACCAGAACGTTCCCCTTCATAAGTAAAGAATAGCATTGGTGTTATTGTTAGCATGTGATAGTTTTCTTTCTTATTCAACTCAAGGAATTGCAGTGAGCTATTTTAGAAACAACTGACACATTTTGTATTCCTCTGACTAATGCTGTAGTGGTAGTAGGATCTGTAACTTGTATTGATAATGAATGAATGCTACATTTGCATATATTTTATGTGATTTGTGCACGGCCGCGGTGAGGATAAACAGTATAGAGGATGGATGGTTGAGTTGTATACAATCTGATGATTACTGTATATCTTGATTAGGGTTTTGTTAAAAATTATAATTTAGGGGTCTGCTTGATTGTGAAATTAAAAAAACACATTATCCTTACATATTACCAATTTATTCATGTTAACATAGTACTAATTAAAATCGTAAACAAACCATTTCATGTCCTGAACTTGATTTTGTCTGAGCTTGTCCTTTAGGAGGTATAGTCAGGTCATGCTGAATGTAAATGCTAATGAAGATATGATGAAGGATTTTACTTACAACCACATTCAATACAATGTTCAGCAAGATTTCCTGTTTGTCGCAGGCCAAATAATGTATTTCTTAATTATTACTTTGTTTTGTGAATTAGTTCTGATTTCTAATTTTATTTTATTTTGTTTATTTATTTAGATCTGATGGCCCGGTGCCCAATACTGCGTGGGTGGACATTGCAGCAATTATTGTTCTTCAGGAATGTGCTCGGATGAAACATTTCACATGGAAGGTTCTCAATAGGGTCTGCTTTGGCAGCTGCATCTCTAATTAAATCCACAGGGGCAAATTCTTGAATATCAGAACAATCCAAGTTACATTCATACTGGGGAATTGACAGTCAATGTATGCCCACTGCAGTGTCTGAGAATCAGGTTTGAATAAAGATCTGATTGTGAACATGTCATATAAATGTAGAACTTTGTTCTCGGGTTGTACTGAAGCTTCACATGTATACGAGTGTGTGTGTGTGCTAGCTAAACTATGGAGCCAAATTTAGTTCCATAATATCAAGTCAGTATTGATGTTCTCTCTCTAAGGTCAATACAAATCCTTCTGTTAAACTACTGCATTTTGTGTATCTGGCCAAATACCACCATGGCAATATTTTACTTCCGTACATTACTTTTAAAGCTGTGTTTTGAAATGTGGAACATATCATTACAGTGTTTGTTTCCATTGAAAGTACGTTTCAAAAGGTCAACTTAAATAATAGCCCACGGCAAAAGTGTTTATATACAATAACATATGAATACTGCACTTTAACATCGCTGGTATACGTGAATACAAATAAAACATTCAGACAATGGACTGAATTGAGAGTGAAATGATTCAGTGGCACCTTCAGTTGGCTGTGTCAGTGAAATGCAACCTGCTGTCACAGCCTTATAATATATTATGTGTTGCTGTGATAGGCCAAGGTGATAAATTGATGGATATACATATGCCACTGATAAACACACAAAAAGAAAATATATTTGATGGCACTCTACACATACAATAAAACTATAAACGGATGCAAGAGAAGGGCCTTGGAAATGGCTCTAATGGCACAAATTGAAGGGAGAAGTGTATGTAATTTGTAATTTAGCCTTGTTCCTGCTGAAGATCAACAAAAGCAGTCAGTCGGGTGACAAAGCTAGTGTTAATGTGCAAAATTTAGTTTTTACTTCCAATGAATGATATCTACTATACTATAATAAATATCCTCAGACCTTATTTGACTTTGTAAATTTCCTCTTTTGTTACTTTTAAGTTAATGCTCAATTCTCATTTGAATTGAATGTAAAGATACTATCATAGTATAGTGCAACTTCGGGAGCTGCTGCCATAATGGCCCAGAAAAATGTGAATGAAATACTGTAAAGGTTACATTACAGAAGTGCTTCTCAAATAGTGGGGCGCGCCCCCCTTGGGGGGCGCCGTGCTATACCTGGGGGGGCGCGTGTGACCCTGGGGAACAGGCTTTTTTTTTGCAGTACTAGAATAAAGTATAATTGCGCATCTTCCCAGCAGGGGGCAGTGGCGCTCTAATTGTTACTTCTGTGACGTTTGCGACAGTGCAACATTTTACGACTTACAAGACAAGTTAGGATAGTCACGGTGGGGAGGGGGGGGGGTTGGCACGAATAGTTTTCTTCTTGCTAGGGGGGGGCGTAACAGAAAATAATTGAGAAGCACTGCATTACAGCATACATTGAAAGTAATTTGAATTCCATGTAAAGCTTGTCAGGGGAGCATTTTTGTTGGCCAGTGTGGAATTGAAATTGCAAAGCGCACAATACCTGATTACTTTGCGGTCAATTAAGGCTTAGTGCAGAGCTGATGACATCAATGTTGTTCTTCCGGCGGACTTAACGGAAAATTAAGATAAAGTCCAGCATTAAAAACTTTAGGGCTTTCGTGGAAGTGTGTCTAAATAAAAGGGGCAATAATAAGCAGTTCATTTAGCAATAAGTAGATGTGAGGGTGAATGGCGCTTGCCTTATCTACATGGGAGCAGCCTGTGATAGTAGGACAGAGTCGTAGGGTCCTGGGAGACTAATGACACAGTAGGATTACTGAGCGCGCACTCGCTCGCACCAAGGACATTTGCCAATAACAACTTTATCTGCCTCCTCCATGCGCCTTGGGTTCTGGCATTTGTAGCAGTTGGAAATTAAGAATGGCTTCGTTTCGTCACCAAGCTCCCGATTGCTGACTGTTGTTGTAATTGGGCTAAAAAAGGATTTTGTGTCGTGTTGCCATGTCCTTATCAGTTGATTAATCAGCAGGAATTGTCAGTTGAAGAAAACCATTTTAGGTACTGAAGAATTGTCTTTGTGTTTCCACAACTGCGGCGCTCATTTTTCAAGCCGACGCCATTATTGCACCACCCTCTGACTTGTTAATGGTGTCTGAAAAAGGGTTAGAGATTTAAAAGATTTGCATAGATTTAGTGAGGCCATTATAACTCTCCAAATCATTTCACATCTCTTCAAAATGTCCCAATATAATCTACGATGCTAATGATGTGATGTGAATACATTTTTTTTCTGTGCAAGAGACAATGTGACATTCATTCATTCTGCTATAATTTTGATAGTTGATTTGTACTTTCTATTCATCACAATACAAGTATAGGTTCACTTATCTTGGAGGTTTGGAATTTTAAAAATATAGTCATACTAACAATTTTGAACTAAGTAACTGGAAAGAGACAGTGTGCACTGCTTTGGTGGTCATCACAGTTTGCTTCTTTATCACTGCTACGCTTCTGTGATGGAATCACAGAAAAACACTAAATGCTGACGAATAATTCTCAGTAAATACACAAAAGTCTCCCGAGATTTAAGAGCCTTGCAAGACTGCATGTAGCTTTTTTGCTTTTTTGAATTCACTGTGTATATTTATGCATGTCTCAGCACACATGGTAGGTAGACCTACTCATCTGGCATGCTTACTCAGCGCATTTTTCAAAATGGTGAAAACAAACAGTCGCTTTTAAATTTAATGACCGCGCATAATGCAACATTCACAAAAAGGCCTACTTGCATCTTTGTTCTGTCACACAACCGTAAGACTGTTAAACGTTGCCAAACAGTCTTAACTTTGATATCATGATAAATTGCAACTTTTAAGCATATTTGTCCTGAGAATTATGGTCAAATATTTTTTTTACCCGACAGATAGCACTCACTTTGCTTTGGACTTATTCACATAGCACTTCCGCTCCTAATCAAGACGTTTGAATGCTGCCCTTTAAGGCAAGTATTCTTACTAACACAAGTATCATCAGAGACAACATTTAAAACACCTAGACATAGATGCCATTGTGAGTATTCTCACCTTTGACCCTGAACATGAGTGGTATTGAAAGGGGGACGGATCCCCAATGCGATGGACAAATCTGTCAAATTCTGAAGCCTTTTTTGCCACCAGGAATCAGAAATGTAACACAAAGTTAATGGGTGAATCTTAACCTGTCACAACTGTTCGTATTCAAGTCACAAATTAGTCAAGACTGAACTAACTCTGCTATTAGTAAGATAATATTTTGAGGTTTTGATGAGAACTTTCTAATCAACCCTTATACCTCTTTTTACTTTTGATATTTATCAGGATCCTTAATGCATTCTGGTGAGAACTAATGGTATTCTCATTCCCTCTTGCACTTGAGATAACATGCAGCTGCTGCACCTTTAATTTATGCCACCGAGCCGATCTGCATGCAGAGAGAAATGTTGCCCCTCTTGCCTGAAATGAACCAGATGCTCCTGACAGTGCTGCACCAGAGGGAACACCTAACATTAACAGTGCACTTTAAGGCTGTGTTTAATATGTAGGAGGCCTTTTTCTCTTTGAAAAAGACAGCCACTTCACTTGAGTTCAAAAACTGACCCTATCCTGCAGCTTGTACATTACGCCTGAGGTGATGAGGTATAGAAATGTTTTGAAAAGCTGTCCCTTAGGTTCAAAATATTTTAAACGTATTCATTGCAATCATCAAGTTCTGGCAGAGAGTTTACATGTACATGGTCTCATTGCTCTCAGATTACGTTTGCAACTTTAGTCCACCCAACTCAAAATGTCCCTTACGTGTATACTTGGTGTTGATGATGCACTGCCCAACCCTCCCATTCCTCCTGTGATGCTGAATGGTGAATTTCCTCAAAGCCACCCGGAAGTCGATATCGCAGCACATCAAACTCCAAAGCTGTCCCACCAACCTATCATTAGTTTTTCCAAGATGAACATGGATAGGGGTTTAGAATGTGGTTGGTTAGGCTTCGTTGTCACAGGCTGAATACGTTCCTTTCAACTGCTGTGACATGAAATATCTTTAAAATGATAAGAAGCTGAGAATATGCCGCTGAATTAAGTCCCTGGGCCTCACACAGCAATGTATAATCTTTTCATTGTCTCACAATGAATAGGCTGTGCACAGAGCACTGGATGGTTTTGTACGGTTGACGTGACGTTCGTGTGCATGTAGATACTTTTAGCAGGGGATCGAAGGGCAAAATAGGTACCATGTGATATCAACCTGTCAAGGTAAGACACTAAAAATCGTATAAGCACGGAATCGTTCCGTCATAGTCACTGCAACCTGCTCAAACATTTACAGTGTGATTTCATCCCAGTGAGTGACAACAGTGGAATCATGGAAAGTTTAACAGATAATTTGCTAATAGTAAAAAGATTGTTGAAAACATTGACCTGTCTAACATCCGTCTCAGTTTGAGACATTTCAAGGCATTTCCGTGAAGTATGGCTCTCAAGACACGTGCCACAGGACATCATTTACTCTATGACTGATCTCCTTTGAAACTAATGCACCCCTTTTTGGTTTTTGGGCGTCTTTGGAGGAAAGGTTTTATTCCATCAGAATAAATTGTTGACTACTTATCTTCTTGAAGTTGTATAACAGCTTTTCAAGGTGGTGAATAAAAGCAGCAACACTATTAAGTGTAGGTAGATGGTTGCTTTTTAAATGCACCTAATTTCAACCTCAATAAACCTGCAATTACATTTTGTACAAAACGCATGGGAAATAAATTTGGCAACAGCTAAAACGGTGAATCATCCTATTTTTAAGGTGATGATTGCACAAACGTTTATAAGACAATAACTCCATAACTGGGTTAAACAGCGGAAACCTGTGTGCTTGGTTTTGTTGTGGGCGGCTGAGGCTCACACTTCAGGATTGGCAGTCGCGCGATGCATACAACGTGAACACGGCAGAGTGAAAATGGAATTTTACCTCAGCAATTAATACAGTCAAATAAAATAAAGAGTCAAGATCTGCTCTGACCCTTTGAATACTGCACGTGTTTAAGTATTTATCATATTAGTCAAAGCTCATATTGTTCTTTTCACGGTTCCTGCTGGAAATGTAATAAAACTGACACACAAGCCTTTTTGCCACATGGCACATTCTAATGTTGCTCCTTCCTGACAAATTCAGCATTACTGAGTGTACATTTTATTGACATAACACTGTGCATATGCGTACTACAAATGCAACGGCTATAACGATAAGCTGTTTGAGATGAAGTTCATCTTGCGAGTCATGTTCTCAGAGATGGCCCAAGGGTAGCGCTGGTGCGGTTATCCAAACATTACTTGCATGTAATTGAGTTTCAAACACATAGATTCACTCACGCACACACACACACACACACACACGCACACACACACGTAAAATATCATGACAGCTGAAAAACATCTCGCACGATGGTGTTCATCAACATACTGGGCCAAGATAATTAGCCGCTGGTCCAGTGTAGTGCTGCGTATCAGATGAAGAGAAGAACTTTCCAGTGGCAAGTGATTGTGCTCGAAGGTGTGGATGATTATCTCATATAAAGTATAGCCTCAGACAAAATTTCCGCTTGAGAAAGTTAATATTTTATGTACGACTGCCTCAGAGGATTAAAAGATTTAATACGAGGCTCGACAGTGTGAGTGTATCACTCGCATTTGCGACTAAAAGTACATTGTGTGAAGTGTGTTTAGCATTTGCGCTAAACCAAAAATAAATAATTGCCAAATATATAAGGGCTGACTGATGTGGAATACTAAAAGCAAATCTCTCAGGGTACTTGTTACTATTCAATTGGCACTGTATCTCACAAAAACATTCTCGGGATAGGACTTTGGAACAGAAGTAGATGATGTCATTGCTCGTGGTAGAAATGAACATAGTAACTTAAAATTGATCACGTTATATCTTGCAAAACCTTACTTTTATGCTGTTTTGTCCTCTCCCCAACTCATTAAGTTAAACAAACGGCAAAACTAGATATGAGTTGACGCCACTGTGTGTGTGAGATGCAACGTGATATAAATTTGCACACTCACACCACTCTTATGAGAGATTAACGCGACCGTTGTTTAGGTTTCCTTTAACAGCAACAGTATTTTAAACATATGACACTTTCACATGGCAAAACTGTGCATCAGACCACATTGATACCTTTCAGGCTTCAGAAAAAAATCTTGAGAAAGGTTTCACAAATATTTTCACAAAAGATATTATTCTTCAAACAAACTACATGTTTTAACCTTCATTCTGTGCAGGACAAGAGGCAAGTGTTGTGGTAGGATATGTTGTGCCCTGAGCATCCTACAGTTTCTTGATACGAAGAACATCGCCATGCCGTAGCAACCTCCCTCCTCACCTCTTCTGAGTGATTTGTTTTTCCTTTCCCAAACTCAAAGGGATCCTTTTTGAAAACAGGGATGAAGGTGCTATTGCGTTTTATTGGTCACTGTTAATGGTGCTTTTTACACCTGTGTGACAAGAATATTTACACGTTTCACTGCTCCTTTGTTATTTATGCTAAAACTATTGGTTGTCTTTTTTTGTTTGTTTGTTTGTTTGTTTGTTTGACACACACGTCTTATGTCCACCATCCTGGAACAGACGATTTTCATCCTATACTCAGTTATGTTGACAATCTGTCCCTCTATTTTTAAATAATGTAGTTGTTTACCCTTTCCTGATCCCGCAAATATCTCAAGGCATTGTTCTTTCAACTTAAGTCGACCCTCTTTATCATGATAAAGGGAATTAGACGGGCAAACTGGCTCTATCCATTTACAGTGTCTGCTCCGTATTGATTTCTGAACTTTGCTGCAGCACTGCAACAGATTGTTTTTCTGGCTACGAGGACCAAAGCATCCCAGAAAAATATACTTTTGGGCAGAATAACACTCAAACAATACGTACTTTAGGACTCGTTAAAGTCAAGATGAAAGTATTAATTGAAGAGAAGTTGAACAAACAATCCATCCATCCATCCATCCATCCATCCATCCATCCATCCATCCATCCATCCATCCATCCATCCATCCATCCATCCATCCATCCATCCATCCATCCATCCATCCATCCAGATGAACGGCTTACGAGCATCGCACACGTGAAGGAGCCTATCCCAGCTGACTTTGGGCAACAACCAAAGATAAAGGGATATATTTGTACTTTGTCAGAAACTTGAACTTGTGACTCTTAGCATAAATATGGATAAAAGAGACTGGCATCTCCCAAGCTGACTGAGCTTCCAGACAAAACTGGGCCAAACAAAGTGGAACGCTACCCACACATGCAAGCGGAATGTAATTTCTTTGCGATAGATACAAATACTAAGTGCACATTATGCTATTTACAGCATGTCTTCAAGTGTAGCCAGTTTGTCAGAAGCAACTTGATACGTGAGCTGTGTCAATCTTGGTAGTTAAACGATGACTGTAAGGAATATCTCTCAATTTCGTTTCTTCTTCTTCTGACTCTTGTTGTTTTGCAAGAGTTTTGTGGGTTTCAGGTGTCTTTTGCTGCCTACATATTGCTCTGCATACTGTTGTAGCCACGACAATCTTTGGAAAAACAATTATTAATGAAACAGCAGGGTTTACACGTGTCAGCATGAAATATTGACATTTGCGCAAGTGCATCTATAAATAGTTTAATGGATGAATATGAGTGCCTTTTCTGTGACATTACAAGCTACTTTGCTATAAAATGCAGACAAAAGGTAAACAGGCATTCAAATTACAATTTATTTCTCACAAGAGTAGAGTGGAAAAGATGAGACGTGTCATGTTGTTGTGAATCAACGATAGGATCGACTTTTATAAATCGAGTCACTTATCTGGCACATAAAAAATGCTGAGAGAACCACAATTCAGGTTTAGATGCAAAGTTCAACTGAGTCTCTCTATTTTCATAATCAAGTGCAAGAGTACATTACTTGTGAATATCCTATTGGGAAACAATGACTGACTATACTCATTTTTCATTATATCCATTTTTTATTCAAAATGCTAGATTCTGAAAGTCCCTCAACGCATCATAATTTGATTTTTTTTTTTTAAATGGCTGGATTTCAATCATGACTTTACATATTTATGTATGATTTGTTTTAATCAGAAACTACAACAAAGAGAAATTGATTAAATAAAAAGGTGGTATTAATAATGAGAATAATCAAATTACCAATTAATTCATTATTAGAAATGTTGAATGTGTTGACCACGGTAGTATGAATGGAGTGCAGTACTTGGCTGTAATGTTATTGAAATACTGTAGTCTCATCCTCTTTGCAACCAAAGGAAAAACATTACATCGGATTTGGACCTCTGCTGTGGTCTTATTGTCTTTAACATAATAAGACAGTGGTATGGTGATAGTAGCTCAGAACATCATATTAATATAATATCAAAAAAGGATGGAAAGAATGACTGTCAGTGCAGGTACTTTCTCTGCATTGGTTAGGAAATCTTAAATTATGAAAGGCTGGGTAGCATTTGCAAAACTGACCTGAGTGTCTCAGTCGTTCTGTAAAGTCATATGCTATGCCCTGCCACTTTTTTATTATTTTACATTCTCACTGGCCAAACTCTTCATAGTGATTCATCTTATCACATCACCATGTCATAGATCTGTTTCTCTCTGCAGTCATCTCCCTCCTCTGCCTTCCTCCTACACGTGTCAGCGAACTTATTGAATGGAGTCTGTCAAAGGCTGGTGATTCTAGATGTCCAAACAGAAGAGAGTTAAAGGAGACCTCAGAGAGTCCACATATTTTTTAGCTTCTCAAGGTGATGTCACCCTTTTTCTATAGCATGACAGTGATGAATATCGCACAGTGTTACATCAGACTTGTTCATCTACTGAAACATTTGTCTAAGTTGGGACCAGATTCATCACAAATGTAACTGGCTTGTCAAAATAATTCACCAGACTTAGGATTTGTTGTCCAAAAGGTGAGCTCCCTTTCCTCCCTTAGCCCCACAGCTGAATACAAATCAATACTTTCATTGACTGGAAATGCTGAGCTTTCCTTCATAATTGATTGATGTCCCATTAGGACCACAGGTTGCAACATATTGGTGTCTTTAATAAAGGATCGGTCAATGAGAGTTGCATGACTTGGGAGTCAAATGGACTAAACCAAGGAAGTCCTTGAGCAATAATAATTGTATGTTTTCTTGCTGTTTAAATGTAACGGTCACTTGAACTAACAGAATGATTTCAATACCTTAAGGATGCTAATCTGGATTTATCAAATGAGGGCTTCCTATAGTGGAACCTATGCAAAGCAGAATAGCAGCAGCACTCTAGTCTTCCATTCAACACCAAGAGGAAGCGAATATCTATCATGCTATATCCATGAATGTCTTCCACATCTGAGCATAGATTCCAATTATAGATCCGGGCTTTACCAGTTTCGTTCTGTTTTCCTTCGGATTGAACTGAATGCTGCTTCTCCTTCAGCAAAACAAACAAAGCAGTATTTTTTGGAGTCTTGGCTTTTTGTGAGGATGGGAGCATCCACCAGAGAACATTTTTGAAATTGTGTCAGTTTGTCATTGTTGAGAAGGAATCCTATTCAACGCGACCTGGCAGAGGAGCTGAGAAGCCACAACTACAAAGTGAAACTGCGTGTAACGACCATCTGTTACTTCAGACGTGTGATTTCCACACTTGAGATAGCCTTATTTTGAGCCCAGAATGTTCTTATCTTTGATAACTATAGAGTCCTTTCAAAGCTTTTCCAATTTTTCTGAATAGTATTTTGCCTGCTGGAGCAGGCATTCCAAACTGGTTGGTTGTGACCCCAAATTGTCTCTCAACACCAAAAGGTACTTGAAATGTTATGAAAAATGTGTATTAACATTATTCAGCAATTAATAAGTGTATTAATTACTATATGGAAGTCTGGTTCAGTAAAGTACACACCCAAGTGAAAATTTATTGGCTCCAAAGAGTCAGTTGTCCGAGGTGCTGAAGTCCAACCCTGGTTACAGAAAAACATTCACACATTTTTAAACACAAAGTCCACTGCACGGGCACTGATTACAAAATATATATTTTCCAAAAAAAATACACCCACACATTTTATTAATGCCTATCTCAAACGTGGTTGAGCTCGTGACACACAAACTTGAGTAGTTCTGCACCTTTGCTACTTGCAGGACTTTGAGGGGGTCACAAAACGCTCACAGTTTAATTCTATTAAGCACAAGTTCAAGCTCCAAATTAAAATGCAAATTACTTCCACCATAAATGTGCAGGCGAGTATCGTCAGAGATAAGGTACATCCTACCCTTTCTACTGCCAGCACTTATGGAGTACCAACGCTTTTATTGTACAACATAATTTAATTCAGAGGAACAAAGTGTCTCAGAACTTTGTCTCACATTACGTTTGGTTCAAACAACATTTTAGAAACAAAAGGGGTGTGCGGAGGGACTTAAGAATAGTTGTGTCGTTCCTCATTCTAATGTTTAAAAAAAATGTCCAGGAGTTAAACCCACGTGCCTCACAGGGAGGGACTGGGATGAATAATGAAATAATGAAATATATCTTACTAAAACTAGTATACTCTGTGTGTTAAATATTATGCATAGGCATATACTCTTCTCTCGCCTCGACTGCTGCCTTAACAGGCTGGCGTGACTTTATAGGTAAGGTGGGGATTTTTACAATTAATGTACATGGTACATTGACGACTGAAATAATATTTTAAAATAAAAGACTAATATATGGAATAATCCCACTTGTGCTTGTTAATCCATCTCATAATATTGAGCTCTATCTATCCAGCGCTATTCGGTATCGTAAAGTTACATTTTAATTTGTCGATAATAATCAGGCAGTCGTGCTTGACACCGACCAAGATAACCATGAAGAAAGGGCTGGAGTTGGCCTCCAGCCTGCTTATAATGAAATACATGATAACAGCACCATGTTAGAAACTTATTGGAAATTCACATTGCTTTACAAGACAGTCAAATAAGCATTTTAAAAAGTAAATTATTTCATTTTGCTATACAAACAGTTCTACCTCCATTATTATATTATTTTCCAAACAGTGTCATTTTATTGCCTATAGTTATAATAAAAAATATACAGTATATACGAGTAAATAACATTAATATTATTCATGTTATTTGTGTTTTGTAGCTATGTTGAGAAACAACAAGAGTTAATGTCAGCATAACAGCTCACTATTAAAACAACTATTTAGCACAGGATAAATGGAAAATTGTTCGCTCATTTTGGAAAGGAGAGCCACACATTTAGACTAGTGGTTATTTGAGATAGAATGCACACATAGCTGTGCAAATAATGGCACATTGTATTGAAGAAGCAAACATGTGGCCAAGTCAACTGTTGATGCTTTTCCAGGGTTTGATGATTCAAAATGCGATTGACAGCAGAGAAAAAGGGTTCTCTTTAGAAGGCACATTACTACTACTACTACTACTCGAATAAAAAAAAAAAAAATTGAAAGCAAATCGCGAGGAAAGGTTGAAAGCTCAGCGCTCTTCAATATATAGCTGATGCGTTTTCTGACAAAGCAGCGCACAATAATTACTGTCTTAAGAGGACCACTGAGTGTACATTTTTAATTGACCTGTCAAACGGCCACAAACTGTGACTCAGCAAATGGACACACACATGCTTTATTTGTGATTGCTCTTCTTGGTCCTGTCTGTTTTGTGTTGCTGCCCGCGTGCTTTCGTGCCGTATTCCGGGCGAGAGCACCGCACCTTTTGAGCACGTTAGCAAGAATATGAGGTGAATGTCAGCATCAAGGAGATAACAGCTCAACTCTCACTGGTTTGTTATCACTGTGCGATGCCCAAGAGCAGCACAGCTGCAGGAGCAGAAATCTTATCGCTCCTGGAGTTAGGGTGAAAGAGCAGCAGAGGGGTGAGACTCGAAAGCGGATGAGCGCGAGCCCTTCAGGCCCCCCGGGGTGCTCCTTCCAACACTCTGACTCCGTGTTTTACTTTAGTTCTGAAGGGCCAATTTTTGCATTTCTATAAGTGGAAACGTGTTGTCATAATCCAAGCTTTAGTCATCCCAAGGACGATTAGTATGGTGACCTTCGACACAGCAGGTGACGCATACTCCGACAGCTCAGTGCATACTAATGAGGGTTTAGGGCACTCTGCTGTTAAAGGTCACTTCTAAAGTCTGGGCTTAAGTTAAATGAAGGGAAAAATTTAAAACATACAAAAAATCATCCCCCTGTAAACACTGCAATAAAAAGGTTATGAAACGTGTAGGGAAGCATTCCCAGACGGTTCATCACTCTTTACCAAAACATCGGAAATCAAGGAAACTAAAGGGGCGTTTAAAGACCGTATTTTGTGTTTCATAATTAATGCAGAGAACATGTCCCGTAAAATCTCTGCGACATAAAATATGCACAGTGTGAATGCTTGGTCAAACCGGTAGCACATTGGTAATAGAAATTCACATGCTTCGGGAGTGTGAGAGTAGAGTCAGGCTGCGGGAACAATAAGGTTGGCATCATTTGCTGTTCACTGAAAACTGTCGGCTGTTCCGTTTTAATGAAAGGAGACTCACCCCCAAGGCCCTAACATATACTATATTAATATTTAGATCAAATATTCAACTTTTTTCAACACTTGTAAGGCAATTAAAAGTATTATCAATAAGTTATGTTTAAAACGCTCCCTCTGCACACTTATAGGTTTTATACTGTGACAGTTGAATCTCAAATCAATGTTTTGTGTTGAGTAAGTGTTTTAGAATACATATAAACAATGTGGGCGGTCAGGAGAAAGAGACGTAAAATAGCACTTGTAAAATCTTAATAACTAAACTTCGTTTGAATCAAATGTGTTGCAATCAAGTTTAATAGTGAAACCAAAGCAATATTTGTTTGTTTGCAGTCTCCATTATCATAGGGGGCTTCTGTCAGGTATTTACAAGGTAATAAGAACATATTTATTCACCATTTTTTCTCCCAAAGAAAACGCTCTCCACTGTGGTGTTGACCTTAACGACGCTAATGAAAAGCCAGGGGAAGTGCTTACTCATAGGGTTGCACTATTACCGTACATAAGTGACTGTGCAGACATGGAGGATGAGCCAAAAACTAATCGCCGTGATTAATCACAGCAGCCATATGGTCAGCAGCATCTCTGTGGCGATTGCAGTTAGACTGCTTAGCAGGTGCTGGGAGGCTTGTTGACATTTACACAAAGGCCCTGAATTCAATATTCATTTTGGGCTGAAGTCTACTTTATGGCACACATAAGGTATGCATCCTTGGTTTCATACAGAAGTGGGCACAATATAAAGTGTGACTCATCTTCAATTAATTGAACATCAATTATAGGCAACTGTCGACTATCTGAAACTTAAACCAAAACCAAAAGATAATCTCATTCCATTCGAGCCGTGGTGAGGTTCAAGCCAGGTTTGTTACTGTTTTTTTTGTCAGTGTGTGGCTTATTTAACCCCAAGTTTTGTCTCCTAATTTGTGTTTCCATGGACTCTTATACATGTTTTTTTTCCAAGTTTTTGTTTTTCAAACCATATCTGTTACTGAAGGGTTGAATTTTTTGTGAGATGTTTTCATGGTGCTGCATGTCCACAGGCATAAATAAAGACTGATTTTATGTTTGTGTTGAAAATGCAGATTTTGTTTTTAATAGGGTTGCCTGTGACTTCCATAGTGGTTTCAGGGTCCTAAATGCAAATGTGTTATGTTTTGGTCCTGCTGTTTTGCACTTTCCGAGTATATGAGATAGTCTTCCACATCCAGTTATTATTAATACTTGGGATAGGAGTCGATAATCCCTGGAACATCAATTTTTCTTTTCTTTCATTCAATCCCAGTTTTGCTGTTCCTCTCCTTTTCTAAAATTGATTTTGCTTCTAAATTGTTTCTGTGAGACAGAAGTGCTGCATCAGCTGTAAAATCAATTTCCTCAAGTTGGTGGTTGAGACAATTTTTTTGTTTTATGGGTGACAATAAGCATGCTCGTCTGACTTCAGTTAGTATATTGGAAGCGTCTACTGTGGGTCACTTGGCAAAATACAGAAGACCTCATTTTTGTTCCATTTCGCAAGTCATTGATTTTTATTGATTTATTATTTTTAAGTGGCAAAGCAAATATTGAATTTGCTAAACTATAACATGGCCAAGTGGGAGGCCATACAATTTCACTGAGACGATTTAAGATAAAACACAAACTATGTGGTAGATAAGTGACACTATACACTGAAATACTGAATGCAAAGTACAGCTTTGTCACAGAATTATGTCATCAATCAGTTTAAAACGTGAACCTCTGTCACTTGGGATTGCTGGTGTTTAGAGTCGATCAATATTCAATTATGTTTCGGTTACACTGTTAGATCTATCTATCTATCTATCTATCTATCTATCTATCTATCTATCTATCTATCTATCTATCTATCTATCTATCTATCTATCTATCTATCTATCTATCTATCTATCTATCTATCTATCTATCTATCTATCTATCTATCTATCTATCTATCTATCTATCTATCTATCTATCTATCTATCTATCTATCTATCTATCTATCTATCTATCTATCTATCTATCTATCTATCTATCTATCTATCTATCTATCTATCTATCTATCTATCTATCTATCTATCTATCTATCTAGTATATATGATATATACTATATATACGTATATACACAGTAGAATCACCTGGCATCAAACAGTGGGACGCTATACTAGTTAGAGATCGCTTTGAAGCTTGAGTTGAAAAATAATCCTTGAGTCCAATCATTCCTAACAAGAAGCAATTGATGTTCTGATCCTCAAAACTTCCCCCTTGCCACTTGTGCCACTGACAGTGAAAATCATCAAACCAAATCCCCCAAACCTCTGCTTGATTCCCTGTGTACGGATAGACATGATTTATGAAAGTGCCAAGATATTCGTTCCCGCGAACAGCTTTACATTGGCCTCCTTTTTTTTTTTAACCCTTCAACAACATTTTACTTATTAATCTCATTGAAAGTATGAACTGTGAAATGAAATTCATCCTCCTATTTTGGCCTTGACTAAATAAATAGTCCTTCAAGGGAAATAACTTGACACTTGGTTTGGTGGCAAGATTTGGAGACTAAGCAATGTACCCCAAAAATAGTTTGATGATTTCATGGCTTCGTGCAAAGGCGATTCATTTGCATTCTGGATACGGAAGATTCAACATCCCTGAGGGGTTTTAGTCTCCATAAGGCCCCAATTCCAACCCTTAGTGGATTAGGTCACTCAATTGGCAAGGATGCACAAGCAGATCTTTATGATCGTGGACTATTGTAAATTGATAAAAAAGACAGTGTGATGTAGCGTGGGCATTTTTGAAAATGTCCGCTTTGAATCAATTATCCTCTCAATATACATAATTAGAATATAATCCAATAAAAATCAATTTTTTGAAATCAATATAATGTTTTTATCTTGCACACAAATGTTTTAATGTTTCAATGAAGACATGCATGCAGAGCATTATTGTGGAGTGAAAAAGAACAAACCATTTTTTAGAGATAAACATCACTGTATAATCCTTTAAAGTGAAAGAGGGTCTCTTAATACCATTCATCAACGGAAGCAAGTGAAACCCGATCCATATGTTTTACATTTTATCTGTTGACTTCAAATTTGCAATCTCACTTGAGTGATAGTGACACTGCGGTCCAGTGAGAACCTAGTTACAGATATTTGATAGGGAGGTGGGGGCGGGGAGAGTGTGTGTGCGTGTGTGCGCGTGTGTGTGCGTGTGTGTGTGTGTGTGTGAAAGATTTACAGTACTATAGATCTTCTTTATTCATGTAACTGTACAATAATATATGATCTACCTCTGAAAGGCCAATTATTATTCTTATGAGTGGTGAATCTATTTTAGGACCAGCTTTGTAGTGAAGAGAAATATCACTGCCTGGAGGTGTTGCCATGGCGAACGTCATACAACTTCCCATCATGAAGACACACAATATTCCTATTGAAATATTGTATCATATGTTTCTATAACATGCTAGCAATTCAACTTTTCAGCGATTTCATCTGATAATAACCAAATCATTGATGGACCAATGAGATTACAGCACACTGCTTTATCACTGACCAAGATCGTTTGCAGTCAATATGGATGAGAAGTTTATTCCTGCTGTGTGAGATTTTACTCAACTTGAAGAGAGTGATAAAAAAAAAATCAGTCTTAAATCAGAAGTTTGATAGAAGATGAATAATCCACACATCTGTCTGTCCGTCCGTCTGTCCATCCATTTTCTGCACCGTTTGTCCTCAAAATATTTTGAGGATTTTTTTAGCCACTACTGCTTCTACTCCACCCCCAACCTTTGACCTTATCTTGGTCCTCTGTCCTCCTCACTTTAGCCTACAGATCTCTCAAGGCTCCTCAACAGAATGAAAACGGTATTTGCACCCTGCCGCCCACCATTCCACCCCCCTCCAAAAAAAGGCAATCTCCACCGCTGTTCACTCAAGCCTGCCAAACACTATCAGTGCAATAAAATCCTGTTTTCGACCCAATTTCCTCAAACTCAACTGTGAACCATTATAACTGGACCAAACTCACTCACCAAATCCATCCAGAGGTGCACCCTCAACATGGACAGCTCAACTGTATGCACCTCCCTGTTGGTGGATGAGACAGAGGAGCAAGACGAGGTCCCCCCACGACCAATAATATGATCAAGTAAACTACAGAATGTTCTCCTTGCAATACTGGAAGTACAGCCACAGCAGCAGACAAACCAAAGACAAACAATACTTTCAAAGCGCACGGCATAATGCCAGCTATGTTGATTCTTGAAAGGAAGAAGGGATTAAATTCAACTGTTTATCATCACAGGCAAATCCATAAAAGTTTCAAATCCTTTGAAACCCACACAAAACGAAAAGAAGGGTAATCTAGTTTTCTTACACAATATGTGTGATTGAAATACACAAACCTCAAGTGCAAAAACTGATTAAAAGTAAAACTGGCATCCAAACCAGCACAAACCGTGCAATATCAATATGACATGTGGGTATGCCCCCCCCCCAAAAAAAGTTGGATTCCCGAGAATGATTACAATTTTGAAATAATTATCATAGTGAGTTTTCTGAATCTTTCAATGTGATAGGGCAAGCAAAGGACCATGAAATGGTATCAATACACACTACACACATGAACTTCTTAGGCGAGCAGCTTGCTCTGTAACATTTTTATAACTGCATTACATTAATTCAGTCATTCACAGCCGCCTGTCTGCAACACCAAGCACAAGCTTGTAAGATTGATACTGAGGATCGTTTCGGATCCATGCATCACCTCGCCACTAAGTTTGATAAAGACTGCGACGGAAGCCATTCTTGGACTGAAACGAAACAAAGCTGGAGGGGACTGCCACAGTGACAAAAAAGGTAGAAAGACATATGCCTGATGGAAGCAAAATAATCTATATTTTGGTTTACCTTTGAATCCACTATAGATCATTACAATTACAATACAATACTGAAACTTTAATACGTGGGCTTGTGTCAATCAAACATGAAGATGTTGACCTTTCAGTCTCGGTGACTACCAGTGAGAGAAGCATTTTGGTCGAAGCTTTGTGCTCTTTCAGACAGCTGCCTGAGATGAAAGTTGGTTCAAGCAGCGCCATGTGTGCCACGACATTGATGAAGGCAACAGCAGGGGCCACACACTCAACTCCCATCTCCATGGTGCAACATATTAAAGTCTCATTTACTGACAAAAGACATTCAGGCCTGCTGTTGAGTCCCGCCGGTCTATCAACAGTGGTGGCACAAAGACACGTGTCCTCCCTTTATCATAATCACTGCTCAAATCGCCAATTGAGGAATAAAAAATTTCAGCACATAAAAAATAAAAAATGCACATTCAATTTGCAAATGGAAAAAACACCGTAAAACAAAGTGGGTGAGATCGAAACTTCAACAAACCAATATATTTTTAAATTGGACAGTTGAACTTAGGTTTTCTATTGTGAAAACTGTCGTTACTGCATTTCACAACAAAATAAGTGTCAACAAAGCGGTCATCGTTTTTATGGAACCCTATCTATAGGCAAAAGCAACTTGTTTGCCCATTTTGAATGTGAAAATGGCAATAATGAAGAAAATTCCTGATGAAAACAGCAAATGTTCTCATAGTGCAGTGAGTGCTTTAAAAGCTCAAGGCAGGGATAAAAGAAATAGGTTGTCTCTTCGTTGAAATGGAATGCAGAAACATCCTAATCTGCTGTTACTTGCGTCGTAAACAAGCATATCAAGACAGCTTTGTCAAAAAGAGCGCCATTTCTTTGTGCTATGGCTTCTTCGAGCACATATTTCTCAAAACATTTTCCATATGCTATCTGTCCCCAACACAAGCTCTTTTGACTTGCATTCACAAATACTGTAACTGAAATTACAGCTACGAGTTACGATTATGAAATGGAAGATAAGACTACAAAACCCAGAGGTAAGTCAAAACAATCTTTTGTAACACAGGGGGAGTAATGAAAGGGGAAAAAAATGAATAAAAATTGATACGTATCTTTATACATGGGGTTCAAGCACGGTTCGATTTTCAAGTGGTGCAATTCCATTCGGTTTGATTCATTATATATAATGCAATGAATTAGCTGTCGTCATTTTACATAAACAGAAATGAACTGGTCAGCACGTGGCATTTCCTTCAAAGTTATACTATGTCTCCAGTAAAGAATGATTCAGTACATACGTATTGTATTGTACAATCAAATGCTTGCTTGAAAACCATGACTTAACTTCATAGTCATTGTGTTTTAAGACAGTTTGTTTACGTAGAAAGTTGCATTGCTGAAAAAGACCAATATAAAACTGCTAACTCGGCCACCGTAAGCCAATATTCATGACACCATCATCCTCCTTCTGTTCAGTCGTTCGTAGCATATGTTCCTTTATTTCTACTTAAATCACGATTCCCTTGCCGGCTTCCCCTTGAAGTCCATAAACTCTATATACTCTTTCTGTCCTATATCAATCAGGTTGTTATTGAGTCGATTTAAGGGGGCATTTCTCCATAGCATGCCATCTAAATAGACACAGTAAAAATAAGGATTTAGTCACTTGGACTTTAAGATTGCAGACACTACGGTTGGAATTTAAGACCTCATTTGGTAAACACCAAAAGCAATATTTCACAGTATGTTTTGGGGAAAGTTTAAACATCTTAAGAAAAAAGATGTGTGAAACATTCAGCCCCTTCAAATTTGTAATTGTTTGCAATAGCACTTATAATAGGAATTATTACTTTAGTAAATATGACTTTCCACCAATCAAATATTCCTTAATTTGGCTAAAACTTTACCATATTGGGCTCTATTTTTGTGACACACGGTGTATTGCTGCACAGAGGTAGGTGTAACCCATTTTTCCCAGACGATTTCAAACCGGCGGGTCTGGGAGAGGGATGTCAGCGCTGCTGTTGGACTGGTCACAGCTGACCTCACTAATTCCCCTTGAATGCGCTGTACTGGTTGAGCATTAGGGTCTCCACATCATGGAAGCTCATCTGAGCTTTCAAGTGGACAATTGGAAACCACTCCTCAACCACAATCCTTCTGCTACCCCTGATTATTTAAGCCTAGCACTAATTTGAAAATTAGGATTGGCAACGAGTTGAGGTTGTACTCTGAATCTCGCGCAAAGTCAACTATGAGTCTCCAGCTCACCAGAAACTCCAATGAGGGCAAGTGGTACAGAAAATGGATGGAGGGAACCTCAACAAGTGAAGTTTAACTAGTAGACATAATGATCGAAAAAGAAGTCCGTGGTCTAACTCAAATACAGAGTTTGTTCAAAGAGTCCCCGGGAGGGTCAGGATGGTGCTAGGTTGATGAAGCAATTATCCCCGCTGGAGGAGGAGATCAGCTTGCGCAAGTGTGCCTGTGAAGTCTGGATGTCTGATGGAGCTTTCATGCCTAACACGATCTCGGCTGTTCATCCTCTCAGGCCTCCACAGATCATTATGGGGCTTGTGTTCTCAGAAGCACTCTATCTCTGTGAGGCTGCACTTTGGCACCTTGGCAGTTCCTTAAGTAATTGTGTCAATGACCGTTCTCATTACTTCTGTTTATGCAGCGCAATTAGACTGGAGTAGAACCTCTGTTCTGTGATGCAGGTTGACTTCCACATTCTTCCCGTACGAAACAGTGTAAAGAGAATGAATTAGCGCCAGTCTCAAACTTCCTTCATCATTACTGTAGTTGCTGCATAATGTTATAACATTTTAGCACTCACAACTGTGTTACAAATAGAATGAGACCTCAACTACACTATAACGCAACTAAATGCATCCACCCAATTTCTCTACTGCTTGTTTTCATTAGGTTTGTGAAAACTTGATGTTCAGATCTCTTATTGCTATTTAGAGTTTATGTGTGTTTGTGTGTAAAACCCTGAGACAAACAGGAGTGCAGCATAGAACGTCAGCAGCCCAGGGCATCCCTGTAGTATGGGTTCTTCACTAGTTCAGTATTCAGACATGTTTAATAATGCAGAAACAAGACAAACTAAGTCTTTGTTGGTGACTGGAACAAGCCATAGCATTTTTATTGGTGGCACTAGAAGACTTTTAAGATGAGCATATATTTTCTTCTAACCTAGTCAATGACACCAAACAAGACACATGCCGAAGTCTCTCAGGAGTTTCAAATGAGGTTTCCAGCTTCTGAATTGTAAATAAATGACTGTATTTTGCCATAATTTCAAAGCAGTTGGGGAATCAACGACTTACACCAGCTCTGAGACCCATATCCAGTCTCATCAAGTTAGTACCTGGTTAGTTTCCTGCACCACTGAACTGTCAATCATATGCCGTGGCGACATCGCTGTCAGCGTCTTTGTTCCATTGAAAAAGAAAGTGTGGTGACTTAAACCCCTCGATCGTTGGCAGAACAATAAATGTGATCCTTGACAAAACCTCTGCTGCAAATCAGCACACCGCAATGGTACCTTGACCTACCCACCTTTTCATGGAACTTAAAAGTATTTTCACATTATATTCTCCTGTAGATTTAAGAGCTTATTGGTTCCCCTATTGTTATGAATAAGGCAGTACCTGAAACTTGGTTGCAGATCACAAGCAAGATCGGAAATGCATGACAGACTTGGTGCAAGCAGTTCACACATACTGTACTTTCTTTCAGTTGATTGCTCCAAGAACCTTCTAAAATATGCAACTTTTACACAAATTAGAGTGCCTGGTAGAATATTCCACAAAAATATAATGAGTACTGATGAAGCTTCAAAACGGGCCATAAGCTGCACAAAATGGTATGTATTATGTGAACATAGTCATCATATTTGGTAGTAACACATCCATTCTTGCTTTGCTATGCTATGAACTGCTTTGAAATAATGGCTGCCTGTCATAACAAGCCAAGTGAGACGGGGAAAATGGCATTTTTGTAGCAACCCACTTCGAGGATTGTCCACCCAGTCTGACAGATCCTTCCTCCTCCTCTTGCAGAGAGAAGCAGCCGGGAATACATCAACCCACATCCCTGCGGCAGTGGCCGGCGCACGAGTTGCATTTTAATTGTACGCACCCTGCTATGAATTTACCTCCAGGTGCAAGCAGGACTGATGTACATTTTCCGTTCCAAAGAGAAAATGATGACTGATGAAAAAAGATGGGGAACATGAGACTTGGCCACTGTAAGAAGCCAATACGATGGCATGTATGCACTTGAATTTTAGTTTTTTGTTTTCAGCTTATATCCTTACAACAATTGGGTAAAACAATAACCCAGTGGGTATGAAAAAGGGACAGATCCACCATTTTGGGTTATTCAGTTAACCACAAAAAAAGTTTTGTGGGCTATTAATTTGATATAACTTCCGGGGTTAAATAAATAAATAAAGGGTTAAATAAAGGGTTAAATAAAGGGTTAAATAAATAAATAAATAAATAAATAAATAAATAAATAAATAAATAAATAAATAAATAAATAAATAAATAAATAAATAAATAAATAAATAAATAAATAAATAAATAACGCGCATAATAAAGGTGATTTTTTTTTGACTGCCCTGGTCCACACTAGAAAGACCAACAGTCAGAGATCACTCAAGAAAAGTCACTAACTATGGGATTTGAAGTTGTGATTGTCCCGTTCTGAGTTGTTGCTTTGTAATAGCTGACGGGACTTTTCTTCTCTAAAGCACTGAACAGAGTATTTTCTGTCTAAATTCAAATTCATTGGCTGACATCAGACAAGTCATCAAGGATAAGGTATGTGAAGTTAACACAATTTTAAATACGTAAGACTCCAGCATTACCATTCATTGTCCCTTGTTATCTAAGTTAAGGTGGCATGTTTTGTTTCTTTTATGTTTACCATCAATAATGGCTAACTTGCATGACATCTAATAATCTCAAATGTTGAGACATGAACTGATTACTGTAATTGACTAATTTTCATTAGTTTGTGTTGAACATAGTTTTTCAAAACTAATTACAACAAATTGTGTTCCATCACATATTCCACTTTATAATGATGGGCAAAAGTCCTTTGTAAGCCTTCATTTCACTTGTAAGTAAGCACTTCTACTCACACCTTGCATTTGGGACGTGTAATGGTTCCGAAATGCCTTTTGAACAAAAGGCTGTCCATGCCTGTTCTTTTGTTCTTTTGAAACCTAGTGCTCCCGCCAAGAGCACCATATAACAGATTTCACAAGTGTCCCATAAGTGGCAACTCTACTCACTGCTCCACTCAGTCTTTTTTTGATGGAAGCACAGTCAACCTGCACACTGCAAGGAGAAATTGCACAGGATACTTGTCCTTCTTATTTTACTCTAGGTTTACAAAACTGATATCAAGCCAATCTAATGGATACCATTTTGACACAACTGTTGGCTGCACTTGCCTGAGATTCATTAATTCGTTCATTTGAACTCTCCGGGTTTGGTCTTACAAATGACCTGTCTAGATATATTTTTTTTTGATACAGATCGCTTGCTTGACTGCCTTTTGAGTGCAGGATATAACCCCCTTTGCCAATTATAGCAGCAGCCTGACAAGTTACCACACAAGGCGAGGATCCGTATGTGACTGATGGTTCTTTTTACAGGATTTATTAAAAAAATAATAATAATCAACTATGTGATCTGACCTGAATATTTGAAAAGAGGATTCTGATTTGTTCCTGTATTAGTTGAAAGCTTGTGATTGTAGGAGCTAGGTGTAGAAATGGGAGATTAGATTAGAAATGGGGAGCGGCTGGAGTCCAGCCGCTGGACGTAGCAGCTCAACTACTGACAGTTTCTTGTTTAACATTCAGTGGAAGAGGAACTTGCTAGAGCACGTCGTCTTTGGGTTTGTTGAATGGTTCCTGGCTTCTGGCTATGTGTCAGAGTGTACATGAACAAGACACAGAGCACTGAATGACACTCCAGAGTGAATTTAAGATAGAAAAGCACCTTATGAAAGCAATGTCTAATATTGAAATTGGACTCTTGAATTTTTAATATTTGTTATTCACATCAAGCATCCATGTTATTGTGGTGAAATATTTAAAACTGTAGTGATAATGTCCCAGATGTTGTAATCTCACTTATGAGTTTATGGTCATGCTTATGTTAGAATTGTGTGATGTTGTCATAGTGATTACCGTATTTTCCAGACTATAAATTCCTACTTTTTCCACTAACTTTGAACCCTGCGATTTATAGTCCAGTGTGGTTTATCTATGGATTTTGATGATATTGTACAATTTGTTCATATTTTCTTTCATATGAAAATTAAAACACCTACAGATTGTAGTCCAGTGCATCTTATATAGAAACAAAACAGGATTTTACCACATTTTACCTGGTGCATTTTATATTTGGGTGCAGTTTATAGTCCAGGAATTACAGTAGTTAAACATTTGCAAGTGCAAACTGCAAAGTCTTTAGTAAATTAACATCTGTAACTGAAGTAGAGAAAAAAAAACCTCAGAGTTAATTTGCTTTCATTTCAGCGTTAGCTTATTATGAGAACAAAACATTTATTTATGAAAAATCTGGCATAATTGATTGTCATACTTAATTAAAGTAGTGCTTGTGTTTGTTTATAAATACATTGGAAGAGGACATATGCACAAACAATGGATTATACTTACAGTGTGATGTAATTTTGGTGTGAACGGGTTTCTTTAGATGCGCTTTTAAGTAACATCAGGAACCCATCCAGTAGTTATTGGATCAAAGGCTTACATTTATCTTAAATCATCAGTATTGCTTTTTTAACACAGAATATGTAAACTTTACATAGTGCATCTTGCTTTTACACATTACTTCAAGCATCCTGTAGAGTTGGGAGCAAAAACCAATTGCTTTCATTTCGAAGCTTATTTTTTCCAAAGCAGGTTGTGCACTAAGAAATAACTTGACTTTTGAAAATGATGAACTCAGAGGCGGCAGCTAAACATGCTGACATTTAATCAAGATCTCCTTTCCCATACGAATAGTTTTTACTCCCTTACAAGAAAATCAGCAATTTCCTTCAGCACTATCACAACAGTTCAATGAGCATCTACTGCATGCATGCATGTGAATATACATAGAGATAAAAATGAATCGGGCCATCCTGCTAAACACCTACTTGCACTCTACAGTTATGTACCATCATTCAGTGTGTAGGTGTGTTATGTTATGGAACACTAGACACTACTTTCCCCTGAGCTTCCTTCCATCTCTCACACCAAACTCTGTCATAAATTATACACAGGCACCAGTCATTTGATGAAAAAAATTCATGTCCAACAAGAATATTCCACAACTTCTTGTCGCTATGATTAGTAAAGAGTTCACTATTTTTAACAGTTCCTTTAGTCAGAAAGGGAAAATTTTACCAAAAAAAAACAGGTAATTACAGCACTGGCAAAAAATATGTAGCATCAACTATGACCCTTGACTACATTTACCCTGAGGAAAAAAACTGCTAACATTAAGCATTTAAATTTGAGTTGGAGACATATTTCAGATGTAGCATTTTCATTTTGGACCTCATTCTCAAATGCAAAAGGAAGCAAATTTTATTTGCGAAGAAAAAAACATATTTCTAATGACATGAAATAGGGGGGAAAAGAATAAACAAACCAACCGCAACAAACAATATGAGATGTGGTACAAGCAAATACTTGTTTTCAAATAGTCCAAAATCTAACAAGAAAAGTGAGCCCCTATGAAGACAAAGTAAAACTATCACCTGTGGAGGCAGCACCTCATCTCCAAATTGCAGAATTACACTCGCCAATTAGTGTATAATACAGTATAGTTGAAAGAAAAATGGATTCTAAAACTATTCGGTAGTGAAAGACGATAAAAGCAAGAACTGGAGAAACGGCAGACTGATTGGAACAAATCTGCATCTAATATTGCACATATAATTCTGCCAAGTGAGCGCAAAGAAGGCGCCGTTGTCTAAAACAGTGACATTTGACTTCTATGACACCCAATGTCCCGTGTTTATGTGAGGGGGAGGAGTCATGTCACAAGACATTAGTGGTGACATTATATTTGCGAGCATTTAATTAGCTTAGCCCTTGTAGACATTAACATTTTGAAATGTCAGATGATGGGGTGCTAAAATAAGAGTACCATGGACTTCTGGAAATATGACTTTATAGGCGACCTTGATGACCTCTAGGAGTGAGAGGAGACCAACGCTAATATTGAGGAACCTCATGAACCAGGTGTGCCGGCTTTTGTAACCTGCTGATGATTTAATTGTTCATAATATTTACAAGTTGTCATAAGGTTTGGACTGAATGAGGTACGTTATCTCTGCTGAACATTGAACAACAGTTGGGGTTTACTGGCTAGCCAATATGGGATAAATTATAAGCCTCCAACCTTGTGACAGGGCCATTCGTTTTCTCTTAGGCAAATCAATCCAACTCTATCTTCTCTGGATTTCCGCTGCTTTTGTCGTCCCCACTCGAGCTGTCTTTACTAATAATCAGCTTTCATGTCCAATAAAAGAACCCTTTTATTGTCCCAAATGCCACCACTTCTGCAAATAAATGGAAATGCATCAGGGTTCTTTTGCAAGGACATATGTGTACATGCCATGCAAAGGGGAGGGCGGCTGCACAATAACGCTTTCTGTCAGGACGAGTTCCATCACTGTGATGACACATCTAGTACACTTAACCTCTAAAAGAAAGGAGAAAATGTGTGAAAATTTAATGATTCTTAAGCGGAATGTGGTGTTCGGGAAATGTGATGTGAGAATTGTCTAAAACCTGCAGCTTGTCATGGAAATGTCACCAGAATGTGATGTTAAAAATACAAGCGAAGCAGCACCACTCGTGTCATAAAGTCATTAGTCATTAGGTACAGCTTAACATGTTAATAAGATCCGATTTGAGAGCTGTGTAAGCTGCCAGTTTGAGATCCTGTAAAGTACATTTTTTTGATTTTCATTTCTATACTATATACTGTAAATAGTTGACAATAATTGCCAAAAACTGATACTTGCTTATTGAAGCATTTTGACAAAAAAATTCAAACATTCATTTTCCCTAACTGACCATTTTCACAGGATGAGAACATCACACATCATGTTTAATCTCCATGAACTTCTGATGAAGTGAATACAAGTCTTCTTAAACAACCTGTACAGCTGTCGGGAGCACCCTGAACATTCAAGAGCATCTGTGTCTCTTCTGCTGCTATCAGTAAATAATGCACTGCTGCGCATCTGCAGTCTGGCTTAATATATAATTCACACCTTGTGTGCAGGGAGACAAGCCTTTTGCCACTTGAGAAAGGGAAACACTACAACTGACTTGGAATTACCGTATTTTTCGCACCAAAAGGCTCACTGGATTATAAAGCGCACCCTCAATGAATTTTTTATTTTAGAAATTATTTCATATATAGGGCGCACCGGTTTAAAAGGCGCATAAAATAGAAGCTATACTGCAACAAACTGAGGTTGACTATGCATCCACTAGCCAATAACCTATGAGCCCTCTGTAAACAATCGCGTTTCTCAAACAATCTCCTATAAAACGGTCAGAACTGACTTAAGTTCGATCTAACACTGGTCCTGCTTACCTATGTTTCCCTTCCATATCAATCCGTAAATTTACTCAAAACATTTACAGAGCAGCCTATTCTGACATGAAATAGCCTTGTGCGTATACCAGCTATTATTATAGCATTAGCCACGCGCAAACTCCCATGAGCCTCAGCTCACAGACCCCCATGAGCCTCAGCAAAGTGTAAACAATCGCGTTTCTCAAACAATTTCCTATAAAATGACTAAAGTTCGATCTAACACATTGGTACTGCTTACCTATGTTTCCCTTCCATATCAATCCGTAAATTTACTCGAAACATTAAAGGAGCAGCCTATTTTGAAATGAAATAGCCTCGCGGGTACAACAGCTATTCGGTGACGCCCCCCTGACTACAGTTGCTGTAATGTTGGGAAGCGATGCGACCTTGTAATATACTAGTCGTACTAAAACGTACTGAAACATTTTGGTAGAGCACTGTGTACAACCAGTATGGATCAACAAATTCATCAATTGATCCATATATATAAGGCGCTCTGCATTATAAGGCGCACTGTGTTTTTCTGAGTAAAATGTAAGTTTTTAAGTGCGCCTAATAGTGCGGAAAATACGGTACTTTTGTGTGCTATTTTGGTTAAAGCTATTGAATCAATTCATCAATTAATTGGTCATTGGAGATATCCAATGGTGTATCATGCGGAATGTATTGTCGATTAATTGTGACTTCGTAACGTTTAAGGCAAATTGGAATCATATATATGTCACACTATAGCAGTGCTTCTCAAATAGTGGGGCGCGCCCCCCTTGGGGGGCGCGGTGCTATTCCTGGGGGGGCGCGTGTGACCCTGGGGAACAGGCTTTTTTTTTGGCAGTACTAGAATAAAGTGTAATTGCGCGTTTACTACAGCAGGGGGCAGTGGCGCTCTCATTGTTACTTCTGTCACGTTTGCGACAGTGCAACATTTTACGACTTACAAGACAAGTTAGGATAGTCACGGTGGGGAGGGGGGGCGCGAATAGTTTTCTTCTTGCTAAGGGGGGGCGTAACAGAAAATAATTGAGAAGCACTGCACTATAGAGAGTTGAATTCCTGTACCTGCAAATTCTCCGAGCAGCTTTCATTCAGGTCTTGGAAACAGTAATACATTTATTGACTATTAATTTTTACATTAGGCATTCCAGGAAATGTTCCTTCTGTGATTTTTTGACAAGGTTCAGTTCACTATATCCACCAGTAAACCGGTACAAGGCCAAAATTCCAACGTGTCGAAATCACATTGCTACTTTATGATGCTCCTTTCTTTCCACATTGTATGTGCTATGATTCACACATTAGCAGACATGCAAATTGCTGTAAGGGCTGAAAGCAATGTTTTACAGGTTGGTGGTGGAGTTGCACACATGCTAAAATCATTTCTATTCTATTAGTATGTTGAGCTGAACAAACACCGACTCTGTTCAGCTGTCTTTTGCCTCCCACTGTTGCCGCTGACAGCACGCTATGTGGGAATATGCAAATGGTTATTAATATGTAGAGAATGTACATTAAATGTCATGTTCCAAGTCGATGCTTCTGCAGTGCTTGATTCTCATCGCAAAAAGTCTTGTCAGTATCATGGACGACAAAGCGCCAGACTCACTCACAGCTTGCTTTTTTTTTTTTAAACTAGCGCAGCGCCAACTATTCTGCTGAGACAAACACATTAGCCTGATTACGGTTTTATCTGCAAAATGAATGCACAGAAATGGCTGACTTGACATTATGTTGCAAATCCAATCTTGTATTGATTGACAGTGCAACATTGCTTAAACTCATGGATTATTGTAGTCTTCGGGCATATTAGTGTTATTTGCATTATATACAGTAAATAAGAAATGCTAGGCCTAATTAGTTAAGCTACTCTGATTTTAGCAATTCAGGTATGGAAGAAAAGAAGCTTTACAGCACGGGCGGGGCTAACAAACAGCAACGACGCATACAGATCGATGTGCCATACTGCTTCAAATCTCCTGACCTCCTGATTCTTTGATCTATTAATCACATCCAATATTCATATCCGCAGCTACTGAATGTTGCATTATAACTGCTGGGATGTGGAGTGCATTACTAAGAAGCGTAGCAGCAACATATCTGGAGGATGTTTAACATTTATCATGGTGTAATACCTGACCTTGGATGGCGCGCTCATGCAGCCAGCATTTTGGAAATCAAAGGAAATACAATTAGGATAATGCCATGCACTAAATGCGGAATGTGTGATGAATATTTATAATTTCCTCAATCTACCAAGAGGGCTGTTGTCTCCATTAGTCACTGCAATTTATGTACCTTTAATGCATCTTGTGTTTGCTGCTAGAAAAACAAATGTAGCAATGGGGGAATAACCTTAAAAGCTAGTGTTTATGTGCATATACTATATCATCATATTTAAAGATTGATCTCTCTTTTACATTAGCGTTGTTGTGGTAACAGCTCATAATAGCTGGAGCATCTATCATGGGAGCGCCGGTAATGCGACACAGTCAACACTGGTAATTATTTAAAAGGATCACCGTTCCCATTATCTGTAGCAACCAGTTGGTTTTCCTCCCAATTAGGCATGCAGGCAATGAGAATTTCCCTTCTGCTGTTATGGAAATGATACAATAGGGCGAATGGGATGGGGGATATATTAGACGATGGGTGTTTACTGCTGCTTTCATTTTCTTTCTAATCACAACTATTAATATTCTGCAACTCTAATTTACACATTTAAACCGACTAAGGATGCATTTACATGACATGTTGCATGTGACCTAATTCCATTTTTTCTCCCTCCCATGTGGCCCAGTCTTGATATGTCTGACTATATGGAAGAGGATACACTTGGATGTGAATGAAAAGATGAGACGAGCTACAGGTATACAGTACCATGTCATTGCGAGACTAATACACCAAAAGGCGACTCCCACTATACAAAGAAAATGCCCATCGTAGATGTAATCCACCTCAAACTTTAGAGGTGAATTTAAACAGAAGAACTTGGTCCAACAAAAATTAGAAAGAGTTTTGGTTACGTTTTATATGTATATTTTAGCATATATTCAGACAGGCAACAGGCTCGCCCCCATTTTCCGTCCCCAATTAGCTCCGTTCTAGGTAGACAGACAAAAATGTGATGTACCTTTGGGAGAATCTGGTTGCTGCAAGTAATACTGATTTTATGCGACAGACCAAACTGAATGCTCACAAAATAAAATTTCATGAGCATGCACTCACTTTCTGATGTATAACTCCTTTCTTTAAAACTTGTATGGCTTGTGGCGCCAATTAAAACTGAAGTTTGTTATCTAGTGACTGAATTGAGGTTAGCAATACAAAGACAATCTAATCTAAGAGTCAAACATGCTCACAGAGGGACTGGAAATCTATGGAGCAGTGCAGGTCACAGTACATATATTCCGTTGCTAAATGGCAGATATTGACTGGTCAATATTGTTTTTAGCTGTTTTAGTACAAGATATGGCTTAATTCCTTTCCTGGATAGTTATAACTCTGATAAAATGCTTCACCAAAAAAGAAAAACCGTGTAATAAACCCCATGTGTTCGTGTATGTGTACTGTAATGCCGTTCATGGCCTCCGCCTTTATGTAGCACAAAGCCCATGCGGTAAAGATGTCTTCATGCCACGCTGCACTGACTTCTGTGGTCCCATGTTTGTGACGGTGCAAAGCCAGAGGCAAAGAGAGTGAAGTGTGTCGGCCTGTGCAGCTGATAACATGGCCTCCGTCACACTCTCACAGTGTTTGCTGTGGAGCGATGCTTTTGTAACACGCTACAGTATTGAGATTGTGAAATTGCTGTCCTCAGTGGTCTCATTGCTTGAACTGTGGTCTAATGTTACGCCTCTAGTTTCTAAAGCCAATTTTTAAAACGGTTTACGCCAATGGGGATTTTTTGTGTACTGTTTTATTCACCTAGATTTGTTGTGTAGATGTGCGCTATTCAAAAATGGTAAAAGACTATGGTTCCACAGACCAGTGTCCAACATCCGGCCAAGACTGAACGACATGCAATAGCTCTCTAAATAACACTGGCTTTGGCTGCATCATGCTTGCTTAATGGCATCTTTTGTACAGTAATAATCCACTCTCATTTATTGGAGGAGACCAGTTCTAATTTGTCAGCAAGGAGAGCGCGATTCCACGTCACCATGTGCGCTAAGGGCTACATTCTGCCGACACATCTACCGTGAATGATATAGGAATGTGTGCGCGATTATCAAAAAAGGTTTGACTCATTCAAGTGTGAGGATGGCTGTAAATTATGGAACACGGAATTTTCCAGAGACTTGTGAATGTCGAAGAAATCTATTAGAAAAATTGAGCGCCCTTTAAATATGAAAACATCTTATGTAGGGCATGTGGACGTGTTGTCACAAGTGGGATGTGCACACTGCTCCATCTAACACAATGCACATTGAGTGGCAGCATGTGTATTTTATTCTGTATGAAATAAATCTAATAAAAGCAATTTAATCAGAATACTACTGTACTTTTATGACTGGGTGTTTGGTGGTTAATCAATAATAAGCAGGTTGCCCACCATTCAGGTCACTTTAATGTATTGGACGAACAAATACAAATAAATGATTCAATATCTAACTCACTATTGAGCCAATACAACAATTAGTTGTTGTAATGATGGGAGCTCTGTGCCTGGCCTGTTCACGAGCACCAGGAAGTGTTGGTAACCATCATGAGGCAGGTGTTTCCCAGCATCATCAGCTATTTCTGGACAGTTAACTAAATCAAAACATGTAAAATGATTGTTTTGCTTTCATGGGCCACTGGACGTTCTACAGTCTTTGGAATGCGAAAGAGAAAAAATGTCCCATGAATGTGTGCAGAAAGCACGGAGGATCGCATTTGACAGGAAACTGCCACAAATTAGGGTGGCTCCAGCCAGACTCTAGCATGAGGATGCCAAAATGACAGATTTGAGAGGACAGCAAAACATGCTTCCAAAGTTAGATAGATCCAAGAAGTTTGAACCATTACCAGTGCGTGATGTTGCAGGAGACCTCAATGTACCTCGCAAGGCTTTAATTCTGTGAGCACATGGGCTTTGGCTTTTTTGCAACATTTATACCAAAAGAAGAGGTCTTAAAAGAAAAAGCATGTACCAAAAGCAGAGGTAGTACAATGAAGGTAACTGTAAGTGAAGTAATGGACTCATATTGAAGGCAGTTAAGACTGCAGGGTTGTCGCTTGTTGGTTGGGAGAATATGCGCAAGAGCGCCACTGTGCACCATTGATTAAACACCGGAGGATCTTTGCCGGCGACTGCCAGGCCGACACGTGTTTCAATTCGGCTGGGTCCATCTGTGTAGCGATTACTTGTCAGCAGAGGTGGCAAATGCACTCACACAGCGTCCCTAAGTTTAATACTAAAAAACAGGTAAAAGTAAGTCATGATTCAGCTCAGTTGTACTAAAATGCAAAATCAAAAGTTGTGAATGAGCAAAACAACTTGGCAAAAAAACAGCGTTGCGCTAGATTTGAGTCATCATTGCTGATCTGAGACATATGTCCACAATGTGTTGTAGCCTGTTAGTCCAAAGTAATCATCGACAGACTGCTGCAGTTTCCCAAACACCTGCTGTTGTTGACAAATCACTGAATGCCAGAATTGCACTCAACCTGCTTTATTCTTGTCAAATCGTCAATCCACGGTATGCACCGCCTCCCACCTTAAGTCAGCTGACATGTGCTCAGTCTATTCCGTAATTCTGATTATATTTAATAACGAATACGAGGATGATTATTTCTCTTATAATTTAGCTTGAAGCAGTCACACGCTTCTGCTCACCCTCCATTCCCAATGATTTGTTCAGGACCTTCGAGTGAGCACTGACTCACCAGTACACACCTCCAAATCATACATAGACTCTGCCCGACCGGTCGGAAACACCAATGCTGCTGGGAGCATGCTGCCAAAAGAGTTTCATTAAGCTGAACAATAGTGCAGCCAGGGATTGAGCCTGCGTTACTGCAATGCACCATCTTGCCCAACATCATTACTATCCAATGATAACAGAACAATCTAATCGGAACAGAAACTTGAGCTTGGGTGACATTAACTCAACTCGACTGAACTCAACTGTATTTATAGAGCACTTTAAAATAAATGGGCAAGCCTTTAAAATTAATGGAAAGTTAAGAAAATTTGATTTGGTGCTTTTCTTCATTGTGTGCCCAAGAAAAGATTACGGCAAATCTTATGTTTTAAACAATTTTTCATAAAAATCGATCCTATTGATTGTCTTTCACGTTCCTGCAATACTTGAGGATTCAACCTCACCATGAGAGAAAGACAGCAGCTTTTCAGCTATCGTTTTTGTCCCCTCATACAATACAGACACCAAAATTATTGGCTTTCAAGTAGATTGCATCTATGGTTGTAACGCTCGCTTCCAAATAGGATTTGTGCAGAGGTCGAGTTGAGGCGATAATGCAGCATGGCTGGGGTTTCTTAATTGCTGAGAATGTTGCACAATCACCCGTTTTCAAATCTCCGTTGCATCTCTGTCTTATCTCAATTACGCAGACCCTCTAATAGGTCTAATTCC
The DNA here is from genome assembly GCF_033458585.1 of Syngnathus typhle. Taxonomy (NCBI): domain Eukaryota; kingdom Metazoa; phylum Chordata; class Actinopteri; order Syngnathiformes; family Syngnathidae; genus Syngnathus; species Syngnathus typhle. The sequence goes on along the minus strand of NC_083738.1, from coordinate 17,890,080 downwards.
TTAAATGTTTTTTTCCCCCCCAAATGCTTCATTATTAGCCGGATGACACGGCGAACCAGCAACGCATTGCAATGACTAGCTCATTTCTGCTTCACTTAGCTGAAATGAGACTTGATGAGTTATGCATTTTGTTCTTATCAAACAAAACTACAAACCCCAATGTATCATTATCCTGCACTTTGTGAGGAGACATCAGAGTAGAACCATCAAAAGGCCACAATGACACGGATCACAATGACTTAGACCAGTGGTCCCCAACCTTTTTTGCGCCACGGACCGGTTACATGTCAGAAATTTCACCATTACGTTGAATTAGTGGGAGCACTGAGTTTGTTTCTCAGAAACGAGCCGGTCCCATCTAGACGTAATCGGAGACAATGACACCCGAAGTGATTAAGGTTTGTCTTTTATTGCAGGATGCTTGGTCTCCATGTGTTGAAGCAGTTTTGAATGCTTCATTGTCTGGTTAGCCTGTCGCCACATAATGGCTTTGCGGGCTCGACTGGGGAAACATGTCACGTGACCGGGACGAGTGTCTTGACCTGAATTAATTGATCGTCGATACATTTTTTTTTTCTGTGCGGCTTGGCGGCCCGGTACCAAGTGACCCACGGACCGGTACAGGTCCGCGGCCCGATGGTTGGGGACCACTGACTTAGACCATTGAGGTCACAAATGTGATGTCCTGTCAATCTGCTAGAGAATCTGCGGAGAGCAAAGAATCAATGTGATGTGATCATAGAGTATTCCCCCTGGGAACAAGTCAATTGTGGGAGAGGATGTCAACTTTGACCCCTTTTGGAAAAGAAATGTCTCCTTATGAGCACTGGGTCATTCGACATGAATATTTGATCGATTTCTTTTCACCACTGTAGAATCGCACAGGCTGTTTAATGTATTGTATGGATCATTTAAGGTTAAGATTCCTATAATGTCTGTTGCCAATTTAAATGGCATGTGTAACTTGTACTTGCTAACAGTTACTACTCACTCGCCCTTTTATCAGTGGAGGCTGAACTAAATGTTAACACCTTGAATTAACATTTTTCATCTGCCTAGCTGCGCCTGTATGTCCATGTCCAAAGTCAACTGAACCACCTGTTCAACACCAACAATCTCTAAGAATGTTACATCAAAGTGATTTCAACTCAAGCACACACAGAAAATAAGGTGACCTGCTCCCGCTTCAGCTCTTTAGCCTGCCCATTCTCCTGGGTCAAATAAAACTAGGTAGCAATAACACAAACTGCTCAAAATCCCCATATATCCAACAAGCGGGGTGGGAAAAATAATGTGGCATATCTTGTGCATTTTATTTATTTATTTTTTTTAAACCCTGGGAATTCAGATTCTTAACAAAAGCACAGTGAGTGCAGTACAGTTTTTTTTGGTTTTAAATGCCCAAAGATGGTGTGGCCACCAATCCAGAATGTACCCTGCCTCTCTCCCAAAGTCATCTGGATATGCTCCAGCTCGCCCACGACCCTAATGAGGTGAGGCGCTATCAAAAATGGATGGATGGATTTAGCTTGCCAAAGCAGATGTTGCCCCACCATTGATTTTATATCATAAAAAGGCCACAGTAAACTGGACACTAAATGAGCCAAACTATAGCACCACCTTGAATGGAGGGGAAAAAAAAGTAACGCGTGTCTGCAGCATGCAATGGTCACGCAGACACAGAGCCAGCTATTGGCCACCAGAGATTGCAGATTGCAGTGCTTCCTATTGATTGGCCGTCTAATACAGGCAAGTGCGGGGGTTATTCCAGGCTGTCGTAAAGTGGCAGGTTGCAGCCTTTTAATTTAATGTCACATCAAGTTTGACCAACATTGGTCCAATCAGATCTCCTCCGCACTCCTTCCCCCTCCTCCGCGCTTTCTCTCCCTCTCTCTGTGTCGCGCTTTCTCTCCAGCGCACCTCAATGAACCTTATTGGTGCACTGTGAGCGACCATCATCTGTCCACTGGATTCCCATTGCCAGCTTCCCGAACGAACATATGTATTTGCCTAGCTTCTTCCCAAGGAGTTGAACAGAAAGGTTCTTGGTGGCAAAAATGGCACAAATCTTGGTGCTGTTGTTACTGTGGCTGCTCGACACATCATCCGCGGGATTTCCTAATCAGATTAATATCGGTAAGTGATTTGCCGATGGAAATCTGTGGTTTTATTTAGCCGTATAAAATGTGCGCAGAGGATGTCCGAATAAGTTAGTGTTTAAATAAAGAATGCTGCAGCCCTCTACTGAATTGTTTGGATTTAAACAAAACATGTGGATGGAGCGAGTTACGCGCGGCAGAAATGATCGACAAATGCATTTGGTTGAAATAATGGAATAATAATAATGTTTTGAAATGCGCGATGATCTACTCATAAAGAGCTCAAAGTGACGCGCGTGGTGTGATCGCGTTGTTCCCACTTGCAGGGGGTCTCTTCATGCGCTCCACGGTGCAGGAGCACAGCGCCTTCAGGTTTGCGGTGCAACTCTACAACACCAACCAAAACACCACCGAGAAGCCTTTCCACCTCAACTACAACGTGGACAACCTGGAGTCCTCCAACAGCTTCTCGGTCACCCACGCGTGTGAGTAAGCTGCTACCACTCCAAACGCGCACACTCAGCACTGATAAATGATGTACCCAATTAAAAGCATCTATGTTGTGCGGTTACAGTGACGATATTTTGTGACTGGCACGCTGGACAGAAAGTTCCCCTGGCAACAATGTACAGTACAAGCCCTGCAGTATGTATCTTGGTTAGACTTGATCATATAATTGATTTAGAAAGGGTTAAGATAAGGAGCATATAAAACAGTAGAGGATGACACGCATTGCCTTGCTCTGAGCATTTTTATGAGCTCTTTTATTGGTCATATACAGAATGGTGCAGAGCGGACAAATAAGCTCCCCCCTTTGAATCGCAATTAGCAGTGGATAAACGAGAAAGGAATGGAGTGGAGAGTGACATTTGGGCATGTCATTTGAAAAGATGAGCCGAGTGAATGGGGCTGCCTCTCAGAGCCAAAACGCCTCGCCTGCTCCTTCATCCCTCTAACCCCTGTGCTGCGCGGTCATAATGGCCCCTCTGAGTCTCCGCCCGCTCCATCGTCTCACTCCCCCGGTGTTATAGAGCATCTCCCCAGCATTGCAGAGTCAGCTCATTAGCACCCAGCCCTCATAGCACCTCACCGTGCTGTCATTGGGCAAAAGGGGGGAGAAAAAAAAAAATCTATAGCTCCCACCCGACCAGCTACGGAGTTGATCTGCAGAGGAGGTGGGCCAGAGCGGTGAGGGAGATGAAGTAGAGCATCATATCGGAAGCAGCTGAACCGCGAGGACCCAAACGAAGGCTTCCGACAGAAACAATAAGCAAATGAGTGTGAATAAATAATAGATAGTACCATGCAATTTCACGCACGTTGAAGAGGAATGGAAGCATAGGAGAGAAAAAGCTTGATATCGGAATCTAATTAAATTCACGGGCAGACTGAGCTTTGGTGAGAGGATGGGGCTCCTGTGGGAGCCGTGGCCCATTTCTTCTTTCTTGCTGCCATGTTGAAGCTTTTCCATCAAGAGAACTGTCTCAGGACGGCCTTGAACTTCACACGCACCGACACTGTGAAGTTTGACACGACTACTTTTAAAGGCCCCACATCTGTCAGAAATGCAAAAAAATAGAAAAATGACAATCAAATGTCATTTGATAATTTGGAAAGAGAAAAAAAAAACGTTCAGCGTCAGCACGGTGGACTACTGCGCTGTGGTTGTGTTTGTGTTGCTCAAGATTGTGAGATTGATAAAACCTCCACTAAAGTGTACCAAGCAGAGATGCATTACTTACAAGCTGCATGCCAAGGTCCAATACCACCTTTACAGTATCATACAAACATCTCACATATTTGAAATAGTCCATCTTTTTGGCCATTCTTTTTTTTTTTAAACAAATACAAAATGCAAAAGCGTCTCAAAGTATTGATTATTCTCCATGAACTAGGAAGTAGTCTGATATCTCCCATCCAAATGTACAAACAAACAAACAAAAACTATACGTATAGAAACATTTTACATAGGCTGAGTCATTTATGGCCATTATAGTATTAGCAAAACAAGTCTGACGTCATACAGTATGCTGCACGTCTAACAGTTGGCTCGTGTACAGCTTTTGTTTCTTTCTTTGTAAATGGCAAACCACCAAACAACTACTGGCTCGGCGCCCAGATTACATTTCATTTCTTTATGCTGGTCCATGAGAACCAAAATGTAAAAATGGCAGCAGCCATTGTGAAATCTAAACTGAAAATCAACTTAAATCAAAAATGGTTTTGGTCATTCAAATATAACAGAAGGTTATGTTCATACTTAAATCACACATTTGGATCTGGAACACTCAGTAATAGCAGTAATAGCATTTTTTTAAGATCTATAAATGGATGAAAATTTGCCCAGTAGAGAACATAATATTTAACTTTATTTAACCTGCTCAATATGTGGAATCCAAGATATGGTAAACTGGGAGACAGATTTATATAAAACAATTCTAATACGCTACCAGCATCACTGAACACAACACATCACACAGAAGGAAATCTTGACGGACCATCATTAGTCTCTTCCCCAAAACTGTAATACAAAATGTAAGAAATAATAGAAGTGAAGAAGGAACAACAAAAGCTTGGCTAGCTTGAGCTTATTTAGTAAGTATACCACAATGTGGTTGCAAACGCTTCTTGACATTTGTATTGCGGTACGGGGCGAGGCACGTTTCTCAAAAGACTCAGCGCGGCCAGTTGCTGCTCTAGATGCGTCTGGCAACAGCGCAAGCTTCAGCTCACTTCCTAATCGGCTATCGTGCTGTTTTGTGTCGTAATCATGGCATCCCAAGATCGGCGTTGACCACACATGCAAAGATTTACAAGCAGAAATATTTACTGTAGATTTCAAAGATTTACTGTCATGGACCCTGTTCGTTTACTGAACAGATCAGGGAGGGAAAAAACAAACATCACTCTTAACACACACCACACCACAGGATAGTAAAATTCAGCCCCGTAGCAGAATGTGTGCACCCCGGTTTAAACCTGAGTGAAATATGCACTTCCAAATATGCAAGGCACGCAGTTTAGATTCCGATCTAAATTGTCAAACGTGCGCGAGCCGCGATAAGCAAAGTCAACAACATTCCAAAGCACTTCAGATTGTCTCTTCCAAGACAATGAAAGAACAATGAAATAAATCAGGTCATTAAATGAGATTCATCTGCAGACGTGCAGGCCTCGGAGGCTGACTGAAGAACTCCTGTGTCGTTGAGTTTTACATTTGTCAGCATTTGTTGTGCAAGCTGTCACCGGTATTTAATCCGATGCTCAAACTTCCTCTGTCATCAATAGCTCCCTGTGCATGATTCAGACCTTTTATGAGCAACACAGCATAGTACATTTCATTTTCATGAGGTGGCAATCCAATCAAAGACGTTAGGAAAGAAGCGTTTATGTGGATTTGGGGAGTTAATCCATTTGGAGGCAAGCGTTACTGCTCAATCGATTAAAAAAAAAAAAAACTAGCACATCCTTTAAAACCAATATAATAGAGACGTGCTTACAGTGAGTCAAATTAAACTTAGCTTTGCAAAGAGAAAATATTAGAATTCCCATGTATGATAAAGGCGGAGTGCCAGGACAATTTTCTTTCAAGTAGGCTGAAAGCCTTTTGATATTAATTGAATTAGTGACCGGCAGCAAACAAATGTGTGGCAGCGGTTATCCTAAAGGCTCGGCTTTGTAGCCAAGCTTTGCGGTTTGCTTTGGTGGAAAGCCTCATTGCTTTGAAGCGACATCAGAAATTGGGAAATGTGTAATTACCAGCGCAGGTTCCATAATAGTGGCGCTAGCTGGGAGTCAGGGTGGCTTTGAGAGAAGAAAAGAGGAGTTCAAAGCAAAAGGGGAGCAGTTTGAAGAAAGCACAGCGGACAGCGTTAATGTTGCTGATGGTCACGGCTAGCCAACTTAATGAGCATCCTTTTCTCTTCTGTCTACTCATCCTCTTCCACCTGGGGCGGAAAGAACAACGAACCCTTCCCGCACCTTTCCTCGACACCCTTTTTACTCGATTACTCGCCTTTTTTTCTCTCAAAGGCATATTCTGCAGTTTTGCTCTTGAAGCTCATCTTCGTTTTCTTCATTTTGTCATTTCCTTAATGGTTTGCAGTCATTTTTTTCCTTTGAGAAAATTTCTTAAATGCTTTTTTTCCACCAATATCGAACTATCTTCAGCCTTTTAGTAACTTCCGATTATCGGCCCGCAGAAGAACGCAGACGGAAACTAGATGATACAAGTGACTGTATTGAAAGAGGACAAAGATGCGAGGAAAGCAGCGCAATGCCTCATTGTAAACAAAGAGAGGAATGTGGTTAACACAGCCCGGAGACGTTCATACTGCGGTATTGGTACAAGCAATGCGCCTCAGAATCGTTTATTACTTTTACTGCATTCAACTCGGATGTTGTGTAGCTTGCACAATATGTGTTCAGGATGATCTATGGTGATGATAAGTGAGAAATATTCTCAAGATGAAACATTTTCTCTTGGGGGTAGTGTCAGGGTCCAAAAGTTTAGGGAGCCAGAAAAAATATTAAGAGTCAGGAAGAACAGTTTTCCTGCAGCAGCTTTCAGCTTTGCAATGTGTTGGCTAATAACACAATGCATTAGGAGAGTAATGAATATTCAGTGGCTTGCAGCCACCATCATTCTGACAATGAACACAACCTTAAAGAGGAGACAAATCCTCAAATATTTTAAGCAAAAACAAATTGTATGAGCCAGCACGAGTCAAAACACAGTTCTGATTAATACTGCGCTCCTGGAATAATAACTGGAAAATTAATCAAGGTAAAGTAGGCGTCAGGTATGTGAAATCGTCATCAGCCGGTGATCTGTACGGACAGGGCACACAAATAATTGTGAGCAGTGTCCCCCACATACGTATATACGTACATATACACTGCATGTTTGGAGTTGTTTTTGTTGCCGCGTAAATAGATGGTTAACAAAGTGACAGGAAGACGTGTTTTTTTTCCCCAGTGTGTGGCCTGACAGAGACACGTTGTGGTCAACAGAAGACTCTCCCGTGATTGTTGTAGTGCCTCACTTTTCTCTGCGGGCTGTAACTCAATTTGAAAGGTGTGACCAAAGAAGCATGGCAGGGGAAGCTGGGAAAAAGAAAAGGTGGGGTGGTTGAAAAAGGGTTAGATGCCGTTGCCGTGTGTGTGAATGGAAATGATGACTCCGGAAGGAAGAAGAAAGAGAATGGGCAATACCGAGGCGAAAGACGGCGGATCCATTGCGGTTCAGCTGCGGAGACACAGATGGAGGTTTGTTTATGGGCACACATGCATATGCAAGTGAGCGTTAGGACAAACGACGAAAAACATGTGCAGGGCCAGTCAATGCAGACACGACTCGTAAAGCATGTTGGTGCAGTCAAACTGTAACAGCGTGTGTCTAGCGAAGATGCGCTTGATGCAGTGCACCACTGTCTCAGCATCCTTCAGATTTCTTCAGAGCTCATATGGACTTTCATTATTTTTTCTTTTACCAAGGAGAATTTTAACTCCTCTCATTTGTAGCAAAGAGGGTGTGTCTACAAAAAATGTTTGAAAAAAAAACTACAGCGCGTCCAGGGTGAAGAGCACTTCAGAATATGTTCCATACAATCAAGTCGATATGTTTCATCCAAATGTGTTTCTTTTGTATAAAATTCTTGATTTCTCATGTCCTCAATTTTTAATATGGACTTATGGGTCATAGTTAGAACACTACCTCTTGCAAGTCAAGGAGGGAAGTTGAGACCAAACCAAAAGCAAGACCAAATTAAACTTTCACTACATTTAGGGAATTATTATGAAACTATGAACCACAAGCTAGAAATGTGTGGGTTTTTTTTTACTTATAATGTATTTGACGGCAAAAGCTGAACTGCTAAGCGTACTCTCTGTAAAAGATTAAAGCACTGCTGTTTTTCCTGGACCGAAACTGAACTGATTAGTCCAGCCCAGTATGTACTACACCATTTGTTGCCTTGATATGAGATGCCTTTTTATGTGGGCTATTGTGTATGGAATGTGGGGATTCATAAATACCCCTGTAGGCTGAAGGATAATAAATGTTTCATTTATCTTGACTTAGTTGGCTGTGATATAGCAAGTGAACCTAAGATACTGTCAAAGGGTCACCGTCATTGCAGCATTTTGCTCTCACTGCAAGTTGTTTTGACAAGTCTATAGTAGATAACAGCTTATGCTAAACTTGTTAAGCTACAGCTTCATCATGCCAGTAGTTTACACCTTTTTTATTTTTTTTTAACAAAAACAGTTAGAACAAAGCCAATAAAGCTGCTTTATTGGTGTTATAAACTTATAGCAATCAGATTCAAGCAGTTTAGTTCCCAGAAAAGGGAGGCACACAATCAAGGGAAAGCAACATTTTACAATTAAACCGATCGTATGTATGCATAATTATATACCGTTTGATGACACATAGATAGATTTACGTATTTAACGTGTATAATAATTACGACAGTTTATTCATATACCATGGGGCGACGCTCAGGCAGCCCTTGCCCTCGGTGTATATTGATATTTTTACTTAGAGAAAACCAAAGCAAGCATTCCACATCTTGATCTGATGTTTTAACATATCCGAAATGACATCAAAAGTTGAACTGAGCCGTGAACTAAAACTCCAAAGTCCTATTAAATCACAGCTTTGCAATACTATGACATCGTAATGATGCGTGGCAATGCGTTATAGAATGGAGCACCGTGACAGTGCAGTAAAATCAAAGGTGAACTTCTCATCTGTAATATGACGGTTTGATGACCATGTGCTCTCCAGGGCCTTGTGAAGTTGCTGGCCGTCGGATGACTGGAGCTGTAGCGAATGGGGTGCGAAGGGTAATGTTCCTCTGAGGATATTGACAAAACAGTTCCAATCGAAGAGGAGGCCAGGCCTGCAGAAAGGACCAAGTCTTGAATCCACTCGCGTGTCACACTTCCGTATGAATGAGAGCAGAGCCGCCAGACAGCTGCTAATGCTAAAAGCCTTGCAGTAGCGCGGTCTTGCTTGGATGGTTACACCACTTGCACTATTAGCTTTGGCCACATGGGGTTAAAGCGCTCGAATGTAACATGAATCTTGGGATCGTGCCAGAACGTAAATCTCAAAGTGGAACATTCTTTTGACCTAATGTTCATGCCATACATTTGCCATCCATGCACACATGCATTTTTAAGGCAGATGCTGCAAATAGATTCAGGAAATCAAGATGTAAAAAAGACCGAAAGGCAAGTTCAACAATTTTCATTTTTAATGAAATGTTCAAAAGAGCCTTTTCAAGTCAACCTGAGGAGAAGAGTTTCTGTCTGAGTGGTGTTTGTCTTGGACTCAGTCACTCTGGCAGATGCTGTTTGGTAACACAACAGCTTTCCTCGCTCAATTTTGTTTGCTTTCGATCTCCACGTGTCCTCCTCAAACACTGGGCGAGAGGCCATGTTGGAACCATGTATGTGCATGTATGCATGGAAGTAGAACTAACCATTACATCACTGCTAATATATATTTAAAACGATATCTCAAATAATCTCCCTAATAATCTCGACTCGTACATCTTTAGTGGTTTATGAGTAGCTTTTGAGTTCTTTGAATTTCCTATTGATTTTCTTTATCTATCAGACCAATTTTGTAGACCAGATGTAAGAAAGTGCCAGTGAGAAGAGGGATTAAGGCAAAATGATTATGGATGGAGTGTCAGGACACACTGATGATTAAATTCATTAAATCGCTTCACAGAGCCTGCAGTCATCACGGGGTCCTCCTTGTGAACTATAGTAATAGAGTAGTTTTAAAAGTTTAAAATTTGGCATTCCGATATGCAAGTCATTTTATTGATTCATATTTATGGCAAATCAGAGATCATAATATTTACTGCAATTAAGGTTTTACGTTTGTGATAGATGAGTGTTGAAATTGTAGGAATTCAGGTTACATCGACACCATGGGAACGTAATTCTACAGTACCATTAACCAAGAACTTCTGCATTTACATAAGATTTAAGAGTAATGTGCATTACACTGACCCATATGTTAGCTTTATGGGCAACACACAAATACAAGGTGTAGATCAAGACCTTTTTTTTCTTTTTTAATCAGTAGGCACGATACAACATGACAGCCCATCTATGCTCTGCACATGTGCTCAGCGCCCCTCAAATAATGTGCTGCTTTATGAACTATAAGTCAACAACAACAGCACAAGTCTGGGCTCCATTATTGAAGATGATATCTGGGCCGCTTTGTAATGAAGAGGAGGACCTGGCTGACCAGTGATAAACACTATGAGGGACCATAAGCGGATATGTGCCGAATCTTATGTGCTTTAAGAGTTTTTTTTCTTTGGAATCATAAAAAAGAAAATGCATGATAAGAGTACTCACGTGGTGCATGCACATTTGAAATAAAATCAACATGGGGGCTCATTGTTGCCGTTTCAAGCTATTCATCTCGGGTGCATCGGGGAATGAGGGATTTGTCTGCACAGCCTATCGCCTTTCCGATTTTTATGCTTTCATCAGGCAAAAGCTCTCGAGGAGAATAGGACATATTGTTTGTGACAGATTATTTTCCATTTCAGGATGCCATTTAGCCTTAAACCTGTATAAGAAAAAGTAAACCTGGCACTGTTAAAAAAACAACTTCCAAAGACGATTGATGCTGCAGCCTGCCTTTTTTTCTGCTCTTGTCTCTTGATCAGTCTAGCTATTGACTATTCATATTGCACATCGTAATCCTTTGCCTCCAGTGCCTCATCTAAAGTGGTTTCATTGGTTTGGTGTCACGGGGTCCAAAAGCGAAACTGTTTTCACGTCTTCTGTCAACATACCAACCAAGGTCAAGTAGCTTATGAAAGCTTCTCTGTTTTCTTTATTATTATTATAAAAAAGATCATTAATCTTCTCTGTCCCGTCGGACTGTGTTATCATTTGTTTATTACTTCCCCTCCACATTTGTGTGGTAGCAGATCATTCCTGATCCAAAGATCATCAAGAAAGAAAACAACACCACATTTCTGGCGTGCACCAAAAGAGACAGTAGTGAGCAGAACGCTGCCAAAGCTGCATGTCTGTGCAGAAACGAGGGCTCCGTCAGAACTGATTGCTTGTGACAGTTCATAGTCGCCGGGCCACTGAAGCATCATAACCTTGTGAAACTAGTGGATGGGCATTCTAGCATACAACTAAAGGAGCGGAGGTTGAAACATGCATTAGCATATTCCTCGCAGTGACGGAAAAAAAAAAGATGTGCTTAATATTGAAGACAACTTATCTAATCAGACTTATCATGTAGAGCAACACCTCTGGAGACAGGGCTTCATTTGCAAATAATTACTACAACTGATGAGTGGAGGGCGTGTCGACACAAAGTGCTGTTGACACTGCAACATTAACCTTCTGCGGGCACGAAAAACATGTCTCTCGAAGCATAACACGCACCCATGTAATTCTGATCGTTCACTGAGCCACGATGAATGCAATGGTTTCATCACATCTGCATGACTGCTGCGAAGAAATTCATCAAACGAGTGAAAATTTGCAGTTCTCCTGCAAAATCAACCAAAATACCTCTCTGGAAAAAATCTGCACAAATTCCAAGATATTGCACAATATGATTTGGTACTTAAACTGATGACACAGCAACCCTAATAACTATATTTTCGTATTGCAAGGAGCGTAGTCAACCTACGACTCCCTGAACTTTTATTAATATTGCAAGATTTGGAAGAGACTTGTGAGAATCTTTTGCTGCTGAGAGCGGGGAGAAAATGAAAGATGCAACACAGGGTGAAACAAATTCAATTATTGCCGCGATTGTTAGATGAAGGTCAAAGAGGAGTTTCGATTTTTCATCCTTTACGTGATCTGAGTTCATTTAGTGCACCAATCAAATTATGCAGTTATCATGAACATACGGGTAGACTTACCCTAACGTAAGTGTAAATGTAAATCTACTCTGCTGATTGATAAATGGAGGTGGCCAAGATTACTAGAATTGGCTAAAATACCATTTCATGAAGATTTTCATGTGCGTTTATATGTATCGAGCATTAAAAATAATGGTTATACAGTGGAACCACGATTTGACAGACGAATGGCCTGAGCAGTCATCTGTTAAAACCAATAGTCCGTTGAATTGAATCACTTTTTTTCATGGTCTAAAACACCCAATACAGTACAGAATTATATTCCTTCAAAACTTTTAAGGTTTATCCAAACCTAAGTTGCTTTTTCCTAGTGGATAATAGCGTGTAGTTGGTGCAAGGTTAGTGTGCTTCTTTTATCTTCATTACAATTGGATGCTATACATTTGTAGGACTTGACAAAAAACAAATACTATATCCTGCACCAAAATCTATATGGCATGTCTGAGAGATGCGTTCATGACGAGAAAAGATACGTTTATCCCTATTAGTGTACCTACACCCACCTTACGCTAATGTCCATGTGTTCCATTGCCTTTGTTGGGAACGTCGCCCCTAGCAACATGGCCACTACATAGGCACCTCTTTTATCCAAATTTAGTCTGTGACAATGGCGATGTTAGCCAGATCTAGTCTGTGACAACGGCGATAGAACATGGAACTATATATACAAATCTCCGTCTGGTGATTGCGCCCCAACAAAAGTTAGTTGTTATGATGGACTGGAATGGACACTATCCGCAACTGGTCACCTTTGACCCTGAAGTGGTAAAAAATGGATGGATTTAAAACCATAATGACAATATCGTGAAAGATTGACAATGGAAACGTTCACGCAATGAATCTGTGCAAATTTGCTGCTAAGATCCATGATCAGTTTAGCCAAACAGAAGTAATGAGTCGGTAAATATATATAGTGGATGTTGCTATGTGTGTGTGTGTGTGTGTGTTTGTGTGTGTGTGTGTGTTTGAGTGAGGGAAAGGCATTTGATGTGACGTGGCTGTTGCGGCAGTGTTTTTGCTTGACACGGTTCTTACCGCAATTCTCTGTCCTCAGTGCTGACTATCCCCATGAGTGAGAATTAAGTGAACATGATGTGCTCGCTCAACCATGACCCTCCTCTGTTTTTTCCCTTCAATGATTAAGTCGCAGAGTGCTGTTGCCATTTCACACATGGGTACCTAAAACCTGTGGGCGGTCGCTCTCGGCCCGCGGACCTCATACGCGAGTCCAGCCACTGTCTGATGAAATATTCCAGCGTTCTATCATCAACCGTTGGCTACAGCTCCTAATGTCCTTCTTTATCCCCGCATTATGCCGGTGTCATGGCTTTTGTTTCTGGTGTCATGCAAATACAAATCAGGAAGGCAAATTTATCTGGGCTCATGACAGAGTTCTAATCCTTTGCAGCTGCAGAATGAAAGGGCTGTTTGGAGCGAATCCATTCCAGAGTCCCTGGCGGAAAGAGTCGCTCAGATACGGCCTGACAGTGTTAGAATATGATGAAAAAGGACACGTGACACTTTGGTGGCCGAGTTGTGTGTCAAGAGGAGGCAAAATAAGAGTGTGGATGGGGACGGGAAGTGACCAGCTGTTCTGTTGGTGAACATATATTGTACGAGTTTCTTAATAGAGTTTACAGACGCTCTCAGCGCATATCCTTCTCAACGTCCACAACATGAATTTGACCGATGCACATGATTAATGACAAACTCAACCTACTTTTGTTTAAGTAATGATTGCACACTTTCTGTAAATCCTATAAATACTTCTCAAATATCACTTTGTATGATATATCTAACTGAAATTGTTGATCCGAACAACCAATGATTTATAAAGGAAAATCTTCAAAATGATCCTGTGTGCCCATACCTTTTCATATGACTGTACATAATACAATTTAAATGCATGTTCCCCTTCAGTATGGCAATTTAATAGCATTTTATTCAACATCCTCTTATGTGTTTGCTTAACAAACACTTAGAGATGTCAATTTGAATTCAATTAATTGTTCAGCCCCTCGTGCACAAATGGAGGAGTCATTTGGCTAAGTGTATATTCTCTCAATACAATTGCCTGCCTTGAAATTCAACAATTTTTCATTCTGGTCCGACTGTGAATCTTGCTGTTGTGTTCAAATCAGAACTGCAATAAGTTAAAATGATTGCACCCGGGCGCGATGGAATCATGCTGGACAGGTTTTTCCTGTTAATTTTCTGCAACAAACAACATGTCCTTGAGAGGCTTCAGCAAATATTTGAAAAAGTCTCATTACATTCCCATCTGCTCAACGGCATTGATGATTTCAATATTAAGCACACAGCGTGCAATGACTTCAGGACGGTAAATGACGATGATAAAAATTCAAAGGATTCATCTCTCCATAATTTTTCTATGCAACTTATTTTGTCAGTACATCACGACGGAGAAAAGTGATTTTCTATACATTGATAAGATTGAATTTCATGCTAAGAGTGCATTATGACTGCATTGCGACGAAAATGTATACATTCATTTGCTAACTCAGTTTGGCTTTGTGCTGACAGAACATTGTTCTGTGTGAATTTGTTCCATTTCCTTCCTCTATTATTTTGCCGTGAGTGCATTATTAGTTCGTTGCTCTCAAAACGTATACATTTGCCTACTTACTTTGGGTGTTATGTCAACTTTCTGCATGGCTGACAGAATATATATTATACTTCTCCAACTTCTCATATGCTCATCAAGACACGACGTCTGTAAGAATTTGTATATTGATGAGGTTTATAGACAAGCTTTAGAATTAAAATTGGCTCTCATAGGAACTTTGTCTGTACACCGTACATTATTCCAAATGCAAAGATGACATCTTTTGACAGGTGAGAAAGGTGTCTGTAGTTTCTAATTTGAAGCCATCACTTCACAGCAAAGAAAATAATAGAATAGAAAAAAGTGAAGTTTTCTTTTTTTCTTGCTCCTCTGTGATTCCTTTGTCTTGCTCTGCTTGTTTTTTGTTCAGTAACAAATAACAAAAGTGCAGATTACAACAACAATGCAAATACATCTGTCTGTAAAACTTCAACATATCCAACATTTCATGAAACATAAACGTGGACTTCACTTATTGAACATTGAATTTACTTGCTCAATTGGATTAGACATATTCTATTTACATGGCATTTCCCTTATTTTGTAAAGCTTTGTCTGGAACAACAGAGTATTATCGATAGCCACTACATAATGCACGGTGATGCTGGACTGAATGCAAAACCATACATTTGGGTAATCATCTGATTATTTGATTTGTGGCTCCTCAAAGAACAAACCTTTCACCTTGTGCCTCGACAATGAATACAACCCCCCCCACCAGCACACTGCGCAAGCACCATGAAGGGCACAGAGCCTTACTGTCTTCAAACAACATAGTATTTGGACCTGCCTATTGCAGAGCTGCCATTCCCGTTAGGCAATTGATGCACGACCAAGCATGAGTTTGAAAACAGCTCTCAAGGAAGCCAAAGGTTGTGGAAGCCAGGGAACATTTCACACTCCATTTTAAGGATTTGTTTTCCTCTTCGACAGGTTTGTACCTTAAAAGCACATGGAGACACCAATCAAGCCCGTTTTACTCTTTGCGGGCAACGCGGTCATTTAATCAGCAATTTGGTCATCCTGCAGTTAAGAAGCAATCGAAGTTTGGATGCTTTAAGACTAATTCATTTGAGCAACTGAGTGCGAATGTATAGATAAAATAAATAATTAAATTTTCTGTCATGGCATGTCATTCTGTCATGTGGATATTATTGAAAAATATCATACGATTGGACTCTGCCAGCAAAGAGCAAAAGCCAAACATAAAAATCATCTTAAAAGGGACATTTATCATACTTACTTCCTATTTCACACTAAACTTGCCAATGCTTTTAATCTTGCGGCTGATTGCAGCATTGAATAATTGATTGCGTATCCTGAAGGGGATAATCTGTATTTTATTTCAGTGCGTGACTTGGAAATGTAAACGGTTATTACGTGGGTTTATTTCATTACGGCAGTAAATGATAAAATGATCATCACTGCAAAAGTGTTTTGTAGTTACACTGGAGTCTGAAGGAACCATTTTTTCCACTTCTACGGGGGCCTTGATGATCATTACCACCCAGTTGACCAAACATATCGCTATAGAATTGAATTTCTTTCAATGTGTTTTTCTGTTGAGTAGTCATTGATAAATCTTGCTGATTTACTTGGGCCTATTCATGCCATATTTCTTTTTTATTGATGTATCTTGCCCACACGCCCGGCCGTGCCATGGCCGCTGTAATGCTGCAAATATCCCCCCTGCTGTGTCATAAAAAAAACATTATTTTATGCTATATATAGGCACCGGCGTAAAAGCGCATCACAGCTGATTCTGCAGCACTCCAAAGAGTTATTTATTCTGTAAAAATGAGTCAATACATAATCATACTTATGGTCAAGTGTGTGTCACTTCTGGCATACTGTGGAGGTAGGGGATTAAATATGCAATGTTTATATGGAAGAACTCAAGCAACATTCTTTAACATGGCAGAAAAACAGTAGACAAAAGCTTTATTTTGCAATGAAAGAATATTTTGCTGAGCCACAAAGAGTTGCCAAATGTTTTTTTTTTTTTTCTGTGAGGACTAATTCAGTGGCGCTCTGCCTTGCTGACCGGTGTGCAGCTCACACTTTTCTTTTTACTTTTTTTTGTGGGAAATTTGCTGAAGAGTGAGCTTTTATTGAAAGCTTTGACTGACTGCTCTCTTGGAATAGCTTACAGCTCAGTTGCCATCCTCTGTTTTCTCTCTTTCTCTCTCTCTCTCTCTCTCTCTCTCTCTCTCTCCCTCTTGCTCTGTCTTTGTGCATTTACTTTTATCATTCAGGGACAGAGTACTGTCTCAGCAAGGGTGCTAATAAGATGAAAAGTGGCATTGAATTGGATTGTGGCTGTGAAGATTTTTTTTTCCAAGTGATGTCTTCAAGGTTAAACAACTGGTTGCATCTCCCGTCCTCTTTGATTTTGTCAATTGTTCTTCATAGAATGTTAAGGAGATAGGAGAGTCTGCTTTCTTTACACTCCACCCTGGCTGTAATCAGGCTTCCCCATGCAAATTATTCAGTGACTGTTTCTGTTTCCCCTCATAGGATATCTTGACATATTGTTTGATAAGCAAGGCCACTGGCAAAGGCTAACTTAAGCAAAAGCAAGTAGCTGATGATCATCCCCTCACACAGACCCTGTGTGACAGCCCCTCAGTTTCTCACGTTGGACACACCAATCTAAAATCCCTCAGGACAGAAACAACAAGTCAGGAATCATTGTGCTCACATGTTTTGCACCGCCACAGAAATATGGAAATTCAGCAGTCCCTGCTGCACTGCTATGCTGATGAGCAAAAGAGAAAATGACAACCCAAAAGTGGTTTAGCAAACAGGACGGAGGCCCAGTCCTCATAGATTACATAGCTTTTTATGTTTTATGTCTTTTGGCCTTTTGTCCACATGGAAACTGCACATCAGCGCTTTTGGGAACCTTAGAGGATAAAGGGTCTTTCTTTCACTGCTGTTGTCTGGTTACAGTAATTGTTTGGATTCAACATTTTAACCTAAAGTAGTACATGAATGCTAGTGTCGAAGTATTTACGGTAACAGTAAATTTCTTATTAAATCATTACTTAGCATAGCAGCTAAAATAAGCATCACTCATTTGCAATGGGTGCTTTTAACCACTTTGCCGATGAAATATACGGCATTTACAGACATATTTTGATACGGAAGAAATAAATATTATCAGTGAACAATTAGTCACAACTGTGTTCCATGGGAACAAAATATTACACTTTAGTCAATAAATTTAATAAAAAGGAATGTAGTGTATGCTGATCATCCATCCGACCCATCCTGCCAATCATCCATCCGTTCATCCATCCCACCCTACCCACCTCACCCATCCGACCCATCCACCCGACAATCCTCCCACCCACACATCCGACCCATCCTGCCCACCCACCCAATTCTTCCTTCCATCCATCCATCTATCCATCCATCCATCCATCCATCCCAATAGCCTGAGATTTGCTTGGTGAAAGTAAGCTAATTATTGTGCAACATACTGTAATTATACATTATTCCAAGAAAGGCAACATTAACCAGGGATAATTAAGAAGTTTATTTCTGGACTGAAGGTCAAGACCCAAGAAGTAGTACCACTGGGAAACATGCTTGGATTTGAAAAGAATATATGTGGAGTAAGCCTCGAAAACAACATTGAGGTTGATGTACACAGGCGAGACAGAAAAACAATCCAGCATTTTGACATGGGAAAATGAGAAACTATGGCCCTGGATCATCCAAGTAGGCACAAGAACAAGCTGCCAGGTATTTTCTCCTGATGTTTACAATTGAATTCAAAACAAGTCAAGTCAATCTGGCTCTACAGATGCAATATCACCATAAATGTTTACCCGAGCGAGACCAGCCCCCCTGCAGTCAAGTTGAATTGGTTTCTAAGCAATTACTGTCATATATTTGATTGGGCTGCAAGTTCTTTTATTTTTCTTTGATAAAAAAGCACTTTTCACAAAGACTTAGCATGATCCGTTTGAGTTGATTTAACAAAAGCAGATCATTATTTGACCGAAGCCCTGACCGCATGTGACAGCGAGCATTCAAACGTTTGAGTTCAGCTGACCTTTTGGATTTGCTGCCCTCGACGCTGTTGCGCCCTCCCCGTGACTCGTCTCGTTGGCGTCAGTGTTAGCTATGCAGATAAAGCCGCACGTGGCGGTACGCGTCGCCACTCTTTAATGACTGTCCCTTCCTGTCGTATCACAGGTTTGCTCCATCCCCGGTCAGCGCGTTCTTCCTCGCTTTGTGCTCGCTCGCGCCCTCCATATTCATCGTGCGACGAGAATCACGCCTTGGGCTCGCAAAGTTGATTGGGAGGATTAGTGGCGTGTGAGATACTTTGTCACCAGCTTTCTGGGAAATCCAATTATGGAATATCATAAGCCTTACGTGTTTCATACACGGGTGAATCCTCCTTAAAAATGCATGCAGGCGTACTCACCGGGTCAGTGTTTAGCAGCTGTCCCCTCTCTAGTGCTCTTGTGACAATCTCCCAGACTGTGTGAGGGGAGATGTGTTTTTTTTTTTGGATGATACAAGGCCTGAAGCACTCTTCCTGTTCTCTCCCCTGCATTGCAGCAAACGGTGAACAGCATGAGCGCGACCAAGTAGGGATTGTTATTTGCTCGCTTTACATCGGCCAGTCTCTAAAAAAAAAAAAGATGGCCAAGGGTTTTCCTCTCTTATCTGCGTTTGCAGATAGTCTTTAATTGCACGTGTTAAGGAGACGACATACTGCAGAGGAGGGCACGCTGCGTGAAATTTTTGCATGCATCAAATCCCCTTGGAAATGATTTTCTTCACAGCGACCATCAATAAAACAGCGTTATCTAAAGTTTTTAAATACCCATCATGTTTCGACAATGTTCTCGCTTAAACTTTCTGCCCCCTTGCTCCTGCATAATGAGTATGTCAGTCAAACAAGGTGTATCAAAACGCGGATTAAAGAAATCGCCAATAGAAGGTTTGTTTGGCCCGGGCTTTCGGCTCCCGGCCCTGTTTGCTGTTCACTTGTCAAACAATGCGCGACAGTAAGACCTTGAAGGTGACAATACCTGTCACAAGAGGATGGGCTTGAGAGGTGCTCATTCCCTTTGGGATTGCTTACCGGGCAATCTCCCAAGTATGGCGCACAATCGCCAAGAGGCCAAGTGGAAAGCCACAGAGGTGCAAGGAGAAGGCAGGCGATAGTTGAATGAAGTCGAGTGATTGTGAAGAACGACAATATACTGTACAAACTGACACGCTTGACCTTATGTCGGTTTCTTACTATGACATTGTGATTACATTTTTGGTTGGGAATTATGGAAGCTTCACCACTATAGTACTGCAATTAATCCACTTTTTAACACTTCTCCCACATATTTAAAAAAAACGTAGATTTATTTAATTTATGTTACTTGTGATCACAGTATGTGAAGTGTACTTTTTCTATAAGCACATTTTTTAGTTTCCTCTACGTACAATTCTTTCTGCGGAGCTGACATCACAAGTATTGCTGAGAAGCTGACTAATTACAATTCCGATTGTGGATGTGGCATTACAAGGCCAAGGAAAAACAGATCAGTTCATCCTCACGTTCTGCAGGAGCCTGATAATTGAATCAAGTGTGTTTAACGAGGGAAACTTGGAAAACATGGAGGAATGCGGCCTCCCGAGGACTGGAGTTTGACACCCGTGATCGACATGAATTGTATGACATCATAGCCATGCTGCTGTAATCCATCAATGATACAAGATGAACAGAACTCAATTGGCACATGGCCAAAATGCAAGAACGTGTGTGTGTGTGTGTGTGTGTGTGTGTGTGTGTGTTGTTCTAATCATTTACCCCCTATCAATGAACTAATTGTTTCCAACAATTTTCTGCACCCCTTTGTCGGGAAACGGGAATGTAACTTGTGTAATTAGTTGGGAGTGAGCATGGTATTATGTTCATAAAAGCCTTTGGTAGCATTTTATGAGCATAGTTGTCTTTCAAAGAAATATTATTGTCACATCCAGGGTGATAAACACATATTTTCAACAGCTCTTTTCAAGTTCTTAATTGCAATTGCCCTGGAAGCATGAGCGAAACAGGGGAGTTCTCTTATCAAGTGAGTTCACTGAGAGTTAATTCCGAAAATATGAATATGCATAAAATATACATATTGAAAAAAAATATGGAGAGGCTGATGCAGCAAGACGAGTGACATCTTCTCTTTAATGTTTCACGGCGGCTTCAATGCCGCTTTACTATTTGAGTTAACACTTTGATGCGCGCTGCACTTTTCTACGGTGAAAGCTGATGCAACCCCCCAAGGGCACTTAGGAGCTATCTGCTCCTGACAGCATCCCCTCTTCCGGGCAGGTCCCAAAGTTGGAGTAAGAGTAGGGGGGAGTAAAAGCGCTATATACGGCTCATAAGACACACAATGGAAACTGTAATGTGCCGTTTATGACGAAAGAAAATAGCTAAAAAGATACAATCATCTTTGACATTTAGTGACCTTTGCCCTTCCCCCCTTGGCGATGCAAAAAAAAAAAAACACAAAAGGTTAGCGTAGTCTAAATACAGTTCAAGAAAGATATTTCTTTCTAGAATGAGCTCAAAGTGCCTGCAGGGTAGCGCGTATCCATCTGAGCTAGCATTCCAGCAAGCCAGTCAACTCAAGTGATGCGTCAGAAATGTAACATCCCTCTAGCACTCCTGTGTGTCCTGATTATGGAAGGGAATGAGGGCGGCGCAACTGTGTGTGTTTGACCAGTGAACTGGAGATGGGACGCTTGGTTCCCTGCAGCGGCAAAGGAGCAGTTAGCTACACAAGGAAAAGTAAATGAGATTAGAGGCCAAGGAATGGGCAAGAAGGCAAAGATTTCTTTGAGTCGTTAGATCTCTCCACTATGACGTCATTCACGGCCACGCTTGTCTCAGTAATATGCTATTATTGAAATTCAAGGTGACACTCAAGGAATCGTCGGATTAGACTAAACACTGTGTGATTTCTTCAGAGCTGTGGGGACAGTTCCAGCCTTTGTGTTTTCCCTCAACGGGCAACTCATTCAATTTTATTTAATCACCATGAGGGATGAGCTTCATGCAGCCACACTCTCCTCTGAGAATGCACACTGTTTTTTCTATTTTTTTTCTCCACGAGTCCGGTACCAGTTTGCTTAGCTGATGCAGTCGACTGATATCATGGAGGGAGACCGTGTAAGGACGGATGAGAGAGAGGCACTCAGGTCGAGAGAGAGAGGGAGAGGGAGAGCGAGAGCGAAAGAGAGAGAATCACACTTGAAGAGATGGTTTGCTGCAGGGCAGGAGCAGATGGCTGAGGCAAAAGGCAGACAACAAAAGGAGAGGTCAGGATAAAGACTGGGGATAAAGGTGAGGAGAAAGAGGCGATGGAAAGTTCAGGATTTTCTGGAAACAAATACATAAATACAGACCCCCCCTTGGGTCTAGCCAGCCAGAAATTTCCATATGTAAGAACTAATGTTCAAGTCAGTACATTAAACTTGCGGCTTAGTCCAGTTATTTAGCAGCAAGTGGTGCTTCAGTGAACTTTTCATTTTACAGCAAACTTCAAATCCCTCCCGGTGGGCAAATATGTAATGGCTTATTGCCTGGTTGCATATTTTCTCATTTTTAATACAGGAAAATCAGTAGTAAGCTCTTCTTTCCTACTAAGAATTAAAAAATTCTATACATGGAAGTAACAGTGTGAAGAAAATTTTTGAAAAAACACTTGATTTAAATTTGAAAATCACATAAAAATACGTAGTTGTTGATCAATTAAAAACACAACAGCTTTGAAGAGTGGCTAGGAATTGTACTCTGAGCATTTTGAGAAACGTTGCATTTTGACTGATCATCAGTCAGCATGAAAATCAATTTTGGACACAGGAACCAATAGATGTCTCAACATACTTGGAACTAGTCAGTGTGGATTTTTGAATTCAGCCAATAGTGATTTTTACAAGAAGGCAGTTGGCATGAGTTGAGGAATAAAGTTAAAAGTGACTTGTTATATAGCCTACCCACCACTTTGGGTTGAGGATTTGTTGCTCAGTATTTTTATCCATCAAGGGGTAAATTAAATTATCAAAGCTACCAAGAATGGTTCAACTCTAATCAAATCGCATGGGTCAAAATGGTTATATCACCCTTGAGTAAAACTAACCCAATCCGCTCAAAATTAAAAAATGACGAGAATGTTCACATTAACTGAAGACTTGTTCATACGTAGGTGTAAATATGAACATCCCTCGAGAACATCAACATTATTGAAAGAGTTCCAATGAAGTCGAACCCATTCTCACGTTAATATTTTGCAATATTTTTACAACTTGTAGAATAACAAGTGTGCTTGACCCACAGCTTTCACAACAAAAAGTGCTTACGGACAATTGTCAGCTTGTTCCTCCCACCTGAGTCTTCATTATAGTAATATCAGAAGCTTTGTATGTCTCCAAAAGAGCTAAGAGAACCTGCAGCATGTTTACAATTTACATAATGATCTCACTGCTCTTGATGCAAGTGTTTGGGTAGAGTTGCCTGGCTAAAGTAGTAGTCATTTCTTTCTTACAGACAAGATGGCACATTGCTTAAGGCTTAGTGATCAACAGCATAGCGAGTCTCCCTCGAGGGCTCTCCAAAGTTACTTTTAATGCCGTCTGCAGGATGCCGACACCCGTGAAGCCCCAGCGTGTGGTGGAGCTTGTTAGTGGGCAAGAGTAAGAAAACAAAAGGTTTCTTCACACGCCAGCTTCATTGAAAATCAATAGCACAGCTTACATTAATTGTATGTAGTAGTACACTAATGGTGCTTGAAGTCTAAGCAGTAGGGCATGCTTATTTTACTATATATCCCAAATGATGTTTAGGTGGATGAGGTACAAGTTCAACATGGTTCAGAAGTAAGCAGGTGTGCAAGAGAGGAGTTGCAACTGATTATTTTGATAAACAATTCTTCTATGAATAAATAAACTGGCTAATTGGAATGAAGATTGATGAGCAGTATATAAGCCCATTTAAAGCAACACCCCATTTGTATTTGTTAAAAAGATTAATTCACTGGCTTAAAGTGGGGTGACTATGAGCATTACTTGAATTTACCCAACACTATTGAATTCCCACATTATTATTTATTTTTAGTTATTGTTTAGCCAGTTTTTCATCGGGGCGCAATGGTTGGGTATCAAGGCACCCGCCAGCAATTAAACCTGCAAGCACTACTAGTACAGTTTTTCAATCATATTGTTAGTAAATAACACAAGAAACATTTGAGTAGGAATTAAATATATAATATATATACTTTATATTCATGACAACACCAGTGTTGGTTGGTACAGTGTTGGTAGAAAACCCGACATCCTAATACCTCTGAGCAGTGCAACCGGCTGTTGTGAGTGTGTGTGTGTGTCTGCCCCCGAAATGGACGAGCTCATTCCTCAGTCCCTTAAAACCTTGCCAGAGTATGACAACGCCTCTGAACATTGTTCCGCACACTATTGCTCATGGGATCGCAAACCCTTCCACTACAATAAGACTGTGACACCAAAAAGGGAGTTCAGTGCCATATCACATAGAGTATCTGTTATTGAAGATCAGCCTCACTCAAAGCTGAACCTAATAAGCAGAGGACAGCTGGATCGAGGGAAAAAGATGCCGCCAGACCTGGTCCCTTGGGACGTGTTCTGTGTCAGAACTGGCCTAGATTAAGAGGGAGCAGAGGAAACTGCTGGCTTCCATTCACCGTAGAAGATAACAGCAGCTCTTAGTGACAATACTGCTGTCCATCTGTTGATTCACTAACAGGATGCGGGTGTTGCTGCAGGTGCCGCACCTTGGGCGAGGTGTCTGCAGCGAGCTAGATAGGCGGGAAAGGGAATTAGAGTGGATGAGGCAAATCCCGCCACTAACAGGTTCTTTCATTCACAAGTAATTGCGCTAAAGAGCTCAATATGTGAGCTCTGTCGTGTTCTCCTGAGTATCAGCATGTTGCGTGCAGACTGAAAGACACAACAAGGCTTGCCTGCATGAAATCATTCAGAGAGCTTTGGGTTTTGTTGCAATTAGGGCTGGATGATTTTGAAAAATAATGTAATTGCAATTATTTTCCTATATATTTAATATCATTCCAAATACATTTTTGTGGTGTATATACATATATAGTATGTAAAATAGAGGCTACTGTCAAACAAAAATTATTCTTTGTCATTATTTATTATCATTATTTAGGGTTTCCGCAGAGCTTTAAAGTTCCTAAAAGACAATAAATTAATTAATCGTAAAACAAGGCCATTAAAATGCATTCAAGCAAACTTTCAAGTCTTGAAAATCATACAGCGCTTTTGTCTTTTTAAAAAGTTGTCAAGACGTCCAGCAGTATTTTATGAGAATAAATACGTACTCTCAAATCCCCAAATAACTGAATATTCTTAAAAAATATATTTACCAAATGACTCTTATGGTAAGATCACGCAATGATGACAGAGAACATAACACGACAACACAACTGTGATATGGTTTTAATTGGGACCAACGTTGTGGAATTTGGCTTAAATTTTAAATCGTATCAAAACAGTTTGAGATGCCTTAAGCTGTAGAAACTTTGGTTGTGATGTTGATTTGAGTTTGATAAATTGTTCAGCCTTAATTGCAATATAGTCAGAAAACACAAAATGTGCAATATTTGAAATGACTGAGTCTCGTTTTTAGACTTGCATGCCGTTTGACGTTTGAAGTGACTCTCGAACGGATAACTGCAGCAAAATCAGGCACCTGTTTAACTCAGCCGTTTAATGTGACACGATGTAACGATCCTTCCCAACATCCGACCATTGTAGTGAAATATTCAAAGTGTTTACAGCTGCTAGGGATGCTTCATTACCCAGAGGGAGCACTTGAGAGTAAATCAGACTAAGCGAGCAGCGGTCGGTGAAAGGCTACGAAAGCACACCTGTAGCTGGGACCATTAGGGCGAGGTTTCACATACAATGGATCTTCTCTGACTGAAAATGGTGCGCATTCATCACCCACTAGAGTGCATGATGAATGCACAGACGAATGTGCATGTGTCACATGTTAAAACCCCTGAAGGAGTTCTGGGTTTGTTACCCGGGTACAAATACTACTTTCATGACAGAAGGTGTGGGTAAAGGGATCCGAAAACTGTTTTTGCTTTTATTAAAAATAAGATTTATTATAAACTTGTCATCTGTGAATTAGTCGGGATTCTTGATGGAAAAACATGCAGAAATCGTCGTGCTTTGGAAGGTGTTCCTTAAGAAGATTAATGAGAGGAAAAAGACTATATGAGTAACCCGGTTTGTGAAGGCATATTAGCCAGGGTATGCTGTCAAGTCTTATCAATTGTATTGAGGGGCATTCGGATTCACATCAAGCTTTAATTGGCTATTTGTGGAAGTTCAAATGATCCAATCGATCGTTTAGTGCCTGAAGTGATGAGGCGCAAGTTTTTCAATGCACAGACGCGAATTTTGCCGAGACAAGCCTTAACCCTCTGGTTCTCCGGCATATCTTTGCTTTTTTGCAGTTTGCTCCCAGTTCTCCCGCGGTGTGTACGCCATCTTCGGATTCTACGACAAAAAGTCCATGAACACCTTGACGTCCTTCTGCGGAGCGCTGCATACCTCCTTCGTCACACCCAGTTACCCCACCGACAACGAGGTGCAATTTGTCATCCAGATGCGTCCTGCGCTACGAGGAGCGGTCCTAAGTCTGATCTCGCACTACAAGTGGCAGAAGTTTGTCTACCTCTACGACACGGACCGAGGTAAGAGACAGCCGTGAAATATACTGCAGACTCAAAAAATAAAAAATAAAATCCCTAGAGGCACAATGTCTTGACACTGTGGTGGTTTGTTCAAAGATACTGCTGTTATACCCTTGACATTTGACTTTTACAGGTTGGTGAGACACTGCTTAACAAATCTATTAGACAACTTGTCATAAAAAGCAAGAAGAGTCCATCTGGCATCTTGAAGTGTGTTAATACAGACTATTACTTTAGGCGCTTTACTATGTTGAACAGCAATGAGGTATTTTAAACTGAATTGAAAAGCTCGTTAGATTTTGTCTGAGGTGTCAGTGTTTCAGATCGTTTAAGAGTTTAAGATAAGCAGGAATACAAATATGTAACTCAATTTGACATTTGGTTTATATACAGTAATCGAAACACTAATTGAATTAATACATTACATTTAGTAACAGCACTTTTTCTGAATGGCATGGCCATACTTAACACGGTGAGGACAGACGGCCCAGTGTGAATGTATCAGCAAATAAATGATACAATGGGTGGCAGATATGGATGACTGCCGTCCCCCTATTTCTGACAGTAAACAGTGACAAGACACAATAAATGTTGCAGTGCCTTAGAATAGCATCTGAACATAAGGGTAAGCAACGGAAAGCCCGTAATACTCTCTAAGAGCCTTGTAATGCTTGAAATGATAACAGCACTAATGTATACAGTAGTGCTATGTTATGTAAATCAGTACAAATATATCAGAAGCTCGTATTAACACATAGCTCTTGGAGAAATGGTGTCTCATGAGCAATAATCTTTGGGTACTTGGAACAGTTGGCTGGTTTGTGTCAGTTAATCTTCTGTTTAATCATGTTGATAGTGGCTCGTCTGTCATGGGAAATGAGGTATGTCACATCTGCCGCTAAAATGTTTTCCCTCCCAAATCGCAGGCGCTGCCTGCTTGGGGCTGCCGTGCTTTGTGCTGCGGCAATGAGGGCTTTGTGTTGTTCTCAGATTGAATTGCCTTGTTGACAATAGACTCTGGTTTAATGCGGCGGTGCCTCACGTTTAGGACGGCCTGTCAACAAGTTTCATTTCAGGGGAATTTCTAATGTCAAATGAAAAAAGGAGCTCATTATCTCACAACAGAATAATGATCCCGTCATACTGAAACTTGGGGGAGGTACATGTTCATCCTACGACAAACTAAGATATTTTATGCCTTTGTCTTTGTGGGGAAACATGCGGATCGGCATAGTCTTCACACATTTGCATGCATTTGAGATGTTTACTTGCTCGTTAATAGAAGGCAGATAAGCTTCAGGCAATCGGGATTTCTCTTAGGCCCTTTTCTTTCACCTCATCAACCCGCCCCTCTTCCTCCTGCTTTAAGGCAGGATATGAAGTCTGTCTTTGGGTCTTCAAGTCTGATTCTCAGCTGAAGGCCTTAATCCAGCGCACAGCCTGCAGATAACGCGTGGTTAATTAGGGTCACTCTGACTAGAACACTCATCGGCTCTTCCCTGCGGATGCGAGCAACCCACACGTCCTTCAGCACGGCCGACGCTGCTGAGCCGCAGCCGCCGTCCCTCCATTTTGCCTCCTCCGTATGTCTGAGGGCAGGCGGATAGGAGGTAGGGGACGAGGACACTGGAAAAGTGGCCGAGTGAGAGTGATGGTGAACACTTACTATAAAGAAAGTGCAGGGACCAGCGGGTATCAGAGGGAGGGGAACGCGAGAAGAAGGAAACAAAACACGATT
The DNA here is from genome assembly GCF_033458585.1 of Syngnathus typhle. Classification (NCBI taxonomy): domain Eukaryota; kingdom Metazoa; phylum Chordata; class Actinopteri; order Syngnathiformes; family Syngnathidae; genus Syngnathus; species Syngnathus typhle. Next base: position 17,861,905 of record NC_083738.1, on the reverse strand, counting down.
CAGTCCAGCAATTAAGGCAACAGTAGGCACGTGTGTTACCTGTGTACAGACAATTCCCGGTGTACACCGGAGGAACAAGACCCCCCACCCCACCCCGTGCCAGAGGCAATGCCAAGCTACTTTTACCTCGATCCTGACTGCCAGTGATGTAAGTCGATCCCTTATTAGTGGGAGGACATTGGCCCCAGGAGGGGATAAAGTCGTTTATTGATGCACTCCATCCAGCTCTTTGGGGGGCTTTGACATTTGGCTCATCAAGCAGACAGATGTGTCAGAGAGCCTCTACCTCTTCTTATCACCAAATGCAGCTCCCTTGCTCCTATGGACACGCACTTCTGCTTAAACAAGGGAAAAGTGACACACAACCTATTCCTCTTGCGTGTCCTCCAATAATCAGTAATCAAATGATACATTTGTTTAGAACCTTGATTTAAGGAACCGACTAGGAAAAGGGCTCATTCCTTAGTATATTTTTTTGTGGGCTAAAAACACCCAACACAGTACAAAACAATTTGTTGGGGGTGGGGTCAGGAAATGTTGTGGCGTTACCTTTGATGGGAACATCAGCACTACCAACATGGCCGGCACACTGATGCATTTTAGCCTGCTCTAGTCTACTGTAAGTCATCTATGATGACAGCAGTCAGAAACATCGCTGTTGACGGCCAATAAAAGGCACTGTGTCTAATTGGGGTCACATTCTGAAATAAAGAGACTTAAATAGCTATGATTTATTACTGGAATGCATATTTTTTTTTTCTGTTGAATCCTGGATTGGGTCTTTTTAATCAAGTTTCCATCATATTATGTTTATTAAAAGTTATTTTTTTACAGCTATTAAAGAGAAAGTTTTAAGAGTTATACAATACATAACAAAAATACATTGGCTTGTTCGAATTTCACATCAAATAGCCCCAATTTACATCACGTGCAACAACAACAACAATCCCATGATACAATGTATTTGTGTGATTTTAGTAAAAGCCTTGATCATCCAGAATAACAGAAGTGACTTTTCAATTATTCTCTCAACTCTCCGGTAATAGGGAGAAAACAGGAGCAATAATAAATAACATTCACTCGCCGAGTCTCACTGAAAGGTTTTATTCAGTCAATAGAGAAGATTAATTACAGCCGTGCTATTCATTTGGTGCTGCTATTTGGCCGGGACAGAAGGCTTTTAGGCCTTAGTGTAGCTCAGATCCGCAGAGCGATGGCTCGTATGCGTCGGGCTTAGATGTACTAGAGGTAAATTTGTGCTTCAAATGCCAATACCAGACTGCTGTTTGAAAGCAGATGCTGTAATGAAGCAGCCGGACTGATTGAAGCTCTGTAAGACTTTCTATATTAATTCATCTTAATTGGGACTATGTTTCTCTTAGTTTGAGTAGTTGACAGATTTGCTTGTGTGTACAGAATAAATATCGCAATAAACATACCCTTTAACATTCTCTATAACGTGGTTGCCAACAAAGCAAATTTTTCTGTGGTTTTTGCCATATTTTCCAATTTCCCCTGAAAACACAGATGCTGACAAGGGTGCTGCTAGATTTTGTGGGGGTGGTCAAGTGTGGTCACACAATTACCAGGTCAGTGCAGCAGAGACAGGTGATTACAGACATTATTGTCTCTTCTGGGCACAATCAACCCCATATTCAGCAATCTCACCGCAACTTGATTTATGAGTCACACTCTGTTTCTTGACTCACACTCTGTTTTCCACCATCCTGACACTGTCCTTTATGCCTTTAGTCTATGTTCTGTGTGTCATGACTCCAGTGCTATACCCTGAGTGATCTCAATGATCTTCAAGCTTGGCTTTCTGGAATTTTTACCAACAACAAAAGCCAACCAACAACCTCAAATCAGATATTGAGGGTGGTGGGGGTGGAAAGAATGTCAAAACATGAGTTCATTTTACACTTGCATGATGGTTAAGAGTGTAAAACTATTACTTAAATGTTGCCCGTAGGGTTATTCCTAAACCTCACAGTTGTTCAAGGTTTTATGAAGGTGAAAGAACTTGTTTCCAAATCAAAAGGCAATTGGATTTTGTCGAACAGACCAGAACTGATTACCACCCAATTGCAGTAAAACAATTGCATACCCTGGTAAGCCTGTCATGTCGGGTTATCATTACTCAGTTATGGCTGAACTGTTACTGTTATTGCGACAACCCTTTTGGAGAAAGACCAAATTAATATAAATCCTCTTTGTGCTTATACACGAGGAACAGCCAAGTCAATTGCTGTCTTCATTTGTTATTTCTGTGGGCAGGATATCTCAAAATGGTCACGAAACATTTTCATATTTGGTGTAAACATCGACTGGGACTTGAGAATTATTTGAAGTTGTCGACCAGATTGCAACGTCTCCGTGGCATTATAAAGCCATTTTGGCCATCCATCTGGAATGCATACAAACTTCATGGTAGCAGTATACCGCCCCAACCCTGCAAGACGATAAAACACAATAATGTGAGAGATTCCCACCAGAACATGGCAGATGGGGAGAGAACATACTAGAATTCCTGGGAGTCAAAACGTAGTGCACCTTTGAGTGAGCATTGGTGACTCGGCAGAACCTGTCCCTCCATGGCCCATTGCGGATACTGTTATGCAGCACCCGTATGTTGTGGCTTCTTTGCACCACTCCCCCGATCAGTCGATATTCTGTCTGTAACTCTGTACTGTGCAGCTATAAAGGAAATGATCCTGTGTTCACAGCAAACACAGACCCGTTTAATTTACTTCCATCATTTAACGGCTCGACAGGTGAACCTGCACTTGAAACAGTGTTCAATGTCATGAGCTCATTACAGTGCTGGGAAGTTGAGTGTTCTTTGAAGAGAAATCTGCCAGATGGAAACTGAATTCAGTGCAGAAATAACCCCGAGGTACTTCTTTCATTCACTCTGTCAATATTTCCAATGACCCCCACACTGCAGCTCGGTGCATTCGAGCAAGCCCATTCGGAACAATAAAGGGCCGTATTGATCATATGAGGTTAGGGAACACAATAAGAAAAGTTCATTATGAGGTGATAATTCTGATGGATTGGCACCCCAACCAGTTGGCCTGTTACTCTGTCATTGCGACAAAATGATTACAATGATTGTAAAACAAGTGGATCCAAATGAAGTTTTATCTGAGGACCTAACATTAAAACGAAAGCAGCAAGACAGAGGAGCTCAGTGTAAAACACTCAAGGATTAATACTATGATGTACAATTGTTTTAAAGTTCAACTTGAATTTGAGTTTCTAAAGTAGTTACATCATTATAAAGGCAAATATAGTCATCTTAATTTATCATGGAACTGTCAACAATGTTTAGAAGGTATGGGCAGGAAGTAAAGGACATGCATCGCTCCAGAACGTTGCTCTTCTACTTCTTCCTATTCTTAAGTAGAGAAGATTCAAAATCCATCCTTAGCGTGATTTATTAGTGCACTGCTACTAAAACATAAAGTATATTGTACATATATTTGTGGGTGTGATGATGACTGTCTGCCCCTGCATGTCTGACCAAAGCTTAATCTGGATGATTTACAAAACATGTACAATTATTTTATTTCTGCCCAATATCGAAATCAGCATTGGCCTAAAAGTTGTTTTTTAAACAATTGGTCAGGCTCTAGTCTCTTATATGTCTGAGTTGTGTATGATTGACTCTCTAAGTCACACAAACAGTTAAGCAGATCAAACGTGTTTGTGTTTACCACACCAATAACATGGCTATGTAGAATCCATTCATGCTATTGAAAAGCTGTTAAACGGGCAGACAAGACCAATCTGTCTAGACTCAGTTGGCAGTGAGATGTGCCAACAGGGCCAAGAGGCTTGAGTAAAAGGAGGATGGCATGACCGTAGTTAGCCTCTTTTCTACTACCAAGCTAGATGGAATGCAAGAAAGAGAGCAATCATACAAAGAGACTGTAACAAACGGCAACCTTACATCTTATTCTTCAACAAAGCCTCTAATTGGCCATCCAGAGACTGTTGCCTATGTTGCTTAAACAGTCAAGCAATAAATGGCTCCCTCTACTCTCCTGGATGCCTTTGATGGCCCAACACATCAAGCCTCTGCTATAATTTGATCGCACTGTTTTGCCATCGCTTGAAGTGTTGTAAACAAGGCGACCGCATGAACTAAGCTGGCCACTTTCCATTGCTTGGTTGTTGCTTTTTTAATCCATCCATCCATCCATCCATCCATCCATCCATCCATCCATCCATCCATCCGACATCCATCCGACATCCATTTGTCTGTCTGTCTTTTGTTTGTTACAAATTGAATAGAACATACATTCAAAATATTGACAAGGTCATGAATAAAATATCATTCAAACCGTGTATGACAACTAAACATGAATGACTAAACCTTAACCTTGGCAACATTAGCAGGCTAGGCAAACAATGAAAGCAAGCCATACGTATTTGTTGAATGCTTGAATACTCACTTTGTAAATGTCATTTAAGTTGATAAACTAGTCATGTTGAGAATACCATGTTCTTATTTTATCACTATTACACAAAAGACTATTACTGTGTACACTCGCTGCAAATCCGTGTCAACAAATCAATACAGTCGCAAATTAATTAATTACTTATATTATCTAACAGCAAAATGTTGAGCTTTGTTCTCATTTTCTTCCTCCTTTGTATGTTGCCTTTTAAGCACTTATAGTGGTATATACCAAACTAGATTGTAATGTGCCAATACAGTAATCTTTGTAATGTCTTTGTAATGTCGTTCTTGTATCAATATAGTACCTATTACTTCCATGTGCCCCTCGTGTATTTAGCAAATCCATTCAGCCTATAAGACTTCAGGCAATAGTTTTGCGTTCAATTCTCAAAGTTGAATATAATCATTGACCCAAAGGCATTTTCTAACGTGATATACAGTAATAGGCATGTGCTGTAGTGCAGGATACATGACATTTCCTTGTGCTTGCTGTCTCATCCCAGCTACCGTAATGGCTCATCAGCCAATCCCAGTTGAGACTTTGTGTGCTTTGATGGCCTTCTCCTTCACGCCTGCTTCATAACAACTAAATTATGCATGCATTAGAGAAATGAAATCAGCTCGGACACGGCGACAAGAAAGGGCACGGCAAGCGAGCCCATATAATGCACATGAAAAAAAAAGAAATACGAATGAGGCCACGGATCACTAGCGTTTCTCTAATTTTGCACACATGAACTGATATCATAGCCGAATTGGCATTCCTGTACTCATTGAGTTTGACTTGCAAGGAGCACCACACCATTACATTACCATTACTGTTAGGATAGAATAGATCTTTATTGTCATTGTCACACAAGAACACATCTAGTGCTTTTCAAAACATGAGATCGAGGGAGTCGTCTGTCGCAGGCATGACAGAATAAAGCACCATGCTTTTCCAATTTCTACAGGCGAAGCTGGAATAAAGCCATTCGGCCACCTACTCAACGCTGGCTTCAGCTGCCATAAAAATCACTGCTGGGAGCCTCCTCTCCGTTCCAGCCACCAAGTTCAAAAGCTCGTTTGAATATCGCACTGCTGAATGGACGATGGGGGTGGCGTAAACAACAGATTGAATACGTAGACGCCCATGACGAACACAGATCTTTCCATTTCTGCCTAACTTATGGATCGGTCGCATCAATCAGCACACTACAGCGTCTGTACGACACACACACTCACATGCTCCATCCTTGAATATGTGCTGGGAGAAGGAAATGAGGGAAAACAGGGGCAGGCATAGAGAGATGGCGGCGTTGTACTGAATCTGTGGGTGGATAGTTCTCCCCCCTCTGCATGTATGCGCTTCGAAAGATACCGGCAACACGCTGCTTCTGTTTGATTTGACATGTGCTGTCTTTTTGATTAGCACACTTGGCAGCCAAACAATTTTGGTTCGCGACTCACTGTAAACACCACATGAAAGTCTTGGCTTCACACTTTTTCCGCTACTTTTTGCTTTCACTTCATAGTCCGACTCCTCCAGACGACTTAAGCTCTTTTCTCTTCTTGGCAGGGATGCTAGGAGAAGTTGCAGACCTTGGTGCAATAATTTTTACATGAGACATAATGTGGAAAATTGGCTGTCTGTCTTTGGTTGTGACTAACTGGCAACCAGTCTTGGGTGTAGTCTGTCTTTTGCCGTATGTCAGTCGGGATAGGCTCTAAGGCTGAATTTTAAAATAACAGTTTGAAACTGTGAAAAGAAAACACACAATGCCTTTGTTATAGCAAACTAGTCGAGAGTATGTCTTCCTCTTGAACACCTCCCTACATTAAATGCCACACTTTTACAGCCACTTCTACATTCCCAATTATAGACAACCATCAGACTTTAATCGCAGTAGCCTTCTACGAGGTGTTTAAGACTACAAACCATCATTTTAGACACACACCTATAGGCCAAAGCCAAATGACTAATGAGAGACAATATAAAGGCTTTACGAAGCCAAAGATTGTATTTTCCACTGTGCAAACAGAAGGGGGAGAGGGAGGGGGGATCCTCACAGAATCTTCTGAGCATACTTAGCCAGGAGGCAAATTGTCAGCAAGCTACAAATAGTGTTGCAGAGTAACTATTTATTTTGGCTTGCTCAAAAGACGAGACAATGCATCATTGGGAATATGAAAGCAAATTTAATGTTGTATGATAGTAGGAGGGATTCTGTAATCAATAATAATAATAATAATAATAGTAGCAGCATGGGTGCCACCGGGGATTTGAGGCCTTGTGCAAAAATATAACTTTGAACCATTTGGCTTCGACGCGGCAAATTGAAAATGCTAATTTCAAGGCTATTTCCCACCCCCAATTGGATTTGATTTAATTTCATTGTATGTAATTATTTTCACCCCATTTTATTTAATTTTTATTCACAATATGAATTCCCCAAGTATTTCTCCTCCCAAAAATACACAGAATCTGTTGAGGAAATTGAGAGCACATGCGGTGTGGTCCTGTAAATGTCCCCGAGTCCAGAGTGTAAATTGCCTCCTGTTTTAGAGCTATGGAGTCCTAAACGTGTTATCAAGCCAAGTCCACAGTTATGAGGCCAAGCCATTATCTTTGTAGTTTCCATTTAGTTGTTCCTGATGCTCTCTGAGACCTTAGACAGTGCTCAGTGGGCTGTGTCGCCCTTTCACAGACCTTCATTTTGCTGTGCATTGCCAAGTTAAGAGGAGAGAGCTACTGCATTTACAATTGAAGTCATGACCAGCTGGGCATTTCATTTTCATTCTTTACGGAATCCTGGAGGTTAACCAATTCAAGCTCGCGTGCCCTTATGTTTGTTTATTGCTCATTCTTATTTGATCAATTGATTAACGCGAAATGCCAGAATGCTGAATGAAACAAAATGGAATCATGTGGAATGATATGCAATGAAGTTGAATGAAACTGGTTCACCTGAGACCATATGGAAGGATATGGAATGATATTGAATAATATCGAATGATATGGAATCATTGAGAATTGCAATGATGTGAAATGCGCATAAGTTGATGAAATGCGTGGAATGATATTGAATGATATGGATTGACAGAAAGATATGCAATTATGTGGAATGATAGTATATTGATATTTGAATGCAAATGATGTTATTCTGTTACGCTGAATGTGTCATTGGGAATGAATGGAAAACTTCTTCAGAGAAAATTTGTGGGAAAGTTGTACATTTCCGGAAGATGTTGAAAATTGAAATGGTGAGAATCCGTTGAGAAATGTTCACAAAGAAGCACATTCCCTCCAAAAGTGAGGAAAATAAAATATATTGACGTACCTTGCATCCATCCAGCATTCGCGCGATTAAGTTTCAGATTCGAGTACTCTCTGCATGGATATAGTTGAGCAAGTGGAGCTAGAAACGCTGACAGTATGTTGCAATTAAAGTGTATGCCTGGAGAAATGTGCAATATGCTTCTCTAATTTGCCTCGTTAGCCCGGGTCAGCTGAGCGATATGCGAGAGGATCGCAAAGGCGAGCGCGCAGGAGATGGAGGCCTGTGACACCCTGCACCCGGCCCTAATGAGAAGCAGGGAACCAGAGGAGCCGGGCAATGAGATTAGATGCAATTCAATTACAGCTGAGTCGCCACGGGTGACGTTTCAGAACTCATCCTGTTCAAATCCGACTGACGGGCAAAGAAGAGGACGGCACTCGCCACCACAACAAGTCTGATTTATACACACGCTGAGCGTCGTCAGGCTCAGGCGGGATTTGATTGCATGCCGCAATGTCGGGATATCGTTTTAAAAAGGAAACGATTGAGTTTCCACCCTTCACTGCGGCGTCTGCCTGCACTCGAGCACACCAAGTGGGTGTTGAGGATTTAAAAAGCAACTCAACTCCCAAGTTTCATTGCAAATGCGCCCCTTCACACATTCGGATTAGACACACACGCATATCGCCTGCCCACGCTTCTTCTTGGTTCAACTTTGATGACAAGTTTGCATGCTCGGACAAAGGAAACAAGCTTGCACTGTGTGGGGGGGGAAAACATCAGCGTCTCCTGTGGTTATGCAATTACATTTATCACAGTCCTTGTTTTTGACCCACTGAAAAATAAATTTACTTTTCAATCCTTTGGATTTGATATTGTTTGCACTCATTTGTTTTAAATAATGAATGATACTCTTGTGTGCAGATGGCTTTGCATGGTTAGTTAGCATGTTCGATTCAACGTGTGACTGACTACATGTTCACCCAAGCAATGCATCTGTTCTATCTCCTGTATTCTTAAGACTGAGACAGTTGACTGTGGTCAAAAGAGCTCTCGGGGTTTAGTCCATTCTATAGGTTTTAAAAGTCGGCCTAAGGCGCCCTAACTTTAGAGCTAACTTTTAAAGAAATGGGACTAAAAGTAATCATTTCCTTGACAGACTATTTACTTCTAACCAGATCCCATCTGCTAATTTCCATACAAATGTAAAAGCAGGCAAGCATGGAATCTTCCTTGAATCTTCAATGAATCCAATTGTTCACATGCGCAGGGTTTGTGGCTGGCCACGGGCAGGTAGAGAGGAAAATATCAGCAATTTCAAAATAAGAGGTTTGTGTGATCCTAATCTCATTGATAAAACTCCCATGCTCAGGGTCATTTGCATAATGTATAGTTTTCCTTCACATTCGAGATTTTACACACTACAGGATTTCTTACTTCTTGCTAAAGGAGTATATAGAAATCCGTATTAAGTATGGTGCAGTAAAGCTAACAAAAGCCATACATGCTCATGCTGTTATGATGCTTTTACTTTATTTGTAATCATCAAGTCATACACCGTGATTATAAGGAAGATAAGGGTTCATTGATCTTTTTGCCGACACCAGCCCTCCACTCGATGGTTCCCAAGCCACCAGAGAGCATTTTAACCCAGTTAAACTGCATGACATCTCTTAATGTGAGGAGCTTTTATTGCCGGGAAGCCTGCCATGCGCTCCAGCTGGCTTGAGGTTGGTGAGGTTCTGAGCGTTTGCCTCGGGAAAATGAATAATGCATCCGTGTTATTCAAATCGTCACTTTGCAACTTTGGCGCTAGGTAACACAGATGGGTGGAAGTGCAGCGTATGAGAGACCGCTGCCGCTGTCGCTGCTGCTGCCGCGCTCATGGAAAATGGGTGACACTTCAGAAAAGTGTCAGACAATTTCGCTGCACTATCAGGAATCTTTCAGTCAAAATGTGGGCTTTTGTATTGTCAAACTTGCATTGTGACCCATCGACAGTTGCTCACACCCCGTGTTGAAATACAAGCTCTTAAAACATGAAATAATAATATTATAAAAACTAAAAAAGATTCTCCAATTAAAAGACATCACACTCTGGCACAAGGCAGAGTTGGCATGTGTTTCACTCCCGCTTGTTGCACATGTCTGAAACTGTGAGTAGATAAAAGAGGAACATGATTGAAGTCTCAATTTGCTAGCAAAAGAGTATTAGGCTCATATAATTGTTTCGATCAAAGCGTGCATGACGTCTCTCGTGTTTGCCACAAGCTGAGCTTGGAAAAAAAATAAGCAACAGTTGTTTCCTAAGACCTAATAGTACGTCCATTGGCGAGTATCACACAGACAAAAAGATTGGTTCAAGTCTTCAGTAAATACAGGGTTTTTTTACGCGATATTCGACTGAATTTTCATCAGTCAGGAGTTTATTTGGTCTCTTAATGTGTGAATAGAGAGTTTCTAGATCTGCTTCATATGTTAAGTACTTTGAGACCAATGTTGGGTTGTAATTTGGTGCTATCACAAAAATATTTGAATTGCATCGCATTACTACAATGTGGTCCCCAAACAGCAAGTAAATTCAAAACAAGCTCCTTCCACTATAATTTTCTACAATTGCTGTGAGTGAGAAATTGCCAAGGGAATACAAGCTGAGCTCACCTGTGCTAACCCACCTTAAAAAATAACTAAAAAAACCAACAACAACAACAACAAATGTTTTCAGTGCACACATGAGCTGACAACCAGTTGCCAGATAACCTTGAGCCCTGACAGGTGGATATCTCCAGAGGGAGCACCCTTGCTCTTTGGGACGGATGACACACTCTCGAGTTGGTATACTATACTCACTAAAAGGTCATGTGCTGAGGATGTGACTATTTGCTGCCGTGCAGGAGGCACATCAGAAGGGCAGACACACACTGTCTCAGAGTGCTTACGTACAGTACTTCTTAAGAAAAGGTTTCTTGGCCATTCAAGAGGAATGCAAAGAAGAGGGAAAATCAGAGAAATGGAGAAAGTTGTTTTGCTGTGGTCTCTGAGGTTATTTGTAGGCTGCCTGTTTACTGAGATAAGGCCTTGTGGAAAAATAACTCGCAATTAAGAAAAAATAATGATGGGTATTAACTTTGACCACTGCTTTCAAATGTCAATTCTGTGGCAAAATGTTTTTATATAAATGTGTATATAATGTATATAAATATATGAATAAATATAATGTATATGTATATAATGTATATAAATACATGAATAAATATACCATATATATCTATATTTACGTATATATCAAAGAAACGACAGCTACCTAAGTGTGTGATTTGACCACAGTGCTTTTGTTAGACAAAACTATTTCACATTCCTTTTGCATAAGATAACAGATCTTAAATAAATCTTTCATTGTCTCAATATGAGCCGGAACAATGCTCCAAGGGAACACTAAGCAGGATGTGTCATTGTTAGCATGTCGCTGAGCTAAATGCTGTAATTCAATTGATTGCCAAGTGCAATAACATCACCCGCTGATCTTTTAATAATATGGAGATATAATTTCCCTCTTTTCACTTCATTATATTGCCTTTTCAATATGCAAATGCAGATCAGCACACACATCGCCAGCGCCGCACAAAGCCGGGCTCCATACAATATTCTAGTGGGACTTCTGAATGCTATTTTAGATTGTAATGAGATGGCCTTTGACCTTTGGATTCAAGCGGAAACCTCTGTAGAATAAATTAGCAGCCACTCAATCCTGGCAAACTCTTACAGTGTGACAGCCTCTTCACTGTCTAACCCTCAGGGTCACGGCTATCTCTCCCTCTCTCTCCAGGCTTTTCCATATTGCAGGCCATCATGGAGGCAGCGGTGGCCAACAACTGGCAGGTGACCGCTCGCTCCGTCAGCAGCGCCACGGATGCGGCAGAGTTCAAACGCATCATCGAGGAGATGGACAGGAGGCAGGAAAAGCGCTTTGTGATCGACTGTGAGGTGGACAGGATCAACAGCATATTAGAGCAGGTGAGTTTCACCATAGTCACCGAAGGCTGCGTATTACCGGAACAGCCACACTCCGGTCGTTTAATTACCTTGACAACAAAGGATGCAAACCTTTCTGTGGCTGTGTTTTATAAAAAGGTTCAATCACTAGATGTTGTAAAAAGAGGAGGCCAACAAACCCATTAGTATTTGCTCCCATTCATTTGCTACATCCTTGAAGCTGCCCACTTTTATTCGTTTGCTTTACTTTAACGGTATTTTAGTGCAAGGAGGAACACTTTCTTTTAATAAAATTCCTTCTGAACTCATTGCTTAACATGGAATGTTGCTTTGTAATCATTTTCAGTAGCAGCAGCATCAGGCAAGCGATGCTGCCAAAAAAAAAAGAAGAAAAAATGAAAACGGCACACTCAAAAAGGGCACTACGTGGATAAAGGTTTTGGGAAGCACTTTTTAGTAAATTAACTGATTTACCAGGAGTTTGGCTCAAGCCCTTGCATTGTAATCTTAAAAGACATTTTTGACGATATCAGAGAAGTGAAGCACCACACTATCGTCACCCAAATGTTTCAAATACTAGTCTTATACTAAATTGGGTGATGATAATCACCGGGCAATTGTTAATAGGGAACTAAGCTAGCACATTATATTTGATGTCAACTGGCGTGTGGCTGTAAAGCGCAACAAATGGGTGGTACATGTACAGAACAAGAACGCACTCTATAAATCTTGATCTGTTTGAGTAGATATGAAATTATTTTCTTCCTCTCTATTCATTTCTAATCATCCACGTAAATAAGAAAGAAACCTGCTAACTAACATTTGGTTGGACAAATAAATAACAATACAAAGCTTTGCTGATTTGGGATTTTTTTTTGCGTTTTAAAACGGCTAGTTAAGAATTGGGTTATTATATTGATTCTTTTCTTTTTTTTCCACTAAGCCAGACTGTAAATTTGCCCGATGGCTAGCATTGTAGGTATTTGAAGCTGCACCAGAGCTTAAAGTGAAAAGTATGAAGAGACCACCTTTGCCGAGTTAATCGTCTTCTTTGAAATGAAAAAAAACCCCTTAAAAGCCCAAATAATTTCTTCCATTTTGTCCACTAGACCTGAAAGCACGGTCTTGCATCATTCTCCCGTGCTTGCTGCCGTTGCTTCCGCTTCCAAGGCAGTTATCTAACAAATTAGATTGCGCTTGTTAACACTCATTTTAGTGTCTCTGGGCTTCACCAAATCCACTCACTGACTTGCATGAGTCTCCCAGATTCATATTTCCAAACATTAATTTGGTGATTTTTTTTTACTTACAGTGAAGGTGCATTATAGTGTGCCTGTGTAATTGTTCCAATAATTTAAGGCTTGCCACACCTAAAATTATGATTTTTTTTTCTCCCATTAAAGATATATATTTTTTTAAATACCCACTTTAGACATTTTTCCCCCTCACTGGCTATGTACATCATACTGGGTCAACTTTGTTTTCTAGCACAGGGGAAGATAAAGCTCTAATAACCTCCATAACAGCAGTAAGCCCAATTTGGCCCAATTTTATCAGATGACCTCAGCATGAAACTTTTTTTTTTTTGTCCTAGCTTAATTGAAATAATCTACCAGTGCAGATGAGTCACAGGAATTGAGGGAAGCTGCGGGACTTTTCCGCGCTGCGGGCCCCCTATTGAGGCACATAAGTGTGCACATTATAACGGGGACTGGCCGTCTGCTATCTGGGAAATAGCTCCCAATGTGACACTTGCTCATACCTTTACATAAACTTTCCGCTTCTACCTGCTGTTGTAGTTGTACCAACTAATGATTGTCCTTACAGAAGGACAAATGAAGAGTTTCAATCGCCAAAGTCACGGACGACAGTGACAAAGTCTTTGGGAAGTTTACTTTATGGGGAACGCCATAGCAAATCCATCAAGTAACATTCTGACATTCTGAATATATACGTAAACGTGCAAATAAGTTAAGAACTGTGATGTTAAAATTCTTGTAAACATGAACTTTAAGAGCGTTCAACACTTCAAAATATTAAACATGCACACATGACAATCGGCTTGGTAGCTATGTATATGCTGGCGGGGCAAATACAACAGCTAAATTCATAGTTCTGCATTTAACTATAGTGTACTAATTTTCATTTTGCACGAAATAACATAAAATGCACACCTATAAAAGGGTAGATTAGCTACCTGTTTATTTGTTTTTTTTCTCAGCTATCTGCGCTGTGTAGCCAAGGCAGAAGTCATACATGTGATCTTGTGGCAACCCCTTAATGAGCTGTTGTCACACTAGGCCCCCCCACTGAAAAATGTCTTACTCCGCCCCTGGTGGCTAGTGAGTGTGCAAATATTTGCTCATTATGTTACATCTATGTACCCAAATAAATTGAGGACAGCCAGTCTTTTAGATTTGTGATATTTAAATATTGGTATTTGCATAGATAACAGCAATGACAAAATTCAATGCTATTCAGCTCAAATGGATATGCTGCTGTATAATCAGTGGTCAGCAGACGCAGTTTTATTAGCTTTATTTATAGCTTGAAGTGGCATACAGACACACTGAAACATATTTGCATAATGCTGCATAAGGCAAAATTTTGTTTTGGAAACTAAAGTTTCAACACTCGAGTTTTGGGATGCTGAGGGGGAGGCTATCAATGTCATTACCATTTTAGTGCTTAACAACAACCACTTTGTATTTATCACCAGTAGGACTTTTTCCCCATCAATACACTGCATTGCAGAGAAATTAATGCAACGGCCGTCCTTCCTTGAGTCACAACACATTTTTTACTGCACACATGCTTGAGCATCTGCTGTCTCGCTACACTGATCAAAATGATAATTCGTCAAAATGAATGGGTCTTTTTGTGAGTACAGTGTTCGACCATATATAAAGGCATGACTAATCTGATGCATCTATGAGATTGCTCACATATAGCCTCCCTCCTATCTGTTATGTGCCTTCCTGGCCCACTTCTCTCCTGGGATTTCTTTACCGGAGTTTGCTCAGAGGCAACAGCCTGCTCATCGCCAGTGTAAAGACAAGCAGGCGAGGGGGAGAGACAAATAAATAAATAAATAAATTTAAACGAAGCGTCTGGGACAGGCCCAGGGCGCACAAGCTGTTCAAAGACTGAAAGGGAATGAGCTCACTCTGCCAAAGCTGCATTTTCATACAGAAAGTGAGAAGGATTCATGGAAATAGAACGAAATTTGAGCGGTGCATCGGGGGATTTGTTCCAACATCCCTTCTCCTGCCTGCAGAGGCATAAAGTGTGGTCATTATGCTTTCCCACAGAGACAGTTTGCTGTCCCTCGCTACACAGAAAACACACTTGGGCAATTCTCACAATCTGAAATATTTTAAGTTTCATTCTATTCTCTGACACTGATAAGAAATCGTGATGATAATAAAAATATTATTCTGGGAGGGATTTGGAATACAAATAAACAAATCGGGCAAGTGTATTACTCATTGTAGTCTGCTCATGCAGCCGCAAAAATAAATCATGTCAACCTACATATTCAAGCACAAGGGGAAATGTGATGTGAATTGGTTCGTCAGTGTGACTAAGCAAAATCTTCCTAAAATATTCCAACTGAATGTTGCACATGTGGTGGCTAACGCCAGTCATTATATTTTGGTGAGGATCTGGATAAAAGTGCAAACGCAGCCCCGTATTCTCCCTTTTCAGTTACAGTCTACTTGCATTGGGCCAAATGAGGCAGTGACCAACTAGAACCAGCGTAGAGAGCCGTGGTTGAAAAACAGTGTGTGGCAAACACGACCAGTTTCAATGCACAAGTTTTGAGCCCGGTTTTGCACGCACAAACCTTTCGTAAATCAGGCTTTTCGTGAAGTGGAATAGTATCTCTCATTCAATCAGTCAAGCTTGTTGAGAGTTTGGCAGTCTTGGCAGAAGGCTGGTTGACTTTGTAAAGGCAGACGCTTGAATACAGTTTTTTTTTATTGCCTCAGACGAATGTACAGGTGTAC
The DNA here is from genome assembly GCF_033458585.1 of Syngnathus typhle. Classification (NCBI taxonomy): domain Eukaryota; kingdom Metazoa; phylum Chordata; class Actinopteri; order Syngnathiformes; family Syngnathidae; genus Syngnathus; species Syngnathus typhle. Next base: position 17,846,174 of record NC_083738.1, on the reverse strand, counting down.
CAAATATAGTGGTATGTGTTTGGAATTACAAACAATATTCAAAAAGCCTCCGACGAAATTTGCCTTTTGATGATGTGATTATGCGATCTGGGAAGACTTCCCATCATGCTACTCAGATTATTATAAAATATAGAAGATGGTTGAGTGGAGGAATGGACATAGAAATAGCTCATCTAACGTTAGATAAATCATGTCTTGAAACCAGTCAGGCAAAATGGAGCATGGCTGAAATAAGCAGCGAAAGACTATAGTTATATTTCATGGAAATATAACAGGAGTTCAAAACATTTACAAAGCGCTTCGCCCAACTTTTAAAAAGTTATGTATGTATTAAAAAATAGCAAACACTAAATCATGACATTTAGTTAAACAAACATCCAAAGGGGAAAATCTTGATGAGTTTAACAGCTGTATTCTTCTCCATGCAGGTTTCTAAGCAGAATGCCTGAATGAAATATAGCTCAACTTTCTGCTCAAAAATGTGATTACTGCGCTCAAATTCCTGGCACCACTCTTGACTGTGGCAGGCCTTTTGTAACTGCCATTGTGTTTCAAATTAAATGGCATTATAGCGTTATCATCAAAAAGGAAAAGACCTGCTGACTCCTAAGGCTGAGAATGTTTCGCTGACAATTTATGCGTGTGTCAAGGACACAGTGTTGTGACACTAAAGTCTGCAAAGCAGAGCATGTTTTTGCTCACGACATAAAGCAAAATCACAGCGGCCGTTTTCACCGAGAGAGGAGAAGGACACCTTGCTGCTTCAAAAAGGCTCACATAAAAAAGTGCGCTCATGAGAGTGTCTCATTATTTTCATTGCCTTGAGGTATCAAGTCTCAAATTGATCTCATATCTCAGCCACGACAATCTACTGAATATGAACCGGGTGTAAGGAAATGTTCAGGAGTTGGATCACAGTCAGCACATGACAGCAATATTGGATGGATTCATCGTCTATTAAATCACGGGCATATTGCATGTCCTAATGCCATGCTTAGGGAGTAACCGAACGGCTTTACATAATTAGGTTATAAAGAAGGGTGACTGGATTATCAGAGTTACGAAAAGAAATATGAATATTTAGTAAAAATCAAATGCTGACTATAACTATGACAAAATTAAAGCTTCCAAACTAGCTTGCTAACCAATTTACCTGCTGCACTCCTGGCTGCTTTTTCACAAACTGTTTCACAAATCATCCACTGCTTTACTATTCAAACACCATACTATAAATTTAAACTGCTAAACTTATCACTGGAAAAAAAAAAGGTTGCTTTGCAGTTGACTAGGCGTAATATTATTATTCTATCATAACCACAGAAATGGATGACTCCCATGCAGACAACTATAGATAAAAATGCATTTTATTGGTATTTAATGTATTTTCTCTATTATCATATTTGGTAATCGAGTAATCCACAAGTAATTAAACTAAATTAAGTGACATTAATATGATGGTACTTGATTTTATTACGCACTCTAGATGTATTGGAATTCAGAATCCAGCCCAACCCTGCATAATTCACAGAAAAGCACCTTACTAGCAATGGCCGTGAGCCAAAGCATACTAATACTTTCACTTGGGGACACTGAATAAGTGAACCGAAGGTCTCAAATCTCCAATTCATTGTGTGAAATCGAACGTAGCAAGACCTCCGGAGCAGAGACTACTGCCAAACTGAAGTTGAACCTCCAAATTCCAAATGTTTTTTTTCTCCAAATCCCTCATAAAGGATACATTGGAAACAATGGAAATTTAAATCTATCAAATTGTCGCTCTTAAAGAAAAAACGTTATGCAAACTGCAGTCCTTGAAATTTTCTTCATTTGCATGTCGTATGTTTGGGATGTGTGTTTTTTTTTTTAATTTCATTTTACCTTTACTTAGCTACATGATGCTGCAACATATTAGGAACAACTCTCAGTAAAATAAAGTGTTTTTTACTTTTACTTTATTACTACTTTAGATTACAGCCACAATAATGATTGTTAAACAAATACCTCTCTGACTATGTTAATCAAAACGGATCATTTCGATTGGGTTCTTTTTCGGGTAATTGTAATACATTTTCCATTATGTATTAAACGTTAAGACCATATTTCTCAATGCAGACATCGAAAGTAATCATAGTTCAGCTTTCACAGAAGGTTTACAAATTAGTGCTAAAATGATACCAGAATCAGCAACTGAAAGCAATCATGCTTTATAATTGACCAAATTATGTTTCATCATCTCAGAGATGATTGTATCAGTATATGAGCTTCTCCTGTATCATGTTCTATAGCACTATAATTATCACATCATATTGTGAGCATTGTTTGCTCATTTGTAATACAAATGAGGTGACTGCCAAAATATTCACATATTATAGAAAAAGTTCATTTATTTTTGTCATTTAATTAAAAAAGTGAAAGAGTAGAACACATGGAAAATACTTTTAAAAGGAACATTTCTACCTTCTGTAATGAGATACAAATTGTCGAGCCTCATAATACTTTGGTGTCCAAACTACAGCCCTGGGGTCATTTGTGGCCCATTGCTCATTTTTTGTACAGCCTACACAGCATATACTAAAAATAACTTGCGACATGGCCCGCAATAATATTGGAAAAAAGAAGTGGGTGTGGGCACCGTTAGAAATGTGGTGGTCAAAAAAGTGGGGGGATGTGACTACCATTACTACTAATAACAAACTTTTATCGATACGCAAAGACAATTATTTTACAGCTAAAATAATGACAGTATAATAACTGTAGAGAGTCAGGATAATTCAGTTTCAGAAACTAAAAGTGTTTTCTGCATGTTCTGCTTAGTGTCAAAGTCCGACTTGCGAACATAACTACGTTACACAAAAAATTGACAATATGTAAATGTAGGTTGGTTGGGTTGGGTTGAGTTGTTGGTTGGTCGGTCTGTCGGTTGTACCATGTTTGATTGATAGAAAGTCAAAACATTTAAGAGTGGCAGTTGAATCTTTCTATTTTTCTGTATGCAGCCATTGGAGGAAAATGTTTGGAGACTCCTGTGCTTGAATGTGTCTGTAGGTCCTTGTCCATATGCCTAAGAGGTGTGTGTGAGATGTGTACAGACACTGTGGAGGCTATCATTATCAGAGCTGCTTCTTGTCTTGCAGCACAGCCGGCATTGAAAAGGTCAACGCTAGAGGAGCGTGTGAAGCTGTAGCTCTACACTTAGAGCTCTCTGTGTGCCTGGCAGACTACATGAGGGTGAAGTCAAGGTCGTCATAGTTGCTTGTCTGTCGTCATTGGGCTTTTAGGGAAAATTCCAGGAGACACGACTGTTGGATCAATTTTCAAGTTGCTATGAAAAAGAGGAATTATATTATAGAGTAGGTAGACACACAAAATACTTTCCGTTACTCCTGTGTCACCGTGAAAGGGAATAATGACTTAGCAGGTTTGCGTTTGTACGCGTGCATTAAAAGCGACGGGAATCGATTCAGGGAGAATGGTGACAGCGTAAACTGGATTTAAACGAGCTTTCTCTTTTGGAAGAAGACATCAATTTTAAGGGAAAGAGGACCAAAATTGCATTTGATTTGCTAAGGAAGAGATGTTAATTGCATGTGTTCTCACAAATTGAAGGTTGATCTTCCGCCCTTGATAATAATACTAAGTCAATGCTCAAATGAAAGCACAAAAAAAGATAATAGTTTTCCCATTTACTCCATTAGCAGATAGTTTATTGTTTCCCGCAGTGGTTGTTTTCTTTTTCTTTTTTTAATGCAGGCAATACAGTAATACAGTGTGAGCAATGTCTTTCATTAAATGAGTTGACAATACAAGAAGCTGGCTATGCTCCATGCCAAGGTTGTCGCGTGCCACGACTGCAAGTCAGACAGCAAGCTGCGGGCTGGCAGTGGGATGGGACTTTTGGCTGGCCCGGTCCAGGGCAGGTGTGACGAGGCTTATGGCCAAAGTCAAGGTTAGGATGATAAAATGCAGGATCCCAGCAAAAAGAAGACGAACATTTACAGTGGAAAGTTGATGCATCATTATAAAAAGAGCCATTAGATGCACACTGATGGATTGTGATAGCCACCTCGGTCTGACATCCTGCAGTGCTTCGAGTTTAAAGCCATAACGATGGGGAAGCTGTCACAGAACACTGACCCTCCCGAACGACTTGACAGTGAACAATGTGCTTTCCCCAATTGCACTGCTCTCCGGGAAAATCTAACGCTAAGTCCTGGGTGAACGGGTTGTGAAGAGGGGAGCGGTTTATTAAGTTTATAAGAGTACCCCATTAAAGACGTGGCAACTTTTAAATTGTTTGCACTATTCCAGAGATTACGGGTCAGATCAAACGCAGCATAGTGAAGCTGAAATTATTTAATGCTGAATAAAAGATGGTAGGATAGTCTCATGATATAAATGATTCCATCTCAGCTACTAGAACAAACACATTAGAAAGGCATTCAGTAGGGCACAGACTGTCCACTGGCTTAGCAACTGCACATCTATGGTTAAAAGGTTAAACATGCTGGGTAATTTACTTTACCCTACAACCGCTAGTTCGAATGAACTGTAAACTCCAAAGGTGGCGGAAGATCGACACAGGCAGCGCTGTATTGAAGAAACACTCAGAAGACAAAGATGTAATCAGCTCATTCACTAGCAATAACCCAATATGCAAACTTGCTAATGGTGAACTAGCGCTATTCTAAGTCAACAACACCAGGTCTACTCTTGCATTTCCAAGGTCACTCAAAAGGTCAGACCCCAACATTTAAATGTACAATCATTAAATTCACAGATATTACAGCATAGGATGTCACGATGATGACAAAATATTACCTGCATTTTGTATTTTTTTTTTTTTGTACAAAGCTACTTGGTGTATTTCCATCTTTCTTGGGGGCTTCCGGAATCTAACCTACGCAATAAATGAGGGCCAACGTTCCCACTTTTTCTTCTGTGTTGAGAAGGATGGTTTTGTTGCTAGCAATCCGGAATAATGTGAAAATTCACTAGAAAACAATTTGGCACTTTTTTGGTTAGAGACTACAAACTAAATCCAGACTTTATGAATGGACAGATGGGAATCTACTGTTGATTCTTTTGGAGTGTGCGGACACTTCAGTCGCAAAGGATAAACATACATTTGCCTTGCTTCGCAATGTTTTTCTTAGTAATTTTCTCCACCAAACATTCAAACTTCTTTCCGAGCTAAATTTGCCTACCTCGCCCAAAGCTCCATGGAAATTGATTGTGCAGTTTTCCTTATCAACCAACAACAAAGCATTACATCTTGCTCTCAAGCTTGTTTATGCTTAAAACTGAGTCATATTTTATTCTGTCAGTCTTAAAACAGTTTGGGAAAACCGTGCCATAAATGTATGGTTGGAAAGGTTTGGTGTAGAAGAGAGCTCAAACCTCTGCAACGTTACCTTGTAGAAATTTGACCCTAAAAATAATTAACTGTTATACTGAAGCTGCAAATTTCAACTTGATCGGTCAAGGGTCCTTTTGCTTTAGTCCATATCTTGTTTAATAGCCCATCAGTTGTCATGACAAAGAAAGAAGAACGCAAACACGCTAATGTTGTTACACACCGTATAGGGCAAACGAAAACCAAAACACAGAAGTCATGCACAGTACTGTATTTTCCTGTATGGCTGTTGTCCAGATTTTTATGCATATATATGTTTTGCAATCGTGTCTGGACTACACGAAGCATGACTGTCAGACTGATCAACAAAATAATCGACAGTGGGAGGAAAATGTAGCATAAGAGCAGCATAATTGGTAGCAGTGTGATGGAAAGGCGTAGAACAGCACTTACTATTTTCAGACAGGCTGCGTGGGTTGAAACGCGCTTTTATGCCGCAAAGGTGTGTTATTTTCAAAGCAGAGTGGGATCCACAGTACATCTCTCTGTCTCACTGTAAATTGCTTTAAACATGTCATTTTCTACCTTTCTACTTCTCCTTTCTGTCCAACGGTGGCACCTCACTTATGACTTCAAAGCAAGTGGAACAGTCAGAGATGTGGTTCTCGCTCATTATTGGCGCCATAACAATTAATTTCCGCCACTTGTCTTTTGTTCTTCCATAGGTAATATTTCACCTCAGTTGAAGACAATGTGCCTAGAAAACCTGCAGCAATTATGTTTTTTTTGTTTAGTGGCTTCTAAAATATATGACTCTTATTTTTCGAAACATGCATGGTTGACTGTACTCATGTTTTTCTCCAATAGGTTGTGGCCCTGGGGAAGAACAGTCGCGGCTACCACTACATTCTGTCCAATCTTGTAAGTAGTAATTGAGACGCTGCAGGGCGTGGAGCCTGCTTTTTGCTGTATGCAGACACAGAGGTTCCAAAATGGCACACGCCCAAAACACATTAGACTTGCATGCATAAAATGGTTCACATTTTACCCATTAACTTATTAATACCAATATGGCAGAAAGACAATATTGTGCAAATTCTAATACATTTGACAGTGCAATATAAATAGCCCAACAGGCAAGAGGAAATCGCAGGAAATGTTTTTCAATTGCCTGTGGAGGACAGCTTTTTGGTTGCAGTCCACTCACTCGGGAAGGAGAAATGTTCACTTGGACAAGTTTGAATGATCCCACTCATATTTTGCCTGATTGAAATTGTGGTTATATGGTTCTCATGGCTCCAAAGGCAACTGGTCAGATTTCAAACTTTTTTTAGATACATGAAATAATAATTGGATTGAAAGTGACAAACAGATATTTTCCAAATCTGCCAATGTCTCTAAAGCAAAAAGAGACATGTCTGATTTACTATTAATCCAAGTGTTTTAGGCCAGACTTACTAAGATTCCAAAAATTATATAGTATGGCTGTTAAATTTTGGGTTCACTCGAACAACTTGTGTGCGCTGTTCGTGTGTGTAGCATGCATGAGCTACTGAGTTTGCAATGTTTCACTAAAAATCCAACAGCAGCTGCTAAATTGCATATTTAAAGAGGGTTTTTCACTTTAGGTACCTCTGATGGTTTTGTAAATTAGAAGAAAACTGGGAGGTATAAAAAGAAGTAATGGAAATAAAGATTTTAGTGGAAGAAGCAAACAAACATTACTGAGTTGCACAAAATATATATTTCACTCTGATTGATTTTTAGGCAACCAGCGTACCAACATACTGTCCAAGCCAAGTTTTGTTTGATTTTCTTTATCCCAAATACTTGGGCATTGGGTGTATCTGCCGATTCTGTTTAACATTGCGTTAACCAGGATTGGCAGATTTGGACAGTACACCAAAAAACTTGCTGAGGGGCCAGCCCAACTGTCACAGTGTTTTCAAATAAAAAATGTCCCAAACGCAAAGAAAAACAGAGTGGAAAGGAGTTTTGTCATTGGTTAAATGACATGACTCCTTGTGACTGGTTCCAGGTGAGCCCATTCTGAAGCGCCACAATACTACGTTACAACCTTTGGTTCTGTTAAATTGTTACGCTAATAACGCTAATAAATTTGTAGTGTTTCATCTCAGGCATTGTTAATTAAAAAAAATAAAAACTCAAAGAAACGCAAGTTATACAAGTTTTTGCCAACCCCATTTTCCCTCTCTCTCTCTCTCTTGTCTCAGGGATTTTCAAACGTGAGTTTGGACAAAGTCTTTGCTGGAGGAGCCAACATTTCAGGGTTTCAGATAGTCAACCCTGAGAACCCTATTGTGCAGCAGTTTATGCAGCGCTGGGAGCGGCTAGATGAAAGAGAATTCCCAGAAGCCAGGAATGCTCCTCTGAAGGTACTTTGATTGGAAGACCTTTCACTCCGCATGCAAAGTAAAACGATCGCTCCCTCTGAATTTACCTCTGTCGTGGTTTTTCTTTCCGCTCATCCTCTGTTTGCCTTTGTCATTATGTTCTTTCATGCCTATGCATATGTTCTCATTATGCCTTCTGTTCTTTATTTCCTCTACTTTGCATCCCCCTAACAATCAATATATCGATAAGCAATGTGAACTAAGGTTATATCGTAGCTTCAATTTACATCTAATTAAACAATGAGCCAGAAAGAAATGGATTTTGAATGGCATTTAATTAGATTGTCATGCTGGCGCAGTCCCCCCCCCCCCCCCCCAAAAAAAAACAAGTTGCTCAAGCCGTCACTGGTGAAAAGGTCAGGGTAAGTTAAAGGGGACGTGCCTGGGGAATAAGATCCCATATCGATGCGCTGGCCTCCTGCAAATTATGCACTAAAAGTTTTGAAAGAGATTCTGACTACATGAGAAGAAGTTCTAATCAATTCTGGCTGATTAGATTGCTGAGACAAATGCATTTATCTGGTCTTCGTGTGGCTTCAGAGTACTCAAAGCTCTCTCATTCAGTCCCCGGATGCTCATTCAGGTTCATGAGCCACCGAGTCATCAGTCTTTTGCCTAAGGATAGGACGAAAGGGAGGTGGGAGTCAAACCAACAACCTTTTAGTTCTATCACCTGCCTAGGTGTTTTGAACATTTGAGACAAATGACAAAGACAGTCCAACTTGCTGTGTTGGAAAGAAAACTGATCTGCTTCCCTGCCGTACATAGTTCAGCAACCCAAGCTCGCTCTGTTTCCGCCTGTGTTATTTTTTTTCTTCGATTACAGTACACTTCAGCGCTGACACATGATGCCATCCTGGTAATAGCAGAGGCCTTCCGCTACCTGCGGCGTCAACGTGTGGACGTCTCTCGCCGCGGCAGCGCCGGAGACTGCCTTGCCAATCCTGCTGTACCTTGGAGCCAAGGCATCGACATCGAGAGAGCTCTGAAAACGGTAGGGGAGGAAGGACGAGAGGAAGAGGAAGATGGCAAGTGAGCGGGGCAAATGAATGAGTGAAGAAAAAACTGGAAGAAGCGAAGCAGAGAGATAGTGAACCAGCGCGAGATAAAGATGGAGACTGACAGAGAAGGAAAGCGAGCGTGGAGCTGTTCTGCTGCCGCTGCCGCCAGATATCTTTGTGCAGAGCTCACTCAAATTCAGACCCTCATTACCATAAAACTACATCTTTTATTAAAATGAATCCAGTTCATCATTTGATTAACAGACTGTGCACACTCCAATAGCTCCAAGGACACGAGCACTGTAATATCAGCTATATATGCAAAGTGATCTCTGTCTGTGTGTGCCACATGACAGGTCAAAGTGAAGGGGATGACAGGCAACATCCAGTTTGACAACTATGGCCGTCGAACCAACTACACCATAGATGTGTATGAGATGAAATTAGGTGGGCCAAGAAAGGTAAGAACAAAGGACGTCACCATTTTAGATAACGTGAGGAGAAAATATTTCAGCCTTTAATGATTACAAAAAAGCAAAACAAAGGAAAAAAATGCAGAATTACTATTGTGCTAACTTTGCTAACCTGCCAATTTGGTCTGAATTAAAGTTTAATTTTAGAAAGTTGTGCGCGCACCGGGATTTGATTTCCTGAAAAGAATCGGAAAAGTCGTTGGGTGATAGTGTGTTTTTTTCGGCTAGGTAGAGCTGGGTATCTTTCAATTCACAGCACGGATGTGGCCAAGAGGAAAGTAGGAGATTATAAACAAAAGGGGCCCGACAACGGCACCTTGAGGAACACCATTAATAACATAAGTTAGTGGAATTTCAATTGAGTAGGCTAAATTATGTTCTTCAGATCACAAACTAGTTGAGAGTGAGTCGACTGCGCCTATGCTGGTTACAACTAATTCACTCAACTCTGACTCAGATGCATCAAGTAATCAAACATATTTCTACACAATGAATAAATTAATTGGTTATTATGCACACCCCCAATCAACACACACCTAAATGCTTGCACACATCAAGGGTTGATCATCAGAACTGTAACTTTCAAATTAGACTCCATGAATGGTGACCACATGTTTCAGCATGGTTAAACATGCATGTGTATTGTGCTGGAAGACTGTGTGACAATTTGAAATAAGCTATTTACTACATTTATTGAAATGCTAAGGGCTCTCCGTGTCATGAGAATAGCAGCAGTCTTCACTTGTCTACCTCTGTTGAAAAGCAGCTCTATGAGGTACGACAAGTGTTAGAATGCACACAAATCACGCACAGCGTACAATCAGACTGCTTAAAGTGCCCCACCATGAAAGATGAAAGAGTATTCCTATGTCATGTGATCGTGCAGGTATGATTTGTGGCCCTCTTCTGGCAGTAATTACCATTCAAATAACCAATTACTGTAAAAGAGATCAGAGAATTTCTCGGACTCGCCTTTAAAATGGTAATTCCCAGTCGTGCATTCACATTATAACATATAATGACCTCTGGCTTTATTTCATAACCTCACCCAGTTCCAAGAGACAGCTGTGAATTTTTCGTGAGTGCGATCGGGTCCAATATGACACATGATTACACCGCCGGCCTTTGAGGCCTATAAAACTCACACTTCAATTAGCATCACGCTACCCCTACAGCTAAAAAAGAAGCCATGAGCAGAGATGCAGTGGGGGTTATGAGGGGGAGGGTGGGAAGGGGGTCACAGGGTGAATGCGAGGCAGCGAGGGCATAGAAGACGAGTTGGGCAGCAGTTTGTCAGGAGTGTGAGGCCAAGTCAGCCCAGCAGCAGCGAGAGGAGGAGGCCTGCAAGCTGCGACTGTCACGAGTGATGTATGGGGCTGATATGTGTCCCAGCCACTCAGGGTGAAATAAGGACTTTGCCTCTGGACCAGCACTCCATGACATGAGTCTCATTCCATGACTCTCATCCCATGAGCATGCAGACAGGAAGGAATAAACCATTTGAGGTGTCTAACACTACGCAAACAATTACAATACATTCTCAGCAGCCCCAGCAAATTCTAGCACCTCTACTCGGCGTGTAAATGTTTTTCTCCTTCTTTTTAACACCTGCCTGGCCCAAATATTTAAAGATCTGACGGGAGGGGGAAAAAATGGAGGCCAGATGCGAATGTGAAAATCTGAGCCAACAACAGTTAGAACACTGGCAGCAACATATGCAAGGCGTTTCATCGTGAGCCAGACCAGCCATTATTTCAGATGGGCAAACAAACACTTGACATTAGTGTGAGTTTAGCATCTGTACAGCAGAATGCAGAGTAACTACCATGGCAGGGTCTCACAGAAGAAACTGTACAGCCACTGGAATGATATCCTAAATTATTAAGCATGTATGCAGTTCACAGGGCGGAATATCAATTATTTACCATAAAACCTGGGAGACTGAAAGTGGGAGGGATTTAAGTTGTCTGCCTTGTTCTTATCTACTGCAGGGAAGCAATTTAATAGTTGCAGCATGGAATTAAAAAAAAAAAAAACACAGCCAAATTTATGAGTTAATGCCATATTTTGAATGTTATAATTAATTAGTCACATCGCTGCACCACACACATTTTAACATTCTTCTCATTTGTTTCCATAATGGTATATGCTGCAACCGTCTGGGAAATGCATCATTTTAAAGAACTCAGCACAATAGTCCTTATGGCCTAACCAAGCATGGGCACTTTTTTTAAGGCAGCATTTGCATTTATTCTGAGGCCCTCCGAGGGCCATACTAAATTCGTGATTATAGATTTATACTATATGGAAACACATTTGTTGCAGTTTCATAATACAAATGTATACTGAATAATTTATGTATTACATTCCATTTAACATTGAGATTTTAATTTCCACCTAAATGTCCTCACAAACTTAAGGCCGTTTCTCTATACTGACACTTTTTTACGTCGACAACCCTCAACCTGGTTAGATGAAATCTATAATTGTGGTCGCCTCCAAGTTGTTACATTAAAACCTCTAATATAGGGATGCCCAAATCTGGTCCTCGAGGGCCACTATCCTGCATGCTTTACATGTTAACCTCCTCCAACACACCTGATTCAAGTAACCCTGCTCTAATAAATATAGTGAACATGTTAATCCCATCGTTTAAAAGTCTTATTTATAGTGTACCATTATTTTTGTTTTCTTCTTTCATTTTCAGGATGGGGTAATTGTCAGGTTTGTTGTCCATGTAGTCATTCGTAATTGCAGCAGCACTAATCAAAATTCTCTCTTTACAGATCGGGTACTGGAACGAGTTCACACGCTTTGTAAATATAATGGATCCGCAGGTCACCAACGACTCCTCAGTGGAAAACCGAACGATTGTGGTCACTACTATTATGGTACACTTTCCAAATTGTTTGAAATGTTTCACGTATTCTCCCACTCAAGGTCATGGTGTTGATTGCCAATGAGTGATACATTCTGTCCTGGGCGGGTAGAACCACATCTTTTTTGTGTTGCTTTGCATCCACTCACTACATGTTGAAACAGTCGACCCGTGACGGGGGAGTGTTTCAACTGTATCCGTGTGGGTGTCAAAGCATTTTAATTTTCCATACTTCAGTGGCCTGTCGTAGCAGTGACATCACAATAATGGTATCAATAATAATGGTTGACTCCATCAGTTACATACGTAAGTAGACCTGTCTGTCCTCATCAAGTAAATGTTCAATGACACTTGGGATCCACTGGCCGAAGGAATGACCTCAGGATGATAATGCCATGTCTTTTTCCGAGCTGGGAAAAGCCAAATAATAGGAAGTTGTGGTATTTCTTCCTTGTTATTGTTATTTTCCTTCTATTGCTCCTTCCGTTTGTTCTGTGTTGAACTCTCATTTGGTAATTGGCTGTAAATGAAAAGCACATATTTGGAGTCAAGCTCACCACTCAGTAGGAGGAAATCTCAAGATGAGAAATTCAGTCTGTAGATAAGATGCGTTAACTGGGGGAAAGGCTTGGCAGATTCTGAGGTGAGGGGATGTGTTCAGCACTGAACAAACAAACCATTGCTTTCCCACTTGCACTCTAATTGCGTGCGGCTGTAATGACGATGCCCGCTCTCCTGAGCAGCCCTATTGTTTGTTAATGATGATGTGCTCGGGAAGAGAAAAGATAAGCTGCACCAGCATTTTGAAAAGGAGATGAAAACCTAGCACGCTCCTGCGCTAACTCCTTCATACAGGGAGTGGGTTTGCGTATTTTTTTTCTGTAAAGCTACAGCTTATTTTATTTGTGTTCACTTTAAGTGGGTTTTTTTAGGGGGGTGGAACAGCCATTAAGTGCACAGTGGTGCAATGATCTTGAATATGTTGACATAAGATTGGGCACTCTGATCTCTCTCCTGTCACTAGCATTTACTTGCGAAACCCATCCCCATTCCCATCCTCAGCCACCACTGTGCTGACCTTGCCTGTCTAATGACTCCCCAGCCCTTTATGCTTCTCTGTACTCCCCTTCTGTTCACAGCAAGGGCAATTTGCACAACATTGGTTTTAACACAAAACAGTAAAAAGTTGTTTAGCTTTGGCTGAGCCCCCGCAAATGCTGACAAAAGAGATTCAAAATACAGTGGCGGCCAAGACCAGAAACAATTTCTTTACAAATCGACATTGCCAGCTTCGCTGTGGCGTGCATACGTTTTTGGATGCTTTTAGTTGTTTTTGCAAGGTTGTGTAAACAAGGAATCTTTTTGACACCAGATGCAAGAAGAACATTTTAAAACCATGATGTTGTGTAAACATACCCTAAAGACAGTTTTCCACCAAGTGATACCATTCATTTTGGCCTGCCGTGGTAGATATTTGTAAAGCCTTATCAGGTTGTTACATCAGCTATGTAAAAAGCACCAATGTCAACACCAAAATCATCGCATAACATCCAAGAGAAACACACTATAGTGCAAAAAACAAATATGCTTCCTGTTCATTCCATGGTACACAAAGGTATGTAGACACGTATCTGTCCGACAATACCCAGATAGCATGTCGCTACAACCGTCGTACCAACAAAGCGTTACTGAAAACTGGACCGGTTCAGCTCGGACATTGTCAGGACAGAGACACAATAAAATACAGTATCGGCTGGTGGAAACAGTTAAAGTATGTTCTCCCTTCCTTCACTCCTCCTTAAGATTCCACAGAGTTGCACTCAAATTGGGTTGCGTGCATTGGGCTTGGTGTGTGCTGGCTCCCATGTCTTGATAACAGCTGCGTGTCCACGGCACCACGCTGCTGTTATCAGAGCATATATGTGCATTTGCAATGCATCATCTCTTTCTGCATGACTGCATGGAAGAGGATAATAGCAATGAGTCTAGTATGTAGTATGTTAAATGTGTGCGTGAGTGTGAGAGCACAAGTTCAAATGAGCGCATGCTGCGTATAATGTTGTGTATTAAACTGAATGTGTGCCAAGCGGTGAGTAAACCAGTATGTGTTTGAACCAACAGGAAGCTCCTTATGTGATGTACAAGAAAAATTATATGCATCTGGAGGGGAATGACAGATATGAAGGCTACTGCGTCGATTTAGCATCTGAGATTGCCAAACATGTTGGAATTAAGTACAAACTGTCTATAGTAATGGATGGGAAGTATGGAGCCCGAGACCCCGAGACCAAGGCGTGGAACGGGATGGTGGGTGAACTGGTCTATGGGGTGAGTACTGGGAGCCTCGTTTTTCACTGATTACATGACAGTTTGCAAGGAACTTCAACATGAGAGGAGATCTCATTTTTCTGTCTCAAGCTTATCACCAACAACTCATCGGCTATTGCCCGCTACAAAGTCTTAATGCTGCTCGGTCTTGTTGGAATTTGTCCAGCGCAGCCTCAAGCACGGGAGGGTTGGTGATCATCTTGAGACGGAGAAAATGAAATCATTTCTCAGTGCTGTTCACTGCAATTATTCCGTCTTGCTTAGCCTACAAATCTTCCTTTCTTGCAGGCGAAAGCAAGGTAAGTACATGAAAACAACGAGTCCATATGGCAAACACTGTGTAATCACTTCAATGAGAGATGGATTGTTTCCCTTTGAAGTGACTGTGTAATTGTGTTCAGTGTTTGATGTGTATGATGAATATGCCCCATTGTAAATTCACAGATGACAAAATCAACAGTTAAATGGTGGCTCGCGGTTAGAGACAACAAGATCCATATGTGTTGTACTCTATAAAGGTTGAGGCTCGCACATCAGCAAAGGGTCACGCCATGTTTCAAGTCTGACAGAGCTCAGGCTCTTGCAACACCAACAACGCAATGCTCCAATGTCGGTCTGTGACTCGTAAAAGTTGAATCGGAGCCCAATACAAAATGCAAAAGGGGTTTTGCCTCCTCAT
Source organism: Syngnathus typhle (assembly GCF_033458585.1). Classification (NCBI taxonomy): domain Eukaryota; kingdom Metazoa; phylum Chordata; class Actinopteri; order Syngnathiformes; family Syngnathidae; genus Syngnathus; species Syngnathus typhle. The sequence continues at coordinate 17,831,048 of NC_083738.1, read as the reverse complement.
TTGTTCCATTTCCCAACCATTAGCCTGCTAGATTGCATGGTTTGATGTGCTACGGATAGAGAGAGAAACATAGATCTTTCCCGACACCCTCGGGTCTTTTTCCAGCCCATAATTTTACAGCCGGTGGGCCGAGACTAATAGTTGTGTACATTTTGACCTTTTGACCGTTAAATTAATTAGATTTTAGTTGTCTTTTAAAGGTTAGGCCTGGGGCTGCTATTGCTTTATTTCCTCGGCCATTGACTGAGCGCTGCTTAGGGCTGCGCGAGGATTAAATGGTTATGGCCCCTCACAAAGGTGTGTTGACAGGGGAAAGAAAACAATGGTATTTATTGGGTCTATTTGTGCTCCTTCGCAGTTGACCTTGTACACATTTTCAGTCTGCCACAAGATGATGTTTTGTCAATTTCACAACCAAATGTCAATTATGAACAGTACAGGCTATAAATGTGTGCTTTCTTTCATAATAATTGTGTCTATTAAAAGGGAAGCTACTTACCGTTTTTGCCATGTATAATGCGCAAAAATTAACTAATTTATTGTCCTAAAATCTGGGGTGCGCATTTTACATGGGTAATTATTTTATTTTTTTTATATATCCGGATATCATACGGAGGCCGCCATTACAGATGCGCTTTCTTCTCTGCTGTTCACTTCAAACACGCTCCATACGAACACAATGCTCTCGTTTCAGACGCTTGCTCGATCACCTGCTCGTTTGTTGTCACAATGTACCCTACACAAATCCGAAACATTTCTTCGCTATTGAGTTTGCTAGCGCATGCGCAGTGATACTGACCGGCAGAATAACATCCGGTTGTTCCCAAAGATGATCTTTTTTCTGAAATAATTTTACGTTTACGGACTTAAGTAGGAGTCAAAATTTGGGTGCGTATTATACATGGGTACAGGCTTTTTTCCAGCATCAACATGCCATTTTTAGGGTGCGTATTATACATGGGGGCGCATTATACATGGAAAAAAACGGTAATTTGAAATGTTACATTTCTTTCTCAAATCATTTAGAATCATAAGGCTCATTACTTGTTTGTAATTGAGAGCATGTAATGTTGCTGTTAAAATTATGACTCGCATTAATTAGAGAACTAAAATTTCAATTAATTGCACATATACTGATATATTTTGGTTTTGATAAATCCTATGCTCACGTTTCTCTTCTAAATGACCACGTTTGGGTCATCATACCAAGCAATGTTAGCTAAGAGTGTTTGCCAAGGGTTATTAGCAAATTTAGCTGCAGTATGAGTAGTGAACGCTTAGAATGCCAAGTTAGCATGATGTGTCACTAGACTACATTTATTTACAATGTTAACTGCCATGTAGCAAGCGAGCTTTGTTCCTGAGTTGTTCTTATAGTCTAAATGCTGGTTTCTTTTTCCAACCAAATGAACTTCACTTTGATTAAATGTTGTTTTTTTACATTCAAATCTATAGGCCGTGGGGAAAGTATTATTTTCTTGTGTGTTTTGCAGCCTGCCTTAAGATGTCTGTCCTTCTGTTTTTATATTAGATAACTGATTTAAAATATGCAATGACTTTCTCTTTTACTTGCAAGTTTTCAGCTGCAGCAATTCACATGTGCACGCATGACATTTCATGCAGGTCATAACTAATGATCACTGTGCATGTTCCTGTTTCCAGAGAGCAGATATAGCTGTCGCACCTCTCACCATTACTCTGGTTCGAGAGGAAGTGATAGACTTTTCCAAGCCATTTATGAGTTTGGGCATCTCCATTATGATAAAGAAGCCTCAAAAGTCCAAGCCCGGCGTTTTCTCCTTCCTGGACCCACTGGCCTATGAGATCTGGATGTGTATAGTGTTTGCCTATATTGGGGTGAGCGTGGTTCTGTTCCTGGTCAGTCGGTTCAGTCCTTACGAATGGAACCTCGAGGAACAGGATGAGACCAAAGACCCTCAGATGCCCCCTGACCCTCCCAATGACTTTGGGATCTTCAATTCTCTCTGGTTCTCTTTGGGCGCCTTCATGCAGCAGGGCTGTGACATCTCCCCAAGGTGGGTCATTGTCAGTGGTCATTTAAGTAATCATTTAGAGTTCATTTAAAGGGCCTGAAGAGTTAAAACATTTGTAATTGATTAACCGACCTTTAACTAAGGCACAATAAGACAAACGTTTCGACCACCAAACTGACAAATTAATATAAAAAATAAAATAAAAAAACAGAATTAGCCTAAACTTTTTACAAATCTTCAATTCAGAATCAAGGCCTGAATCAGAATCAATTCATCCTTAAAACAAAATTTGCATCTCACAAAGGTTGGTGTGGTTCATCGGATGTGGTGTTTGAAAGGATTAACATCCATACTCTCTTTTCATATCTAAACATATCAGACTCATACCTTGCTTTGTGCACTGGAGCAGAATCAAACTGGCACAGAAACAGGCCAGTTTTTCAACATATCTAAAGTTAAAATTAAGTTTCAAGGTAGTATATATTAAGGCATATAACCTAACCCGAGATCAATATAGAGCGCGCCGAAAATCTGGCAAATTTATTTAAGTCAAATTTTAGATGGTATAGCCTTCTTCAGGCCTTAAAAAAATTGTACCTGGAATGCTTCAAAGTAGAAGAGTTGCATCAGGTACGTGATTTACGTTAAAATTTTAGTAAGTATCGTATACAATAAAGTCACACAAGCATAATGCTAGATAGTCTTTCATGTGTTGTTAAATGATTTCTTTCTGTTTTCCATATCATGGGCAATCTGCAATTAGGTCTCTCTCAGGCCGTATAGTCGGTGGTGTTTGGTGGTTCTTCACCCTCATCATCATCTCATCCTACACAGCCAATCTGGCTGCCTTCTTGACAGTGGAGAGGATGGTCTCTCCTATAGAGAGTGCCGAAGATCTGGCAAAGCAGACGGAGATAGCATATGGCACTCTGGACTCAGGTTCCACTAAAGAGTTTTTTAGGGTGAGTAGTTCTTTTGCTACGTGATTACGTTACGTTAGGTTTGATGACTAATAAAAACACACAAGGCCATTAATGAAGTCCCTTTCTAGCTTTTTCAAGTGCGTGAATGTTGACCTGCATAGCAGATGTGTTGACAGCAGCGGTTCTCAAATTCTTTTGACATACATGTGAAATTTATGCGGCAGAACTGCAGTGTTCAACCTTGAGGTAGTGGGGCTGTCAGTAGAAAGTGTGATAACAACATCGAAGACTCTGAGGTGATAAAAGCAGAAGGCTAATCAAGCTCCCACATCAGACTCAGACAGGTCAGATCATGAAATATAATTAGTTAGCTGGCCATGGCTGGCAAATTGGACATGATGAAGAACGATTCTGTAGGTCAATCTGAGCTTTCTGAAGAAGCCTGCAGATGGGATGGGCAATATGTCCATCGGCCAAATGCACCAGAAGGTCAATTAAGTTGTAAATTACCAAAATCTGAACCTGCATTAGCCTCTAAAAGCGAACCGCATGATCACTAGGCAATAGCTCTTGCAGCAGTTGTTTTTCGAAGTGGCATTCATTTTATATTTCTGCTGTCGACAGCAACATCAGTTGTGAAATCTTTTGAATTAGGAGCAATGAAAGGTAGAGGGTAATAATCAAACAGCCTTCTAGCTGCTCAAAAGGAAATATTCATTTTCCTCACATAAAGGACAACTTACTTTTGTGTAAAACACTAAAAGGACATTTCAAAATGGATGTTTCTTACAAAGACAAACTTGGCAAAACATGCACGGGATGTGAAAGTGGCAACTCTCAAAAGAACACTTGCCAATAACTGCTCCTTTTCATCCTGCATGCTGTACCTATATACATATATACACATATATATATATATATATATATATATATATATATACACACACATATATACACGTATATATATACGTATATATACATATATATATATATATATATATATATATATATATATGCTGTATTTTTATATCTAAACGGTGATGGATGCCAATTATAGATTAGGTTTCCAACCTGACAATGGCAACACAGCAGGCTCTCGGAATATCTGAGAAGTGGTCTCCAAGTGACGGTTTTCCCAGCTTCTTTGGAATGGGTGTCCTACTTACAACCCGGCGTTCAAACAGAAAATGACATGTCTGAACTGCTATTCGGAGTGACTTTTAATTAAAGCTGTAGAGGCTTGACATGGAAAAACTACACTCTGCATTAATGAGATCCATACGGCATCAGCCAGCTGGAAATGTCAGCGTCTCCAACTAATCATGTGATGCCAAGAGATATACATTTTTGATGATCTCACCTGTCTGACGCAGAAACACTTTCTGGGAAGAAGAGGTAGCTCAAATATACTGTATATAAGATGCAGAAACAAAATGTTGAAAGAAGATTGTATTTGTATTCACAAAGGGATAAAGTCGAGCCCCTCATATCCTCAAGAGTCTAAAGTCCTTATCAAGGACTTGCTTCTAATGACGACCCCCACCACCACCACCAACACACACACATAGACTGTGTGTCTACCTGTTTTGTGTGGTTTGCTTAGCAAGGCATTTGATTGTACGTACGTAGATGTCATTGGCTTGTCAGGCTCACACTCCATTGGAACAAGAAACCAGATGTGTCACGTGAACCATGTAGTGTAACTCCAGCTTTGATGGGCCTATCACCAAACTTAGTTGACTTACATTTTGAAATGCACATGCGTTGGTATACGTGGCGTAATAGTGGCTTCGATCATAGATTGAAGCCGGTGCTTAATTATGTGAAAAAATAGGAAGAGCACATCAGAGTCCCTTAATGCACCTCCTTTAACAGTGTGACCATGAAAAGAGGACAATAACTGACTTGAATAAGCCCGAAGCCTCTCTTGCTCTTAAAATAATTTTGCATTCAAGTCTCAAGGGCAAAATCCATGCATCATACTGATGCGCAGGTATGATAAAGATGGAACAACCACATGTGGCCAGTCACCAATACATTTTTGCTCAGCATTAAAATCAATTTCACGTCTCAGCGTTTGTGACGCAGACATTCCAGCTTCTGCATGGTCCAACACAAGGTTTAATGAGTAGATTTTCTAAGCGTCGAAGACTTGCTTCCAGCCAGAGTTGCATGAAGAAGAGACAATTTATTCCAGGAATCCGGAGGCTGCTCTGCAATCACTCGGTGCTTTGTAACACAACTCTCTGAGCCCTTGTCACGTTGTGTTTCGGCAGAGTATTGACTGATGGAGCTTCTATAAAGATTACAGCTTGTTTGCATATAAAAGGGAGCTATCGAAAGTAATGATAGACGACTGACTGTAAGATAGGCGTAGCCTCTGGCAAAGCTTTGTCCTCAGGGACAAACTTCAAAGATGTGTCAGTTGGAGTTCAGGACATAGCATGACACAAGTTCACCACTCAGAGCCTCAACTTGTATGTCTTTGCACAAAGGTAGTCCATGGAGAATATTGAGTATTGCATTGCTACTCTTTCATTGTATTGCGGTCATACCGCAATGCAATGAAAGAGTAGGAATTTTGAGGGGAAGACCGTGAAGCAGAATTTACAAAGCTGGACATGCAGACGGCATTTTGGTAAGGACAGCCTGAAGTCAGAATGCTGTGCCAAAATAAGAATTTAAATAAATAAAAAGGCTGCAATAAAAACATTCATGGGGCAGAGGCCCGAGAGAGCTTCCTAACTTGGAATCAATATCAATGAAACTTATTTAGAATGGAATGGACTGTTACTATTTTGACTGTGCAGTTAAATAACTTTTATATTCAGGCAAGTTGAACATCTTGGACCAACAAAATGTCCAACTACCACTGGGAACTATCTCTTTATGGGTATATTTCAAAATATGAAGACAGGGGAAGGAGCTATCAAACTACCAACAAGGATGTACTCATTTTAATGTAAAAAAACCTCAGCAACAGATCCACATAGTATATCATCTTGGGTTATACCAGTGCTTCTCAATTATTTTCTGTTACGCCCCCCCCTAGCAAGAAGAAAACTATTCGCGCCCCCCCTCCCCACCGTGACTATCCTAACTTGTCTTGTAAATCGTAAAATGTTGCACTGTCGCAAACGTGACAGAAGTAACAATGAGAGCGCCACTGCCCCCTGCTGTAGTAAACGCGCAATTACACTTTATTCTAGTACTGCCAAAAAAAAAGCCTGTTCCCCAGGGTCACACGCGCCCCCCCAGGAATAGCACCGCGCCCCCCAAGGGGGGCGCGCCCCACTATTTGAGAAGCACTGGGTTATACACTGAGTTCTCCCACACTTGTTCACAATCAGAAGGTAGATATATTTGATGCCAAACACCTGCACACAAAATAAATTCTGATTTTGTTGTTGAAGTTATAACTCAGTGCTTTATTGTTTTAAAGTACTGTCTGGTAGGTGGATTTAAAACTAGACACTATGGTTTTAATAAAGTAAGTTTTCCATTCTTCTATTGTACTTTCATAGATCACTTTTTATTCCAAAATAACTCCCTCTGCTCTGAGAGAGGCATTTTGGGCAGCAATTAGTTTACCACATCATCCTAAAACTGAGTCCTGCTTGCATATCATATCTGTTTGCGTATCCCCAAGCTGGCAAAATAAAGCATTCATGAATATGATGAATAAGAAAACAATTGTGAAGACATACTCAGCTTACATCTGCTTCAGGTTGAAACTGGCTGCGGCACTCAGAAACTAAATTTGGATAATTTGCCACACTTAAAAAGAAAAAAGAAGAAGAAAAACAATTTGAAAGAATATTTCCCTGTGACTCCCTTGTCAAACAAAGTCCTGTGTGAAATCTACCCCATTGTTGAGTTAGAAATCCACAATCACAAAAACAACCCAGGCTACTCTCTTTGTATTTTTCACTCTGTTTGATTCCCCTTTGAACAGCCCTGTTAAGACTTTAGTTGCCATGCAATCGGCCTATTTAGATTTTGGTCGCGCCGCTTCCTCGGTCTGATATTGATGAATTGACTTCATAAAGCACTAAGACAGCACACTCCGTCGTAAGTAATCAATGCCTATATCCATTCTTTTTTCTTCATCTAAGGAGGCGGAGCTTTTCTGCAGCCGAGCAGATGAGCCTGCGTTCTTTGGGGAAATCGTCCTCTAAACTAGCGTCCTTTCAATGCTGTTTGACACATGTAAATTGTAAGCGCATATAACCAGATTGTCAGCAGAAAACATCACATCCAACACCCAGACCTCCTCCCATCCATCATATTTGCATTAAACCACACTAGCCAATGCCCGACTTGAAGCATTTTCATCTTTGCGGGGTGACATTCATCATGCAGGCATTTTTTTTTTTTTAATTTGTGTTATGCTGCTGTCGCATCTCATTTTCACCCTCAGCCTGATGCTCTATGACAAATGCCTACAAACAAATTGTAGATTACATTGAGACGGTAAAGCACTCTCCTCAGGTCAAGGTTAATGCATTTGTTTATTAATAGAGATGCATTAGAGATGAATATGTTGTTGTTAAGAGGGCTTTTGGGACACTGATGAGTCTGGTCTGGATGGTGCATGGTGACAAAGCTCAATACGCATGTTAAATCATTCTAGTTTATATTCGATTTAACTTCATTACCTGAAATTTACAGAACTAATTCTTTCCATGGCGGGCTAATGACTTTTTTACTCAGGTCAGAATAATGATTATCATCAAGATTGGGTTTTGTGTGCGTGCGTGCGTGCGTGTCTGCCCTCGCCTTTCACCAGGGAGAATAGTGAGTGTGAATAAAGGTTGTTAATAGTTTTGACTGAGATTTTTCATTATAATTGTTTTTTATTTTCTATTGTCTTATTTTTTTTTTAACTACAATTAGTTTTAATAAGTTAGACTGATTTTATTAGTTTTTTATTTTTGGGAAAATGTCATGATTTTAGTTAGTTTTAGCATTAGTTATATATATTTTTTTAATATGTACAGTATGGGTTGCTGTTGGTGTGTTTGACTTGTGTGCGGGCAGCGTGGGATCGTTTCCCGCTTAGTGGCGGTGTGCACGTGGATGTGTTTGCTTTTTCATCTGTATATATGCCCTGCGACTGGCTAGTGACCAGTTCAGAGTGTATTCTGCCTTTTGCCCTATGTCAGCTGGGATTTGTTTTATTGAAGTTTTTTTTCTTCTCATTTTCGTTGTCATTGTTTTGTTGGTTTTTATTACCTTTAATGGCGTAGGTGTGAATTGATCCTATGCTAGCTTGCTGCATGGAGTTCAGCTACAGTATGTGAAGCATTGCTGAATTAAGGGGCCAGAGTGTAAACCAATACATTTTAACGAGGATGTGTAAAACAGCATGCCAGGCCATTAATTGTGAAAATGAATTTTCACTACCCAAAGTGTATTTTCTATTTTACTTTTGTTTTTGTTAGTTTTCGTTAACTATAATAACCTTGATGTGTATTCCAGACAGATGTTCTTTCCTCAACAGGTTGTTCACCCTCCACCCTTAAAGCTTTTGGCTGCTTTGATTCTGCCAGTTCTTGAAATTGATCCAACACTCTTTTGAAAGTACCATGCATATATTTTTAAATTGGATCAAATGAGCAGCGCACACAAAAACATATTCACATTCAGGAAACTTGCCCATGACCAACATTTGTTCAATATGTGAAACACCTTATGCCAAAACAAATCCAGCACCACTGAATAATTTAATTGATGTTTATCATAGATAGTGGTCGACTCACCCAGATTTTGCTGGCTGGCTAATCCTGACCCAAGGCACTTGGAATATGCTCATCTGAGTAAGTCTGTGATGGGCTTTCTGGTGAATGAGTAACCAGACTTCTCCTACGCTCGCATGATGCCTTCCACAGTCAGGATGTTAGAGATCTACAAATAGAAATTCAAACATTCAGTAATCTTTAAATGTTGGCAAACTGTTTTTCATGACCTGTTATGTTGCACGTATAAATGGAACAGACAGTCAGGTAAATGAAAATGACAACAAGCCATGGAGGGCTTCAATCAAGGCAATGGATTTTGTAAATTCTTGTGCTTCGTGATTTCAGTAACTCCAACAGCAGTTTTTTTCAGAAGTATTTCAAGATATCACAGTGGGTTTACAGGATGTCTTAATACTTCTGTTTGCCATTTTCAATCGAGTGATCACAAAGCTCAAAATGCCACAAAATCCATTACAGCACATGAATGAGTTTTGTCTTTCTGAACCTGGTTCTTCTCTTTTGTTCTTTTCCGCACAGCGATCCAAAATAGCCGTATACGAGAAGATGTGGTCGTACATGAAATCAGCCGAGCCCTCTGTGTTTGTTAAGACCACACCCGATGGCGTGGCCCGGGTACGAAAGTCAAAGGGCAAGTTCGCCTTTCTCCTGGAGTCCACCATGAACGAGTACATAGAGCAGCGGAAGCCCTGCGACACCATGAAAGTGGGTGGGAACCTCGACTCCAAAGGCTACGGAGTGGCGACGCCCAAAGGCTCAGCATTAAGGTGGGTGGAATAATATAACAATATCCTCCATGTTGTTATAGTATTCCACCTACCCTGATGTCCCCTGTTGTCATTCTCTTCTCATCCTCTCCTTGTTTTTTTATGGACACAGAGGTAACGGTAGTATGCTTTTTAATGCACTTGGATACAAAGGTTTAATGCGCTCAATGTCTTTCAAAGGATTTTTCTACACGTGATAGGGTTATTTCCATCAAATCCGTATCATAGAGTTAAAGCTAAGAATCATTTCATGTTTCTCTATGTCTTCCTGTTGCCCCCCCCCCCCTTCTCCATCTCTCCTTCCGTCCTACCTGACTGTTGTGTTGTCACTTTTAATTTAACGGTCCGATGGCGTTTCAATTTAGCCTTTTAAAAGCTGTGCTGTCACTTGTGACAAATGTTAATTGCATGATGTTTGTTGTTGTTTCTTCTCTTCTCAATGACAAGTGTCCCCAACCCGCACACTTCAGTTCTAAACTACGTAACCCCTCTTGCCACCTTTTCCAAGATTTAACACTGTCTTTACCTTAAGTGAGCCTCTTATCTCTCCGTATTCCTGAAATTCTTAAACCGCAATTTGTCCTTTCCCAGAACATTCTGATTAACAGATTCTTTGCGTAGGCCCCCCGCTACAGTGGTAGCCTTTCTACCCTGACCTATCGTAATGCTTGGTACACCCATTACTTTGCATTAGATTTCTCACGGACCTGTGCATTTTCTTACAAGTTATGTTTTATCGTTTCAAGAAATGCTGTTAACCTGGCAGTTTTAAAACTGAATGAGCAAGGCCTCTTGGACAAATTGAAAAACAAATGGTGGTACGACAAGGGAGAGTGCGGCAGCGGGGGAGGTGACTCCAAGGTCAGCCTCGATGTCACCACAATCGGGTACTACAGTGCAGAGTAATCGGCAAGGCTGTTATAGCAACCCAACCAGAACCGAACCAAATGTCCACCCCAAACAACCTGCTGCTGCCCTACGGCACGTCACCAAATTGACTGATGGTCTGACCGGACGGTTTAACACCTCAGCTCAAACAAAGGAGCCCTGCTTAGCAAACAGGAGATTAGTGGCAACATGAATCAATTTATGACGTGAATAAGCTGCCCTGCAGTTATGAAAGTTTGGCGGTCTTTATTCATGCTTACAGATCTGCGTGGCAGCTCATCTCATCCGGGACATTAGGTCCATCTAGCATTCTGGAAATGTAATTAGTAATCTGATTCATGCATTTATGAACCAATTTTTAAATATTTTTTATGGAAGTTGTTCACATTTCTAGCATATGTTTTGGAGTCTTGGGAACGATAGCTCTTGTTTAATTGAACCAATGGGATCAATCATTCCCGGTAGCAAAATGGCTTCATGGAGGCCATCAGCAAAGCAAGGGGAACAGCGGCGTCTTGAGGGGACTAAGCATTGCACAATGCAACGTGAGAATTCTAATTAACATTTCAAGGCTTGTGATTTCTTTTTAATAGATCATGCAATGAAATACCTTTGGTCTGATTCCACCATTGAGCTCATTAATAACCCGGCATTGACCCTTTTGATCGCACCCTGCTATCTTCTTTCGTGGCTAAATGATGAATGATATTCCCATTACAGAAACTAATGGTGCAACTATTAAGCCCTGCTCAAGCATGACAACTAAGTATAACATTGCTTAGATGATGTGCAATTGTATGGTACTTCATTCACTGCATTACATTTGGGACAGCGGCATTATAGTCTTGCAGGTCAATGTAAGGACAAAAGATGCTGTCACCTCAAATAGGATGATATAGGTCAAGTAATTGGTTCGATTATATGCAACCTGAAAAGCTCCGTGAACCACAGCTGTGTTATTACACCCTTAACATTATTTGTCACGGATTGGCCTTGACCACAATTAGCAATTAAGCAGGACCCAGTCTGTCTGGAAAACAGTGGGTTAGTTTTTTACCGAGTGCCTGCCTGCACAACAGAAATTATGTAAATAGAAAGTCAATTGAGATTTACTCTCATGGAGCGCACATGTCCCACTTTATACTATCGTTGATGGTTTAAACTCTTAGAACACACACACAGTGCACTAATTAGCACGATATATATATATATATTTGTTTTTTTATTACTGTGGAAAATCATCACTACCATAAATTTATTACTGGCTTTCCCAACGACATTGTTTGCACAGTAGAGGAGCCAGTTATGACTCCAACCAAAAAAAAGACAACGATGTGTTAAGCGGTTCTTTCTTTCAGAAAGTGTTACTCAAACAAAAGATGTGGAAAAGGTCACTATAAGATATATGGAGGTTCTTCCATAGCGAGTCATGCAGAACAGCTTCAGTAGGGCTGGAAATGTGCATAATGTGTCCCCAAGCCACGCCATAAATCAAAGCCAAAGCATAGATTAACTATTCCCTCTTGAGTCATATTTTTGCACTATTTGCATTGTTAATGATGCTATGTCGCTAAGCTCATTAACAGATAACATGCTCAGGAGCCATAATTTAATCATATAGTATGTATATATATAATCATATATATACGTATAATGGTGTGTGTGTGTGTGTGTAAATACTCAGGTATGTGCTCCATTTGCCGGGTTGTTTAGCTTTTTCAGGATTCATCAGAGAGGCCCCATGAAGTGTGCCCCGGAGCACTTACAATCCTCAGTGCATTGCTTGTATCATGCTTACAGCTTGTGGTTTCGACAGACGTCTCCATTCTCTCTCACAAACACACATGCACACATTTGTATACACTGACTTGTTTCTTGCCCTTCAGCACACAACACAGTGAGGTCGAGATTGAGTTTTAGACACAGACCATGTTAAAGGGTAATTGCATTGTTAATCAATGTCTCCACAAGCCAAAACGATGCTCGGATCATCACAAACTGTTTCTCAGATTTGTCTTTGACACATAAAGTGGCGTTATCTTCTCTCGGTGCGTTATGCATTGCCTAGTTCCCCTAGGGAGTAGTTATGTCACTCATTTATCGATATATCAATTTTTCCTTCCTTTCAATTTGTATTTTGTATTTCACCAGGGAGATAGAGCGGAACCACGACTGACTCGTACTTGTATGTATTACTACAAATGTCATGTTGACGACACTACACAATGCAGATATGAATTTGGGTCGACAACTGTATTGCAGCAAACACATCAACTTAATATTGACAAGTAATAATAACTAACGATATGCAGTGAAGATGGAGAGAGAGTCGTCTTGCAGACACTTTTTTTGGGTGATCATTTCTGACATATTTCTGACAGCATTGAGAGAAAAGTTGACGATGCACTGTGGGGACATGCACCAGTGAACCAGAAATTCACGCTCACTAAAGTTGTATATTAATTTATTCATCCATCTTTCGAACCGCTTCTCCAATGAGGGTAGCGGGCCTGCAGGAGCCTATCCCAGCAGTCACACCACCAATTCTCATGACAAAATCATAAAATGAAACCAATACTGTGCACAGCAAAAATGCAAACCACGCAAGTATTATTGTGTTTGTTAAGACAAAGCTCCTTTTGAACTGATCTTGTTGAATGCTGTTCAGATACTCTTCCATGCCCCCTCACATTATCCCAAGTAGAGACCGGCAGATCGTACTGTAAGTACCTGCTTGTCGCCATGGTAACAGCGTCTGCCGATTACTCAAAGCGATATGGGTAGGTCCTGGCTCTGTAGGTAAGGGTTTATAAAGGTGATAGGTAGAATGCCTGCTCTCTGTCATGTTGCCGTGGCCAGGAACCCTGCTTTATCGCTTTGTAAAAGATGTAAGTAGTAAACAAGTTGAATAACATAAAATAACATAATATAATGTTATTTATGTTATTTCCCACGTGAAGAACTCCTGTAAACCTTGCAGTATTGAAACTCAGTGAACAAGGCATCTTAGACAAGCTGAAAAACAAATGGTGGTACGATAAGGGTGAATGTGGAACCAAGGACTCTGGAAGTAAGGTCAGTCGCTGCAGGTCTTTTGTACTGATTCCAAATTGCATTTTGACCTACTGTTCATATGCAAAACAAACCTCTATCAACATTGGTAGTTCACACTGTGTTAATCTGCTGCACATAATTTACTTCTTTGGACCTGCCACTAACTGTAATATGGATTGTGGCTTTACAAGGCACCACTTCCCCCAAATTTTTGGCATAGAATCTTTTTTTTACACCACATGAAATACGAACCTATTATGTAATGATAATCCAATGGGGAAATGACCTTAGAGTGCCTTGCAATTTTAATTGAATCACAGCAGTTGTATGCTAATTATGCTCATTCTCACTTCATGACACTGACCATTGTGCTGCTGTTTGTATTTACCAAACTGTTAATGAAAATTTGATTTATTTGTGTTATTACTACTTTGCAAAAGAGCTGTGTCGATTAGATTTGTTGGCCTCCTGTGGCACGAGGAATGGGCAAAGCCTCTCAAAATGTGACGACTTTGACAAATGCATACGCTTGCGATTGAACTGAGGCTCAGGTGGCTTGCCGCAAGAAGTCAGGGAATGTAATACACTCAATATTTAACCCTCTGAGATTTACTTAATAAATTGTTGCAAAGCTGCCTGATCCGTCCATGCTCGGGGGGGTTAAACTGCAAATAGTAAAACTCTTATGAACAAATTTTTAATGAATAAGTTCGGTAGGTAATCAGCAGCAAAATGGTTTGATTTGATCATCTTCTCTGACTGTACTGTATGACAATGTTGCCACAAGAGTTATACGTACATGTCGCTAAGGAGACAGGGATGGTTAGAGCCGTCGACCAAAGCGACGCTGACCAGCTTCCTTACATGGTCAAGAGCAGTTCTAGACTTAAAGACAAAACTTCAATAGGCAGCTTCTTTCTTTTTTAAGGAAAGTCAGACGTTCTTATCTTTGAGGAAAATCAATTAGATTGAACTGTAAACAGATTTTCTAGGGTTGTTGCTTGTAACTGTTAGCATTAATAATTCATTAACAGTTGCACCAGTTTTACCAGATCAGATTTATTGATCAGGCTGAATTTTCTTCTGCTAACTCTCGCATCACTACAAAATGCTTAAATGTGTTCTTGACTTTCCTGCAGGACAAGACAAGTGCTCTCAGCCTAAGCAATGTGGCTGGAGTCTTCTATATTCTGGTTGGAGGGCTTGGGCTGGCCATGATGGTGGCCCTGATAGAGTTCTGTTATAAGTCACGGCAAGAAACCAAACGGCTGAAATTGGCCAAGAGTGCTCACAATTTTAAGCCAACTCCCCCAACCAACACCCAGAACTTTGCCACATACAGAGAAGGCTACAATGTATATGGAACAGAGAGTGTTAAGATTTAGAGGTACGTCACCTTTCTTTACCATCCACATCACGCTGAGATCATTTAGCTTCTTGTCGTATCTGTTCGACTAAATTATTCAAACGCGCGCGGTCCTGTGTTGCTGCTGTTCGAGGAGTTGTTTCAGATGTCATGTTGGAAGAACTCAAACATAAATGCTCGGGTATAAAAACCACAGCCATTATTTGTTCCTTGTAAGATATAGTCATGTGACTAGATGAAATACAGTATCAGTTCTAACCTTCCACCGTGGAAGATCACACAAAATCTATTCTAGTGCACTGACAGACGGCTATTGTTTGTTAGTATTGAAAAAGAAAGTCCGCTTAATAACAGTAGTCAACAAATTATTACAAAATAGCTAGTGTTGTTGATCAACCCATGTATTGGCTGGACTCACGCATCTCAACAACAGAGACTCTCCATAATTTGATTTTCAAAGCCGTTCCAACTGTCCCGCTCATTCAGGGCATTTTGAAAAGTATTGTCAAATCGACTAATTTTCTGAATACTTTACACATTCCACATTTCTTGAGTGGTTCAAACTATTCCATTTTCAAATATTTGGCTCATTACAAACACATTACCCAAATGTATAGAGTAAAATTACCAAATCAAGAAATAATTCACATTTCGATAAGAAACCATTCCAACTTAGTCTCATATTCTACATTTCAAAGAATTCTGTCTTCAGCATTCACACACAGTGTGCGCAGAAATTGCATTCTCTCATTGCATATTAAAAAGCACATTGGCAGCGGTGCATCTGGTTTACAGATGGAGCGAATAGCATTCTAACATATGATCTTTAGAGCTGCAATATGAGGGTAGCGATTCTCATGCGTGAGTAACATGTTAATTATTAAATAGATGTATTGACTCCAGCCGTATTCACGACAAACAGCTCCCGTTGAGAGCCGTGCTTTCCCCATGAAAGCAATCAGCCCGCTGCACAAATGCGGGTAAACACTGTTAAATACGCAGCTTCAAATGTTAGTTTTGTTTTTAATTGGGTTATTTACACGTTTTGTCCAGTCAAACACGGACGTGCACCAGAGCCGTGCAAATATTTTTGAACCCACCTCCTCACAATGATCGCTCACAGTGAACCGTCAAGTGGCTACTTGAGCTTTTACTGTGATTGCTGCTTTTCAGTCTTAATATTGTTGCTTGATATTATTAAAAAATGAAGATCTGGAAGCTAAAGCATAATGAAGCCCATTGAGATAAGACATAAATGTGTGCTGATAATTGGATAACAGGCGGCCCTTTACTGATTTTTTTTTTTTTTAATCATAATTGCAAACAGTGCCGAAGGCCGCTAAAATTCTGCATATTAATTATATTTTGTAAGATCTGTATCTCTCTAAGATAATATATTGGCGCTCACAAAACATTTGCCATCTTGTTTGCACAAGTGACTATCTTGGACACATATAATCTGTCTTTGTGTTTACTCACTGTAATATGCAAGATCGTCTGACAATCATAGAAAGTAATTCTCCCTTTCCATATTTGATCTTGCTTTGTATCCCGACACAGGTTTCGCAAATGTTTCCATCGTCCCGTGCAAATGTGATTAAATATCTCTGAATGGACAAGGATTACGAGAATGGAGCCAAATCCTTTTGGGTCGGATGATAATCTGCAATGACGACACGACCGGACTGGTCACGGGAAGAGACGATTTCCCTCCTCTCAGTGCCTTATGGAAAAGTCCAATCAATGCAACGCATTCTCAACGATATTGCTTTTAGCTTGAAACTCACACAAAAGTGAAGAATTGAGGGTCAGTGCGATCGCATTAATATATACAGTACATATAGAGAATACATGTAATGTGAGAGAATTAAAGCCATCACTTTTGCAACCCTAAGCACACTTTGAAGTGCCAAAAGATGAATCTTAGATGACGGGACTAATTGGTTTCTTGTAAAAGCAGATTACTATTCTCCTGCTGCCAGGTTTTCACACGTTATACATATTCAAATGTGATCTTGTCAGTGCACCATCGCCAGACACTGATTATTACACAGTTCACTTTTATATGAACCTTGGCCCTTCCTCTATTAATTGATTCATCACCCTAAAATGCGATTTAAAACAGTTCAAAGTGTGTTGTTTGTACTCTTTTGGTGCTGCTGACACACGCCACAGAACCAGGTCATGACTCACACTTCTAATACTGCCAAGTGTGTGTGCGTGTGTATGTGTGTCATTCAAAGAAAGGTTGCCATGCTTAAATTGTGCGTGAGTGTGTGTGTGTGCGGCAAGTATCTTCGTAAGGTTGCCACCCCCCGGCCCCCCCTAAAGGCCTCAACATTCTCTGTGATGGTAGTAGAACCCCTACAATAAAAGCTAAACCAATTGTAGGTGAACTACTGAATCTAAGTAAAGGATACCAGTCAAAGCTTTCAAACTGTATTATGTGGAATATGTTACCATTTTCTTTGCACATAAGAACATTTGAAAATGAATCGTGCTTTTCACTTTGGTTTTCTTTCAGGAGCATACGTGTTTGGTGATTTCACATTGTAAAAAAAAAATTATTGACATGAATTGATATTAATAAAGGTTGCACCAAGGTTGTTCTGCAAGCTTAGCACATGTCCATATTGCTGTAATAATTACTTTCCCAAAAAGGCTGTGATTCCATAGGATTTTTAGGAAGATATTTAAATCACCAGAAGCTGTGGGCAAATAGTTTATGTAAAAAATAAATGATAATGTGAAGAAAACAGGTGAAATGTGTTTAGCTCAACACAAACTATTTATATTACTTGATGATTTTTTTTTTTAACAAAAAATGCATGTGATGCTTGATGAGCCCTACAACTCACAAACTGAACTTAGATTAGAAATTCAGCCCTGTTTCTATTATTTTTCTTTGGTTAATCAGTTTTACCTTTTTCCTTTTTTGTAACGCTCGTCTTTCTGGGAGACCACCAGGCATTGTAGTGGGTACAAAAGAGCAAGAGATGCATGCATAATTTACTGAACCTCATTAGTGAGGCGCTGTACAGAGAATTTTAATACATTTTGTAAATAAAATGTACAGAAAGATGTTGTTGCATGTCTGTGTCATTAAGCAATATGTCCACATCAAAGTAGAGTCATCCATTCTAATTGTCTACACGAGTCCACAATATTAACTTCACCAAGCTATCTTTGGCTTATGTCATACACTTGGAAAATTAATTTCTAAATAAAATAATAAAAAAGGGTGAGATTGGCTGATGCCAATAGCAGGTTGATGACAATTTCATAGATGAATTCTTGAATCAAGTTCTTCATTGCAATGCGAGCTTGTGTAGGAGATGAATAGTACGTGGATGTCAGAATAACGCAAGTCTTTCCTGTACTTGTCTCTGTCACTATTTTCATATGCCAGTAATGCAGCCAAAATAAACTAACTTCCTTGAATAGGAGGCAAGGCAGAGTATGTAATGGAACGTAACAGTTTAGTCAATGTAATGGTGGCCCACTGATAAATCATGTTTGTGTTCCTCTCAATAAATGCAAACACTACAATGTTACGAAAACATTGCATTTACATTTCACAATTAAATCAGTAGATTTCATATTCGAATAGCGACCAGTAGTACAAACCTTGAGCTTCAGGAGATTTGCTGAAATTATAATGTGATAACCACCTCCATAAAACTCAAATCCCCAACTTCATTTGCGAGAAACTAGGCATGTGAAAAAGAGCAAGAGCAAAGCAGCCCCAGGCAGCCACAGAATTGGCAGCTTTTTTGTTGGACAGGTAAGTTCATCACCTATTGTTGATTTTTAATTGGTTGCACGGTACAAAAAAAGATACAATTTAGTCTTATAGAATCACGCCATTACAAATAAATCATGCTTCCCATATCTAACGTCTGCTTGTTTACAGTGTCGCGAAAACAACAGTGAAAAGTGTGGCTTAAAACGGAATTCTTGATGGCCTCTTTGTCTTAAAACTAAAAAAAACACATGTTCTCGACTGTCATGGCAACCAAATGTCCTCAATGAATAAATAACTGCTTATATTTTTCTGCTGGCCTTCATGAAGTGCATTTTTAATTTGAAGCTCAAACTGCTATTGTACTTTAATCATGGCTGTATCTTTTGGGAAAGGGAAAAACACGAGATGACTTCATGATCCTAAATAACTCCAACAAGCTGTGGATAAGGTGTCAGTTAACTAGCCTATTTCCAGCAGACAAATAGACACTTGAGGGGTTTTTACCTGTAATGGTCCAGTATTGAGCCGTTAGACAAGGAAATTGTGTGCCTCTGTTTTGGATCAATAGTGAGCAGTGTTTGCTTGGTTCTCACAAACCTGCCTTGCACCCGCACACTTAAAGCATCGTTCAAAGGTTCATCTGACTTTGTGATCTCCTACCCTGGTCTTTGAAAAACCTGCTACGGAATCAAGGGATAGTTTTTTAGACCGCAACAAATCTCATAATTTTTTGAAAAAGATTTGCGTTTTAATCTGAGAGCCCTCATATGACATTAAAAACGTGTCATGTGTTTGTGTTAAATCACTGCCAGGTTCAAGTTTAGGGCCATTTAGACAAACTGTCATTTCACTCGTCTCTGGTCATTGTGTTGAAATGAATTATTTTATCTGTGGGTCCATTTTGCCACAGCATCAGACAAATCTTGAAATGTTGCTCTCAATCACTTCAGATTCTTGTGTCTTCTCATTATTTTCGTTATAATACCTGCAACGTTGAGAACCAATGCAGAGCATGACGCCCCCATGAAACTGTGCAATGGAAATTGTTGACTCCCCAATTAAAGCGGGGTGTGCGTTGGCACTTTGACAAAAAAGGACAAACCAGAAGTGAACCGGCAATTTGATGAAGAATGTGAGATGCAAGAAAGGAGCATAATCACGTCAACAGGAAAGTTCAATCCCTACCGCAACTACGGTAATGATCCCACACCAAGTGTGTGTTTTTATACTCCTTGCGTGTCTTGAATTGTGAGACTCAGCTGGCTCTTCTACCTAGCTGCTTAAAAGGGTATGTAGCTGTGAAAAGCAATCTGATCTAACAGGGGCTCTGCCACCGTGTTCAGGAAGGAAGTCAAGAAAGTGTGAAACAGAGGAAAGTTAAAAGGCTGAAAGGATGTGTCATACTTTGATTAGCATCACAAGAAAACAGCTTTCTCGTCTGCTAGCTGCTTCAATTTTCAACAAGATGCAGTCAATCGCCCTTATCGCTCTCTTTCCAAAAAACAATGAATAAGATTCCAAGTTACTCGTTCCATTTCCCTATATTTTTCACCACATTTCCAGCTAATTTCAAAGGAAAATGCAATGGCTATGACCTTAGACAAAAACGACTAACTTCACCGGACTGTTGCATTCTTCATTTGAAATAATATTCCAGGCTTTTACTGCAGTCTCTTTCAGCCCTTGTTAGTTTCCCTTCAGTCTCCTCTTCAGGAGGGAAAATGTGTGCTCTCTAGGGTTAAAGTCTGATGACTTAGCCAGTTAAAGACCTTCCACTTTCTTCCCCCTGGTGAGATCCTTTTCTGTGATGGCAGTATGTTTTGATGCATAAACTGAAGCTTCTCCCAATTACTTTGGATGCATTTTTCTGTAAATACCCAGACAAAGTGGTTTCGTCGACTTCAGCATTCATTCTGCTAAGACCATCACAAGTTACATCAATCAACTTGAGGAGCCACTTCAGCGAATTAAAAGCCTGCTCTTTTTTTACCGAGCCGAACTTACAGTGAAGAGCCAAAACTCCCATCACAATTATTGTGAAGAAGATCCCGGGAGCAAAGAAGATAAATTCTTCTTTCTTCACCTTTAAATGTCTTTAGTATTAAGCATGCCGGTACCTTTGGGAATTCAGGTTTGGACTCTTTTAAGCACCTTTTAATGACCATAGACAATAAAGATGTAGAGAAAGGACACATGGAGATCATTTGTAAAACCTCTGACAAGGAAGAGGAGGGCAGAATGAGATATAAAAACAAATATTGGCACAGAGGCACCTTTTGGCACTCCAGACAGACATTCTTCAGACAGTGAGTACTTAAGGTATGACTCAGATCCCGTGCAGATTATAGGAAGATCATTTTCAGTACACCACAAAGGCAAGGAACATAATGAGACATTTCTGGTCATCATTGTGCTCCATAACGACTACTAACATTGCTGTCATTTTGCTGACCTTGTTCATCATGGCATCTGTTGTCAGGAACCAGCACATTGTAGATTTAAGGACATGGCAGGGGAATAAAATTAACTCACTAAGTAATTTGATGAAATATTGTGTTTTTTTTCTCAAATCAAGAAAACATGCACTAAACATTATCAAAATCCAGATTTGCATTTGTTTCCTTTGCAAATTTTCTGGGGGACTTATCATGGACATGGACTGCACTGGCCTGGAGCATTGGGACATTCTAGTAAATGGACATTTGGAGTTATATTTATGGTCAAAAGAGGTCCTTTCATTTCCCAAGAGTATGTCAATGTATATTATTTGTTATAGTATCACTTTCAGCCCTTCTTCCTTTTATGGCTTTCAAAAGCATGCATGAAGGATGATTGCTAATACTGAACCGGATTTGTTGGATGGGGAAGAAAAAGAACAAAATGTAGTCATGCAGAACGTTATTAAGTATTCTGCAACAGAGATGACAAGTAGCTCAGTCTGAATTCACATCTGGAAATTGCATTTCTTAGTTACTATTCTTAGCAATAAGCATTTATATTGCATTTGATGCGGCTTAAAGCTGACTTCCAAAATATACAATTGACACAGAATGACAATTAATGTAGTGACATATGATCATAGGTCAAGAATTTAATTTCGCACTTGAAAAGCTGCGTTGGCTTGCACTGTATGTTTGGATTGTCTCAGTTACAAGGCTTCAGCTAATGATTAATTTAAAGATGCTACTTCATGTATAATGTTAAAAATACTCACTGCAACCACAAAGATGGAGGGAAGATCAGTAAATATGTCATTTTTATTTAAAACAACTGATGTGCACATTAAAAAAACATTACCACGTCATTTGTTGATTCAGCTGTGTCATCATGTGTGAAACGTACTTGGACCATGGTCAGACCACCCATCAATACTATACGGTCATATCAAAGTGGATAAATGTGCCTTGTTCTGAGGGGTTTAACTTATGGTTGTATCCCGCGTGCACCTGCATATAAGACACTTTAAGGCAACCACATCAAATCAAATGATCCCAAAACAAAGCGGTTTGCACTACACTTCTTGCAAACGTTTCAGCTAAAGGCACCACAAAGCGAAACGCATGATTTCTCCTATGATCATCAATATCAACGTCAAACCTTTTCCCTTCTTCCTGCACGGAACCTTTATGTGCATTCTTTAGAAATTCTTCAAATTCAGGAAAAATGTTTCACACTGTCTGATTTATGTGATTTTTCAAGCGATTGCAAACAAAGGCGCTTTGTGTGAAACGCTATAGTTGAGTTGTCTCCCTCTGAAATAGCCCGGTTTAATAGAACAGTCTTAGGATAGCCTAGAACACAGGTTAAATTGATTACACACTTCATGAGAACTGCAGACTTTGATAAAGGATTGATTCATTTTGCAGAGGCCTTGAAATAATAATCCTCTGCTAAACCTTCATGGCCTTTAGGCTGAATTTTTTAATAATGTTATCAGAGATATGAGAGTGGTGTTTGACTCCAGGCCTGCTGCAGCTTTTCTTCACCATTCTGCAGAACAGTTTTTGTTTTTGTTTGTAGGATTGGCTTGGAAGCCATTCAGGAATGTGCCCTTGGGTTTATCTTAAAAGTCATCAAAAACATTAAGACAGTCCCAAGTGGTGCTTCTCGTGTCCATAACTGTGAAAATTAAGGAGTGATTAAGGTAGTTCGGGAGGTCCAACCAGGACAGATCAAGATAGGATAGCAGTTACATGGTTCAGCGGGTGCAACCAAATACTAATTTATGAAATGCTGAGGGCACATAACAGAGGCTGTGATACAAACAACCTGAAATGATTTTAAGGTACGTCCAAGGCTCATAAAAACTAAATGGAATCGGTGCCAGGTGTGAATTATTTTAAAACCAGAGGGCAACTACCTAATATATTGTCAGAGCTTGTCCAAAAAAAATAGACGCAATGGGAGAAACTTTCAAAGTTGGTAACATGCCGGTAGAAATATAGTATTAAGGAATCTGTGCTGAAGCTCCTCTAATATATTTTTTAGGGGACAGAAGAAAGAACAGATGTTGTTGTGTAATTGCATTGGATTTGTACTTCTTCAAACGCCTGCTCTGCTTCTGGATCAAGGGTGCATAAATAGTGCTGATGTTGATTGAAGCCCTTTGTGATTTTATGCTATGAACAGAACTTGACATCTGCTTAAGTGCACAGTACCAGAACTGTGCATGTTTGGCAGCTGAACAAAGAAAGGCACACATCATTAAAAATAATCAAAATCTGAATAAGCAAAAAATTATTTGACACTTTGAGTTAGTGGAAGCCAGCTGGAAGAAAAAAAAAAAAAAAACAATCCCAGCATTTCGGTATGGTGAAAGTAATCTAAAGCAGTTGTTTAGATCAATAGTGCTGTTGTGTATTAGTAAGAACCAGCAAGTATCCATGTTCAGTGCTTAGATTTGATTTGGGTGAAACCAACCCATGTTTTACTACTGATTACTAAAAAACAGAATAAGGAAGGAACCAACATTTTTGTGTGATGGAGATGCAGAGGCTGGCTCTGGAAATGTAACCATTTCATATTGTTCCTCATTACGCCTATCAGACCAAGATGTTAATATTTCAACAGCTGGCCAACATCCCTCACGACCATAAAGGCTCAATACGATTAATAATCGATAGCATCGCGACGGGACAAAGTCTTTGACCATCCCTACCAGCGCCCCAATTGAATTAATGGCATCCATTTAGCCCCAGTTTGCGCCAGGTCATCTTCTTGGGGATTGACTGAGGTAAAACATGGGCAGGCAGAAAAAAGCAAAACAATGTGAGAGGGTGCCCCCAGAGGAAGGCAAAAGAAAGGAGGCAATGGCAGAAACGTTTTAAATAAGCTTGATTGAAACATTCCAACTTGGTGGGGGCAAAGTGCCACGCAAACTATTAGCCCACAGCAAATCATTCTCGCCTTTGCATCAACTTTAGCATACCTGGTCTAATGGCACTCTAATTTGATCAAAACCTTACTGGAAAATATCACAATAGAGAGGGCCCAATCTCTTAGTCCTCATTAATAGAACAACCCAGAGGCTTAATGTGTGCTCAGAGACCTGAGACTGAGAGTTAGAGGACATCATCTATCTTTTAAAAGCCTTGCTTGCTTCCAATTATGCCTACTTGATATTACTATAAAACCGTGGCAGGCACTGCATTTGGTTCCCGGACCTTCAGAGAGGATTTACTAGGCTTAATCTACTCCTTAATACCACCACTATCAGGACCCAATTATAGAAACAATCCTTAAAATAAAAACCCAAAGCAACAGCACACAACTGTGTACATCTGGACCAGTTCACAATCTCCATGTATTAAATATAACAAAAACGTTAAACATCACGTCATTTTAACCGACTAATTGGAAAAAGCCATTGCCCATTACAGCTGACTCTATTGAATTGAATGACTTTTTTTTGTGGCCTAGAAATATCCAGTACAGTACAAAATATGTTGTGATTAAATCTAAAAGAGCTTGGAACTGTTTGAAGGTTTACAAGTTTATCCAAGAAAAAGTCGTGCAGCCACATTGTTAGTTAGCGTGCTTTCTTTTTTCCACTCTGTCACGATTGGAGTCCATAGATAAGAGCTGTACCAAAAAAAAAAAAAAACAGCTGTACCAAAAATAACATGTTCAAGAGACTACAATCTACGATATATATACAACACACTCCTTCTGAGCTTCGTGCCAACAACGATGCTACACTAATGTCCATGTTCTCCATTGCTTGCCTTCGATGGCAACATAATTACTGCCAACATGGCCGCACCAAAGGACAGAAAAACACTGAAGCCATCAATGGCCAGTCCTCTGGCCACAGTAACAATTAAAAATCGGATTTGTTCCAGAAACAACCAGGTGCTAATAGAGTGTATTGCTGACATCGCTTTGATTTCATTAAATGAGTAAATGGTTATATTCTCCCAAATATACTGTATGTACTGGGATATACGTACATTTAGAATGTTTGACCGAATATCTTTAATGGTGATTTGGATGTGAAACAATAAAAACATAATTTGAATGAATTGCTATCACGTGTCTCACGCCATCTGAATTTAATTTGTGTAATACTCTTCCATAACATGAATATAAAGGAAGTACAGTGTTGGGAATTTTGATATGATTTGTTGGTGGAAACTTTAAAGATGTTTTGCAAAACTGATTGCTGTGAACTGTGAGTCAGCTCAGTAATCAGTCTCACTAATTAAAGTACATGCAGTTTATAGTATATGGAACAGGGCCTCCTCAAACTAGAGCAATATGTCCACTGGGTGCAACTCTCAACCACAACAAAACTTGACACAAACTTTCTACAGCGTGTAACTTCTGAAAATAATCATGAACAAGGGACAAACTCAATACATTTCTTCTTGCACACTGCAAACTAAAACACACAATGTAGTTTGACAAATGTATTTACAAAAAACAGTCTGCAACACATATTTATCTACAATTTGCCCATTCTTCATAGTAATACGTCACTGCTGAACCACTTTTCCACTTTTTCAATTGATGATGACCCAACAGAAAACAGTGAAAGAAAGGTTATGTTGTCATGCCATAATAGTCAGAGTTTCAATTTGAATTCAAATTAAGTGACTATTCTCCCCTCTCTTTACTGCACTATCCCAAATGAGCACATTACCATCCAACAACCATTAACCTAAAAGAACTCCTAGTTTGCAGTTTAGATTTGAAACACCTTCTCTGACAACAGTCCTGGAACTTTTATGATGCACTGTATATGCTGCAAACACACATTTGTTCAATTTAGTCACAGCAGTCAAACTAGCGATTATTTTGCAAAGCTTTATTGGGTCATCTGCAGTGAGACAAAGGAAAATGAAGAGCTCCACTTGGGGTATTACATTTTTACGGAGCAGCAGGGGATACACAAGACAAATATGAAACATGTGCAAGTCTGGAGCATCTAAAAATATAGCCTGAGTTCGAAAAGGCCATCTTAACTCCAGTTCGGCTGACACAAAGCAAGCCCACATCAGCTGAAGTTACTTGCTCCTATCATCCCCATCCATCGCCCTTTATTCTCATTTCTCGTTATGTACGTTGGTCCAGTCTTGTACTGATTCCTTACACATCCAATTAGAATTGCTCAGCTTTTTGAGGTCTGTCACTGCTGCTTTACACACTTGTAATTTTCCTGGTGCATTATATTCAAAGCTGTGAAAGATAACTAGTAAGGGAGTGTGCGACTTTCCTTTGATGACAAGAGCAAGTGCAGTTGGCGCTTCCCATCACAAACTCAGATCCTGTGTCATGCACACATGCATGACATGCCAGGATGAAAGCAATAACGACTGTCATAGCATCGTCGACTAGGAAGAGCTCACAAAAAAAAGGTAAAGTTTTGCTTCAAATAAACAGTCCTTTTCTGCTCAAGGGCAAGGCTTGGTCCTGGAACAAGATTATTAAATAAATGTCCTTATTTCCTCTGAGAAAATCTGTTTTGAAACCTGAACGAATCAACAGTTGACCAGAATTTGTTTGACCTTTGAAGTTTCAAGGAGTACATGGTTTTATTATCAGTATGTATCCAGAATATACTGAGATTAACTCTCCAAAGTCACCGTGGATAAAATGAAGCGGGCAAAATCTTCTCATGCATATCCCTGAATGGGCATCAATCTGAGTGCAAAGAAGGCCAAATGCCAAAACCACAGTAATTATTGGCTCATTTTGCTAAATGCAGAAAATAAAACACAAAGGGTCTACTATTTTATGTGGGCTTTACGTTCTCACTTCAAGGCAGTTTAAGTCTTCCACTTCTTTTCTTCTTCGTTAACTGCCATTGTCACTCCACAGCAGAGAATCGTCTGTGAGCCTATTAATTAGTCCAATTACTGGCAAACAGACCTGTGTTATCACTGTTTCACAACATTCTTCCAAAGCCAAAATGAAATCATGCACACTGTGAGCACCAGGGAGCGGAGTGATTTAGCTGCACTTGGACAGACCGCAGTCACTAAGCAGCAATAAGTGCTACGACTCGCGTGACGGAGAAAGTGAGGTCAAAGTAAATGTAAAGTAAATGTAACGCTTCTATGGCTAAAGAGGCCATGATAGCAAAATGATGATGACCGCCTGGGATCAAAGTGCTGTGGAGCTGCACCAAGAGAGAATATGTCAGGGAAGATGTCAAAAACTGTGAAACCCAAAACGTTAAGCAAAGAGTCATGAACTGTGTTAGAGTGAAAGGGAGCGATTTTGAGTGAGATTTGGACATGACGTTCTGAGAAAGCTGACCCTGATCTTAGGCCTTCTATGCACTCCTAAAACTGTGGCTGTCAGAAAAATTTTTTTGGGGTAGGGGCGAGTTGTGTATGGGGGTCTTTATTAAACCCATCTATCACTCAAGTCTTCGGAATCAATGGGATGCGGAGAAAAGCAGTGTCAGCACAGAGGCGCGGAAGGATAATACAATAACGTCTACCGTGCAAGTTAGTGCAGTGAAAAGCATTAAATCAAGAATACATCAGCCCAGCCATCACGCAAAACCCATGCCTGATGACAGAGGTTTATTATGTACAAACTCACTTCACGTTATTGAAACTACTGAAGAAGAAAATAGACTGCCACAGTATGCAAATAAATGCAGTCAGGTAATTAATCTGACTATCTGCAATTAGCATTTAAATATGCTAGGTCATCCCGTATGGGGCTCATCTAGCAGATCCCAGGTTGAAGTGCTTCAAACCGACCCCATCTGGAGATTTACCCTCTCTGGGAGTAGTCTCCCATGGTTGAGAGGGGCGGAGCACATTGTGCAGTTCCACAGCTGCCACATCCTCACCCAGCCCAGCCGCCCAGGTGCTTGTTAAATAAGCCTCAGCCTGGGGAGTCAAAAGGATATGGAAGCAGTCTGGTGCAGCAGAGGGAGACGAGAGAGCAAAGGGAGAGAAGAAAGTTGGTGAGAAATGGGAGTGCGGTAGGGGATAATTGGGCATCTGGTAAACTACATATTTGTGGTGAGAGGTGAGAGTGTTGCTATGCAAACAAACATCAAAAACAGATTTAATTGAGTGGATCCTTTTGTAAGCGTTGAACCTGCTAAGGAGCACGGAAAACTACTAAAATTCTTGGCAGATCTTTCGATGCAAGAAAAGACTCACTGCCGCATTTCTAATGTTTATCTTTGAATGGATCATGGACAATCCCGCTTGTCTCGGTAATTACCCTACGACAAACAAAGGTGATTTGTTACAGTAAATCCTGATCAGACTTATTTCTTGCTCAGACAGAATAGCGATAGCCGCTTTGCAGCTGGTAGCGTTGTACCTGAACGAGTTCAACGAATGAAAGTTCATGAACTGAGTGTTGTGGATTATTCCCATATGAACATTTTTGCGAAGCACTCATTTTGATATCTATGAATGTTTTTCAAACAACCGATATTTTTTTCAAGAATGCCAGGTTTCCTTTGTAATTTTTTTTTTCAAGAATGTCAGGGTTCTTTGGACTTCCAATAGAATACCCAGTTGAACACACTGTCAATGAGCCGTCATATGCGGGGTGATAAAACATTTTATTTTGGAAACTGCTTACGATTGTTTCAATCTCTGATGTATATCAAATTATCTTCTCATTATCAGCAGTAAAAATTTTGCAACTTTTAAGTACCGTATTTTCCGGCCTATAAGGCGCACCGGACTATAAGGCGCACCTTCAATGAATGGCCCATTTTAAAACTTTATCCTTATATAAGGCGCACCGGACTATAAGGCGCACCATTAATGCATCATGTCAGATTTTTAATCCAAATCAAATCATTCTCCATTTTATCTTTTTTATTTCAACTTCAGACGGAACAAATTACTTTATAATCATAAAATAATGATCCATAGTCTTTTTGATTCATGATTCATAGTCTTCAGCGGGCCATTTATGACTGATTTCATGACACAATGCTTTGGGCCAGTTTAAATTTAGGAATTTGGTCCATATATAAGGCGCACCGGACTATAAGGCGCACTGTTGGTTTTTGAGAAAATTTTAGGTTTTTAGGTGCGCCTTATAGGGCGGAAAATACGGTACTCATCTCAAATGTACATAAAAAAGTAATAGCAGAGCAAAAACTGACTGACGGCTTGACAGTGTTTATGAAAGGGTCAACACCCCCAGGCAAGCTCATAGGAAGGTCACTTGTTACTCATATAACCATCAATCTCCATTACTAATTCACATATATTGCTGGCAAAGTCAGGCAATTATGCAAGCTTAATTACAAGTAATGCCAGTGAAAGCTTAAAGTCACATTGAGACAGCACGAAATAAATACTGAACTGATTCAGACAGAAACATGACAGCTTACAACATGTTTCACACGGGTTTTATATAACTGCTTGGTAAGTGTTCAAACAAACAAGCCACAGTTTCACATTAAATACGCAGTGGCGTTAAAACATGCTTGAGAAAGGCCCAGCGAGCCATCGAGACCCACAGATAAAACAAACATTTTAAGAAGTCTGACAAAGGCTCTAATTTCTGAATTTTAAAGACTTCTTTTGGCTGGGGAAGTCACGGGGCGGCATAATTCTCATGCATAAATCATGCAATCATCATCAATGCATATTCAGGGCGGGGGTATCACTTTGCTTCTCTATGGGAGATAAAAAGGAGCATGTGACAAAATACAGATGATTACATATTTTGGGGTGGGGTGGGGGGGGTTACTGCTCTAACAAAACAACTTAAATCAAATCTATGATATTGGAGACCTCCAACTATAGCAAAGAAGTCCAAAGTTTCTATCGGACCCGAAATTGGACCCTGATATAAGACATTTTCTGATGCAATGTGGAGGAATTCAAAGGTAATGGGTGAAGCATGTTTTCAATAATTGGCTTCCCACTATTAAATATGACTCAGCCTCTCTCCATTGGAAAGTGTTAGATAAGTGAGAGGAAGGAGGGAATAAACACTGGAATGCAAATTATCTACTAAGCATGTGCCTACGCTGAAATCAGTGGGCAGAGATTAGTGATTCTTACATTTTGTGCGCAACTTCATTAGTCTGTATTGACTCCATGTCTCCCTGTGACAACATAAGATCAATGCATTACTTCAACATGAGCTCAAATGCTGGATTTTCAACGGATGGGTAGGAAATTCAACCAAGCAAACATCCTTCTCTCTTGAGATGTATCATCTGTTTCAGGTTGTCACTTTGAATGGCTGCTTGGCAGATGGATCTCTGAGCCAGTTTAAACAAGTTCTCCATTTATTTCTCAGGAGCTGTGAATTTGTCATCGTATTATGACTTACAAGCTTATGTGTCATGGGGACTGTTGTTACTAGAGGTTGAGCACAACCCATTGCTGGACACTTGGTGGCCGAAGATTTGTTTTGAAAATGTTTTTTATTCTTCTTTGGTGATCTGTTGACAACAAAACTTGTATTAACTATAGACACATTTTTCATTACCATTGTAAGATTCTTATTATGCAAGTTTAAAAGAAATGAATCGATGTACGACAGAAAAACTACAACCGGAGATACTTGATACCCGCTAACATGTACAATCTACGATGTGATGTCTCGAGGGACATCACCCATGACTGCAGTTCTAACACCAAAGTTTTGTGGGATTTTGGGATGGTCAAATGACCACTTGGTCAACCTTTGTTTAAGCTTGCACTGTATACGTATCTGTATTGCAAAAACTTAACGCTACTGGTCAATTGACAAACAGATTGGCAGATTGAAGACAGTTTATAACTAAAGACGGGATAATAACTGAGCAAAAGAGTTTAAACAGCCAGGCTCATTAATAGCTTCCGTCTATGAGACGTCTGACTATGCCCCCCACCCCAACAGGGGCCCCCTATCCTCAGTCAAACCACAGAAGGGATACTTTTCCTGGGGGTCCTTCCATCTGGACTGATGCCCCAACGGCTATCAACTGCACAAGTGCCACGGCATGTAGGAACGGCAAAGAGTATTTAGTGATTCAAGACCAGATCAGAACTGACTTAAATCTTCTAGGTTCAAAATCTGCAGACTGACCACAAGGCTAAAGAGTAAGGCCTCTTAGCATTGGCATAAAGATAATGCAGACGACTGATGCAATCCCACAGCCTGTCACAAGCTTTTAGGTCAGTTCATTAACCTTTTGATTTCAGCCCAGATCTGACCAGATGTGCAACAGCAGACTCCTCAAATTAGCACCATATGCTCAAAATGCAAACCTTGACTGCTAATGTAACTATTGAAAAAGAAAATAAGTCACACCATAAACTTTTAATGTTTCGAAAGAAACAGTTGTTACCAGAAAAATTAGAAGAATGTTTTAACGGCAGTTACTGAAGATCTGGTGTTACACCATGTTGGCAGCTACTTTGAAAATACAAACTGTAAAACCTCAGTAGGTTGTCTAGCACCTGAGAACTCTTGGCCAAGTTTGATGACACTGTGGCTTATGAAATGTCCAGGAACCTGAAGACACTTCCTATCAACTACTTATAACCTTTATCACTTTTCCTACGGTGAATCCAGGTTGCCCCTTGGTTCTATTACCTGGACTGCCAGGGAGGAAAAGCAAATGTCCACATGAAGTGAAACTGGGATGAGACGGGGTTAGCTGTTGCGAAGCAGAGGAGATCATAAATGTAAATTCCTTTCTCCGTGGCAAACAGATGCAAGGATCGGGCAGATCTCATTCCAGCCATATACCTCAAAGACATGCTGGGGTGTCTCATTTTCAGGCTCAGGACGGGGTTTTTTTGCACATTCAACATTCTGCGAGAATGGAAACTAGGTCAAACTACCACTCTCATATTCCAGTCACATCATTTCCATGGTGAGTGAATTTTTGAACATTTCCATTGTAGTCTCGAGTGATGGAAAGAGGAGAAGACTTAAATTCAGTAAGTGAACTTTGGAGACTTTTTCTCCTTCCAATAAGAGGTGGAAGGCATTAGAGCACTAACACAACTGGGATATGGTAGAAGAGCAGTGGAATAGTAAAAAGGATTAATTCTGCGGCAAGACTCACTGAAAAGACAGGTTACCAAAACTCAAATCTAGCCCGAGAATCAAATTACTTATCATGAAAAAAAATAAGACAAAAAATTAAAGGGAAATTAAACAAGACCTCCGAAAATGTTGGTCACGTGATAACATAAAATCTGTAATGCCTAATTGTTGATGAATAAAATGACAAAATAAAATCTATGCTAAAATGTTTCTTAATTTACGTCGACCAAAATGAGATGACGGACGTCACGAAATGATGTGCTTACTCCCTACCTCGTTTGCTTTACCTCAACCTCGATCACGTATTTGGATCGAAAGAAAAAGAACATGCCATTGGTGGCTAAAATGTTCAGTTTTCATTGATTAAAAACTAGATTAAAAGACTTTGAAAATTAGAGAAAAATGCCCAGACTTTAAGTCGATTAAAATTTGACTAGAGAAGAGTATGACTAAAACTAACATAAACTAAAATGACAAGATGAGTCTGAAACAGGTCGTTAAAAACAACACTGGTGACATTGCAAAAGAGACATATGGAACATGCAGCTAGCAGAGTAATAAAAGCCATAATAAACTGCTGACAGCAGTAAATATTACATGCAGTTTAGCTGGCGGTAAAAAGCACTGATGACACAGTGACTTTGTCAAAGAACTTGAAAACTACATTTATCATTGAAAACCTTAGCGAGATTTCTCCGATATGGTGAACAGACTGGAGGTGAGGTTGTCAAATTAAAAGAATGAAGAAAATTAAGAAACCGCAAAGAAAAATCTATTTAGATGCCACACAGACACCTGGATCAAGTTGCAGTCAACTCACTTTACAAAGGATGATTAGCATTAACTGGCATTTAACTGCTCATTCATGGGCAATGCTGGCATTTTAGAGTTTGTCACCCTGACAAGGGCACGTTCCAGTCCAACCCGCACCACCTCTGCTAAAGTTTGATGAATAGGAAAGACTGTATAACCTACTGTAAGCTGCTCTAGAGGACAGAATGATCATTATAAAACTCAACAGGGATAATGTCATATTTGTAGAAAGGGCATACAATAGACTTAGGGTGCCACACTGACTTGAATTGACTTAAAACTGAGAGGTTTTGTGGTCTCCTGAATTAATTCTGCCTCGACTCTCAGCCTGGTCAGTCACCAGTTGTCTTGGTGGACCTTGAGTCAACCTACCATCACCATCCTGAATGGACTTGTGTGCTACTTTCCTATCCTGTATAGTCTCTGAAATACCCCAAAAATAAATGTATGGCACTATTTTGGTGTCTGTGTAAGTTTTTATGGTGCTAAGGGTAGTGTAATGTCAGGCTACTTAATATCACTGAAGTCAAGTTTCATCAATCCGCTCTTACTTGTTTATCTATTTGGTTGATGGTCTAGCTGAGAGCTGGAAGGAAATGTCCTTTTGACTCATGGCTGACTCTGTGGAAATGCCGACATCAGCCATTCCAATCCTTTGCCTCACATCCTCGTACGTATCTCCATGATGAGATCATGCAAGTCCTTCATTTTCTCTGTCAAACCTTGAGGACTCGGTTGAGAGTTTGCTGGTTGCTTCCATATTCATCTAGCTACATTGTTTTAAGAGACATTCCTTGTGACGGTTTTCGAGGCAGTGATATTTCTTTGTGCTCTTTTTGAAAAGAACCAATTGGAGGCACCTTAAACCACCTTTTGTGAAAAGTAACATTTCAGCGGTTTCTGAAAACCCCCTTTCCACCCCACCTAACTCCCCAGGGTTCTCAGCAGACTATCAGAGAGACTGGTGCTTTCTCAGTCTCAACATACAGCACCAAAGGGCCTGCTAACAATGCATGTGTCAATTGTGGGCACAGCCAAAAAAACGTACCGCAGTATTTTCACATTTGACTAGCTGAGAAGCTCTAAAAATTTACTCTTGGCGTTATTAGTTAAGCGCAGCTCGTCCTCTTGCGGAGATGTGAGCTTTTGGTTGTCTGAGTCCCTTTCATGGTATCAGCTCTAATAAGCGGCAAGTTAATCGAGAGCACAGAGCAACACGCATTCCCCTTGGGAGAAGCAAAGCGGTGCGGCTGACTATGGGGCTGTCAGCCAGAGCATTAAGCACACTGCTGCCCAGTGCAAGGACTCACTGAACCATGACAGTGTCATTTCTTTTAATAGGGCTTCTTTCTCACTCGCAATTGGTATCCTCATTCCGTGCTCTTCTTTTGTAGGATTCTTCCTCCTCTATTGTAGTAACAACAAACCACCCCTTTTCAAGGATTCACTTCCTTTATTCCTTAAATCCCGGAAGTCATCGGGCTATTTGAAATGCTATACACATGGATGCTGTTGTTGCTGAGAACCACAGTGAAGTGTGTGGAACTTTAATAGGTTTGCTTAACCTTCAAAACACAATGCGCGGGCCGTAATGAAGGCTCGGGATTCAAGGCCGTGTGATAAAGTTAAAGACGGCACGTTACCCAACGGTGCAGGCACGCACATATCCTGAGATGCCCTGAGGTCAACAACTGCATATGAGATTTAACACGGCAATTGTACTTCAGGGAAGTCTTTTTCAACAAGAACATGTGAGCAATATGGTGACTTGGTGCTGAACATTCAAATGCCGGATGCCAGAAGGGAAATGTATTTTAGCATGTGACATTTGACAACATAAAAGATGTGTAGTCAGCAGCTTTATAACACAAAATCAGGCTTTTTCTTTTGTATTGCTAACATTCACTTGTGGCCTAAAGCCAAGTTATATTCCGTGGAGGGTGTTCTGACAAAAGGCTTTCAGAGAGACAACATATCTGGGACCCTGATAAGACACGGCATAGGACGAAAGGAAACTTATCAGCACCACAGGGGCGACTTTTCCCAGCAAAAACTGAAGTAGCTTGTGTGAATATGAAGGGGAGCGTATGCGTGTTTGTGTTGTGCATCTTTGATGACCATTTTTTAATGAACCGGCACACTTCTCGAATATTGCTGTGTCAGGGTATAGTTTGCCTTTTAAGGGCTTCTGAATAAGTTATGATATTTGGAAAGATAATGAGATGGAGGGAAGGCGATAGAAGGTGAGAAAAGAGCTTATATTGTCAGCAGGAAAGTCTCATCACAGCGTGACAGATGGAAGTTGGAGGCTCTTTTCAAGGTCAAAGCGATGAAGTGAAGGTTTTGGGTACATCAATGATTCTGAAAGTGGGGTAGACTAGTAGTACATGGGCTCTCTCTTGTGGTAAGTAAAAGAATCACTGACTAAGTATAGCACATTTGCATTTATTTGTTGAAAAAATATCATTTGACTGTTATGTATAATGCATTTTAATTGAATGATTATTTAGGTAGTGTTAATGTTCAAACTAATGATCACTCTAGTGGTCAATGCAATTTGTTCCCATTAGCATGTCAATGGGATCCTCCATTGACTTCAGCATTAGCAACACAAACACATATGTATCTAATTGTTATTGTTGTGTGTGTAGTTTTACAGTGAATTCCAACTGAGTGTCATTAAACACACAGGCTACTTGTTTGCTACACAAGCAACGTGGTGTATTCAGGGTAGTTTCATAATGTCGGGAAGTTGTAAACACACAGTGTCATTCTGCCCATGAATCCTTTCTCTCCGACGATAACGTTTTAAAGATGGAGGGGAGCCCGGTCACAATTAAATTGTTGACGACAATTGATTGGACCACAAGCAAGTAGTAAAAATGATCAAAATGTCTAATAATGATGAGCTGTCCTAAGACCAGCCTACAGAAGGTTGTTTAGATATTTTCCTGTGAGCATGAAGTTGTTATCGATATTTCGGCTTCAGAATAGATGCTGTGCACTATCCACCATAAAATTGCAGATTAATTTATAAGACTAACTTAACTCAAATACAGTAGTATCAGAAGATATATATATATATATATATATATATATATATATATATATATATATATATATATATATATATATATATATATATATATATATATATATATATATATATATATATATATATATATATATTTTTTTAGCCATGTCTACAAAGGCATGACAATGCCACATTTCATTTGGCACCAAAGTGGTGCAATGACATTGTGGCATCTGCATTGTTATTTTAAGATGGAATAACATATGCATGCCTGGTGTTGAGCCTTTGAACTGTGCAATCACTTTAGCGTGAAATATGGTGGTGGGGTAGGAGGGGGGGGGGTGATGAGTAGGAGCATATCAGATGAGTATTCGTTTCCACTGTCACTTGTGGCTAGCTGTGCCCCATTAGAGAATTTAAATACTGCGCCAAATCGTACTTGATATGATGCTTTTCCATTGTGGGCCTAAAGCAGGTTGGTTTGTTTGTTTTGATGTTTAGCAGACAGAAACCAACCATGACAACAAACCATCAGTGAGAAAAGGGCATTTTATGTCTCTCAATAACGGACTTATAAAGGTGACTTTCTCCTCCGTGTTTTTATTTGCTATTTTATGACCTCTGCCAAGCACATGTGCATAATTGCTTCATGGCTGTGGATGTTGGAGCTCTTTAGACAGAAAGTGGAGAGTGCTCTGGAGCCCAAGATGAAATAAGTGTACAAAACACCAAATAAAGGAAAGCAGAGAATATAAAAAATCATTTGAAACGGACTTCCCAGGTAGATGAGGATCAGTCTGAAAATATGACGTTAGCCAAAGTAAAACTGAGCAGGAGTGCTACTGAGCAAGGTCACCTTTGTGCATGATTAAACATTCACGTGATGAGGATTTAGTTTTTAACAGCTGCTGAATATGAATGAGTATTGGAACACAGTGCACTGTAAAGCCTCAACAATAAGACTACCAAAATTGAGAAACCGAGGTGAAACATTGTCCCTCCTTCTCAAAGCAATTTAATCAGGAAAAGATTGATTAGCCGGTGTTTGTCCACTTGCCTTCCATAGCTTTTAGTAGAAAGCGACACAGGTGCCCCGAGAGTCTCGTGTGTAGTTGCCGACACACAATGAGAGAGGCAGTCTAAGTGCACACTTTAAAACGAATTAGTTCATTTCCAGTAATTGAACCCGTCGTGGCGTTCTGGCCGCACGGCCAATTTAATATGTTGCTCTTTTGCTGCAAACAACGCATTTGACATTATTTCTTCTCTCTGGTGAACACGGCAGCAATTATTTTCTTTGGCTGGCCCTTCACACTACCATTCACATTTTTTGTGCTTGTCCACTCAGCTGTGTAGAAGAAGCATGATTGTTAGATTTAACGCACTGTGACCATATCCCAGTCTGAGAGCTCAAGTCATTCATCTTGTAGAGTGCAGGTGAACACACACAAAATATAATGCATGAAGCAGACTTTTTTTCTCCAACAATGACTTACAGAATGTGGAGGCATCTAAGATGAGAATATGAGAGTGAGGTGGAAAGAACAAGGAGTGCAACAAAGTGCAGAGTTGACAACTTCGGAAATTGACTTAAGTTCCTTGGTCTTGGAGACCAATATGAAACGTTGACCTTTGAGGGTGAGCCTTGTCATGAAATGATATTGCCAAGAATCCAGAAGTTAAATGACGAGGGCAAAACTGCAATTGCAAATTATTCCAGGTGATGTATGACCAAATAGAAAAGATGCTGAGAACAGATAGGCTGGTGGCTAGATTACCTCTCGGTTCACCTGAGGTGCTTTTCTTGATTTGGACGTGATGTAGAGGCTTTTATATGGGTGGTGATTGTTTATTGGTTCTGGCAGAGAGAATGTGACAGCCTAATAGGAGCCCGAAAAGCATCATGGCAAACACTCTGGGAACAAAGAGACCATAAAGATCGTCTCGGCATATATATAAAGACTCATTTAAAGATGTCACACTCATATTTCAACTCCTTTTCAGTGTAGGAAGTGGAAAACCTTTATTATTGCGAGATGCTGATACGTTTATTTAGGTGAAGGAGGATATTTGGATGAGCCAAAGAGGATGTTGTGCTGTGCTTTTGTGATGCTTTTGATGCGGTTGTCAAAGGAGGTAGTGAAGATTACTTCTAGGTTGTGGATTTGAAAGATTGAGGACCAATGCCCAAAAGCAGATTGGTTGCATGTGAGTTGAAGAAATTTGATTTGCATCCAGGAACCGATATCTATGTGGCAGATGGTTAAAACGGAGTAGGCTGAGGAGGTGATGGATCTGGTGGTGGTGTAAATATGTATGTTATGGGCGTAGCCGGGGAAATAGAGGCGACCATGATGGATGGATCTTTCCAAGGGGTAGAATGTAAAGGCTGACAGAGGAGGACCAAGCACAGAATCCTGCGAGATGCCTCGGAAGAGCAGAAGACGCGTTGCAGTTATTGATAAAAATAAAATGTTGCAAAGATATGATTTAAATCAGGGAAGGGTTAGCGGCCTGTGCTGTTAGGAAGGTTCGGAGCTAGAGCAGAAGAATGCATCCTTTATAAGGTTTACGTCTTTTGTCTTAATCAAGGTGACTTGGGTGATCACCTTTTTGGTTTTCAACAAAAGTGAAGTATTATAATAAAATCGAGTGATGCTCCCATCCATCAGCCACGGTTTGTGATCGTACGATTACCGTGGAAAAATACATTATCAGCATAATCGATCAATGCCTTTCAGTATCATTCACAAGCTTTTCATCCTGTAGCCATCTCATATCACAGATAAGTTATTCATAATATATATATATATATATATATATATATATATATATATATATATATATATATATATATATATATATATATATAATTGATGTTGGTTTTAGTCTGATTAATTAGTTGAAAAAAAACACTAGATGAACCAATTAAACTTTTTTTTTTAATTATTGAAATCACAATTAGTGAGCAGCTCAAAAAAAAAAGTGAAGCTAATCCATGGGATCGGTATCACCAATCTCAGTCATGGATTGTCGCTATCAGAATTGAGAGGATAAAACTCTGATCGGAACACCTCTAATAAAAACATTTAAAAACATACAAAAGATGACCTGCAGTGAATCGTCGACTCGTGAAAATATAAAAAGGAAATCAAAATGAAATCGAATTGGAATTGGTATACATTATCAAACCATGATAAGGAAACAGGAAAGTTGTGTGCTGGCAGATCGGCATAATGAGCTATAGATCAGAAGATGTGAAAGCAGGCGGTGTGCTGAATAACAGGTGGGTGGAAGCAATGGGAAATTACGCTGCTTTTATCTACAACTCCTCAGAAATGGATTGCTTTGCTTCATCTCTTCACCAAATTGGTCTGATAACGTCAACATGTCAAATACGTGTTTATTTTGCTTCATAATGCTTGAGATCCATTTTCAAAAGTTTGCACTTTCAGTCTCCAAAACCTTGTTACGATGTTGAGGTAAGGTTAAATTTACAGACGATCTTTAATCAAAAGCCAACCCTATCCACTGTGCAGAAACAAAAGACTACTGCAGTAAACGCATGAGTCGCTTTGCTGCCATGAATCACTTCACTTCTATATGTCCTCACAAAATTGCAATTAAAAGTCCATCTTCAACATTCTTAGACAATTTTCACAAAAGACAATGATGTATAGCACCTTATTGCTGGGACCAAGGCAAGCATCAGCTTCCATTAGTGAGCTTTGGCCCATCCCACAACCCTTCATGGCAGAATGTAACATATCTATTCTGCAAACCTCATCTGGCAGGGAAAGCCGCTAAATCTTGTTATAAGCTCAGAAAAGATTGTGGGCACACCATTTATACATGCTACATAGAAGCCATGCGGATGGAAAAGGAATTACTCCCGCTTGCTATTGCCTCAGAATAAAAACAGCTTTAATTGTCACACTCTTGCTCTTTTGGGGTGTCCCTTGACTCTTAACCAATAAAACTGAAAAATATAGTCACTTGATTAATAAAGTGGCACAATGTTTCATGTGGACTTGCATGAATATGGTCATATTCAAAAAACAGTAATGCGTGCACTCTCCATTGTGATTGCCCTACTTTTCCCGGTCGCGCGTGCCGCTCAGTCAGAGAGCGTGGCAAACGCACTTAGGCTGAGCCCTCATTCACTCACAGCCCCGATGAGGGTTACTTTTCTCCGCCTTTGATTCCACTTCTTGAATTGTAAAAAAGAAAGAAAATATTCAAACAGTATTTCAAAGAGCAGCTGCACGCAACTATACATCTGAACATAAAACAGGTTCTTTTCATATCATCTTGCATTCATTAAGCTTTATTGTAGATTAATTTCAACATGATACTGATATGCAGTTTAATTGATTTATGGCTTGGCAATGCTGCCCTACAGTGGCAACAGAGTAGAATCACTCTGTTAGGCGACAACACAACGATGAGAAACAGACAGTGAAACAATGACGGTCTGAACAAAATGAACCGCAATACATTTCCCCAGAGACTAGCATTCTTAAAGTAATCAACTCCATGCTGAGAATATGTCCCAGACACAGAGCAGCTTTTCATCTCACATCATTTTCCTATTTTTCTTCAAAACGCAGAATTACTCAGTGCCTGCCGTGTAAGTCAATATAACATATTGTTTCATGGTTGAGTTCAAATGACAAATACTTTGCAACAATTCCCAGAGAAGTAACCAACACTGGTGATCCATCAAGGGCAAAAATGTTGTTCTCCTTTATGCGTCGGTTTGTAAAGTTATAGACGGGCTGCTGTACGTTTGCTAAAGTTGACAAGAACAGAACTGTTTTGGGTGTTTCTATCTATCCATCTATCCATCTATCCATCTATCCATCTATCCATCTATCCATCTATCCATCTATCCATCCATCCATCCATCCATCCATCCATCTATCCATCTATCTATCTATCCATCTATCCATCTATCCATCTATCCATCTATCCATCTATCCATCTATCCATCTATCCATCTATCCATCTATCCATCCATCCATCCATCCATCCATCCATCCATCCATCCATCCATCCATCTATCTATCTGTATTTCACTCATTAGTGGTTTGCATTAGTTCCCAATACATCTAACCTTTGTTACTGCCACACAGGCAGTAACATGAAACAAGCTGCCAAAAAAGATAAACAGCACATTGAAGGCCTGCACAAAAACATGCATGGCATCAGTTACCACTCTAACGTGTTCACACTCATGTAATAGACAATAAATCAAAGATGTGTGCACAAATATTTTTCCCATGTCACTATGAATAACAAACACGGAGTGGGGTGTTCTCAAAGCAATTAAACGTGTTGCAGTAACACAATAAATCCGTTTGATGTCGCCTCATCACTGCCTCCGATATTTCGACTTTAGCAACCTCTTGACAGATCTACATACCAAAGAGATGAGGGGGAGGGGCCTATAATGTCACTACAGAGACTGAAATACGTTTGCAGCGACCTGCCGCCGCTGCCGCTTCTGCACCTATGAGTCTCCACGTAAATAAATAGCCGCGTCTGACTATGCCGAGTTAAAGCGCATCTGACTGGCGCCCTGTCCAATAATGGCACTCGATGGTTTCACGGGAAAAGCGATGCCCACAAGAGAGACCTGCACATGTAGCGCAAACTGCCGGAATCGGAGCAGCCGCGTCGTTTTCCTCGGATTATTTCTCCTGTCACTCTCCCTACACGCGGTCACGCTCGTGTGCTACTTGGACCTGCGCTCCGAGGTCAAAAGGGAAATAATCCACCAGAAGCGAGACCCCTTGCTGACACTGGCCGGGAGCGACCCGGGCAACGCGGCGTCTGAGGTATTCCCACCCGACCCCCCGCGGTTCGAACCTGCAGATGATCCCGAGGTAAATTATCAGTTATAATTAAAAATTTATAACTAGTAGACTTCTAACTAGCAATTTCTTTAGGGGCACACACAGTTTAGTTGTTTTTTGGTGTGTGTTTTGGTTTTATTATTATTATTATTATTATTTTTGTGAGTTGTCATTGGCATTTTTTGTTCTTTCTTTCTTTCTTTCTTTCTTTCTTTCTTTCTTTCTTTTTCTGTAAATGTTATGAGAAAATTGCACAGTTGTAATTTCAGTGGGCTACCTTGACACTGCCGCAACTTGGAAACATATTTTACGAGTACTCATTTGGACCTGGAACAGGTTCCCTTGGAGTCTGATTTCTGCTGTACGCAAGACAGACAAAAAATTGAACACCAGCCTGTCTGTGACACTGGCGGTAAATCAAGTTGACAACATTGGAAATACAGTAATCCCTCGTTTGTCGCGGATAATTGGTTCCAAAATCACCCCGCGATAAGTGAAATCCGCGAAGTAGGGTCACCCCACTCATCTGTGTCAATGTATGTATATGAAACCATTTAAGTGCATATGTTATGATTAGAACATTAAATAACAGTTTCAAACATGTAAAAAATACATTATTAGTATAAATAACACAGAAAATATTGTATAAATATTGAAAATATAAATATTCGTGTGTACGTAGGTGTGTGTGTGTGTAACATGTTGATGTGAAGTTCTGTTGTGAACCTTGGTAAAACAGGGACCTCTAGTGGTCACAAGTTACCATAACAGCACTGTGCGCATTTTGAAGCTGTATATGTAGATGTAGCTAAAGTATACATCAGGGGTCCCCAAACTTTTTCCTGTGAGGGCCACATAACCTTTCCCTTCTCTGATGGCGGGCCGGTGTCAGTTTGTAACAGAAAAAGTGTGACGATCGTAGGGGAGCTTAAAAAATTTATTGTTTTCCAGAAAGCCACACATAACCAAATAACGGTTATTTAATAACCCTTTCCAGGTTCTATACAGAAAAAAAGTCAGGAAACAAATAATAACACTATTAATGAAATAAATAATAACTAAATAACCCTCTCTGAGTTCTTCACAGAAAAAACTGGAAATAAATAATAACTAAATAACTCTCTCTGGATTCTTCATAGAAAAAAAACCATGGAACATTAACTTTCTGT
Source organism: Syngnathus typhle (assembly GCF_033458585.1). Taxonomy (NCBI): domain Eukaryota; kingdom Metazoa; phylum Chordata; class Actinopteri; order Syngnathiformes; family Syngnathidae; genus Syngnathus; species Syngnathus typhle. The sequence continues at coordinate 17,788,190 of NC_083738.1, read as the reverse complement.
TGTGCCATGCACAATCTTAACAGATAAAAGTTCAGCTCAGTTGTCAGAGCAGAACCTCTCTGACACATATGAGCAGTCTCTTAAAGTTCTTGTGTTCCTCCCTTATAATCATTTTGTAGGTTCCAGTAGGCTTGTAGACACCGCTGTCTTTTTTGTTAAAGTTTGATAGTGCGTCATAGTCTGGAGTAAAATTTGTTGTGGCAATTCTTAGGCGAGATTCGAGGTGTTGGTCCGTTTACCTCGATCTTTGACGGGTAGATGTTGACGTTCATGTGGCTGAACGTCACGTCGCGTACGTCGAGCCAAATTGGCCACTCTTTTTTAACATTCGGCACTCACTTCTTTTCTTCGGGCCACTCATTTTAATGGAAGGATTCCAGGGGAAGGTTTGTGGGTGGCTTTAGCGCAAAACTGCATCTGAAAGCTCAGTGCGCAAATTACAAGAATGCTGTCGTCACAGCCCACGCTCTAAATTCGGGACTGATACAAATAGAGCGCGAGTGCGCCATGTCCGTACACGCACTTGTGAGTGTGCACCGAGCTTTCTGACACGGCTTCCGGTAGTAAATGCGCAGGCGAGCGCTTCCCCATCTACTGGGCAAACGCAGTCATTGCAGGCAAAATGAGCAAAAAAAAAAAAGTTTAATACAATTTGTTCAGGGTTGGCGGGCCGGATTAAACGGTCCCGTGGGCCGTATCCGGCCCGCGGGCCGTAGTTTGGTGACCCCTGGTATACATACTGTAAATATGATTTTAGGACTTTTTTATTATTATAACTTTTTATAACAAGGTACAATACTGTAAATATGTTTTTAGAAGTCTTATTATAACAACTTCTTTTATAACAAAGAACAAGACTGCAAATATGTTTTTAGAACGCTTATAAAACATTTTTTTTTGGCTCGAAAAAATCTGCGATGCAGTGAAGCCGCGATAAACAAACCGCGAAGTAGCGAGGGATCACTGTAATGTTAATACAAATGATCAGGTCCGGTTTCAAAGTCTCTCAATGTAAAATCAACAGGGCTGGACTGGCCATTTGGCAAACAAGGCAGATGCCCGGTGGGTCAGCTTTATCTGGGGCCAATGTGATGTTATTTACAGTATGAATTATTATTTTTCTTCATTTCACCCTAAGAGGCCTGCCCAAAATTTTGAGGGGGCAGTCTATTAATCCATTCTCAATTATGTACAGTGAGGTGAACCAATCAACATCAATGGCAGAGCTACATAGTCGTGAGGAGTCAGGCTGCAGAGTACAGCTAACGAACAAGTTGTTTGAATAGATTGGATCGATTAGTCCATCTAATGATCAGATCGGTGTCATTTTTAACAGTGACTGGCTCCAAAATCCTGATTGTGTAAATTGGACTGCACTCTGACTTGATTCTAGCTGAATCAAGTCATATTCAAGCACGGGTGTGTTGCTTCCAACGTTCTTCCTAACTAAATGAATTGACGGAGAAGCTTCGGATTGGCTTCGCATTGAAGATCAAGTCAAAGTGCGTGAGCAGCTGGTCAGCCAAAGAAACATATCACCTAGGAGCAGGTGCAGAGCCTAAGGCTTGAGGTGCATTCATTGACACTTAGATGAGTCACTTGGGACTGAGGCCAGCTCCACCTTACATTTCTCCTCTGTAGACAGCAGTCAATTTAATGTTCATTATGTGGTCAATAGCTTGAGAAACAACACCACTTGTGGCATTTTACTCTCTTTGACACTACATACCGCCATTGTTAGTAGTTGTGGAACCTTTTCACACCGACCAAAACTGCCATTTAAGCTGTCGAGACATGGCAGTTCTCAACAGGGGTCTATGGTAGAATGTTACCACGGAGTATAATAGTTAGCCTGATGATTCAATGCAAGGGACGAAAACAAACAACTGAAATACCCTTATGCCAGACAGTGCAGACAAAGAATAGAAATGTGACGACCTTAACTTTGTTAAAAAATGAGTTGTCAGTGTCCTTTTCATTTCCAAATGTTCCAAACCTGTCATTTTAATGCCAGCGTCGTTGAGACAAATACATGCCATAGCACTTTTGCATGGGTCAAATAAACTAAAATAAAATCTGCAGTTGCGGTCAGAGTGTACACTAATCTCTAGCACCAACATTACTAGATACGTATTGTTCATGCTAATGAGTGTGTTTATTTTGTAAAACTTTCCTTCAAGAAGAAATGAATGACAAAGCCGAGACCCTTTAGAGAGTCTCAGTGGCTTTCGCAAAGTCCATTTTCGAAAGGAGAAGTTTCCTTGGCTAAATCCGAGAAGATGGGCTTGGTATTCAGTCCAGATGGGGACGTTTCATGAGGTAAAAAACTGTAGCCCAGCTGTAAATATTTAAGCGCGCTGTGATGCTGTCCTCTCCAGATGTCTGCATTAAACAACTCTGATTACACATCCCACAGTTTACATAGTTGGAGAAACAGGAGCATGTGGCGTTTGGATGCAGCTGCCGCACTTGTTAGCTCTTTAGACTTTTCCTTTGAAGAATCTTCTCTGGAGGCCGAAACATTATTCATTGTGGATTTTTTACTCAGGTCTTCATCAAAGGCGTTTCAGCAGTAACGCAACAGTTTCAAATGTAAATAGATACTCGACAAGAGATGGCGCGCTTCCTATGAAACACAATTACAAGAAACCATTCGGGAGTATGTTTGAGAACCTCTAACTTGCCAGACATAAGACATGTTGGCTGTATTGTATGTAGCAGCTCATCAGTTAGTCAGGTTGTCAGTTACCCATGACCTCCTCGTGATGTTCTGCTGTGAACTCCAGCCCAGCACAGCTGACTTGGACAAGTGGCAGGTACAACCAGAATAAGTAGCTAGCTAATCACAGAGAATTCCCATCCCATCATTCTAAGATGCGTAGTAATGTCCTATTTTACGGTTGTGTGTTTAGTTTAGAAACCCGGAAAATATCTTTTCAAATGTCTATTTGTCTATTTCAACTATCTTTTGAATATACGTATCCTCTTTTTTATCTATGTTGGTCATGGATTCTGTATGAAGCTATACACATGACCCAACTTGTCGTTACATAATGATTTTGGTCATGTGATCTGACAATGAACACAAACACAACCCTCCCTTCAACAGACCCAGGTAGTATGTCCTCCGATAACAATCCCAGCTGTTGAGCAGACTTGCCCAATTCACAACGGTAAAGTGTTTATCCTGACTACGTCTTCCTCTGGAGTTTGGGGATATTTGAATCTGAAGAATTCTCCAAATATTCTACATCAGGACCCTTCTCACTCTTGTAATTACTTTTAGGACATTAAATAGTTTTAGGACTTGTATCTATCTCACAACAAATGTATGCATTTTTTTTCTGCTCAGACGTTTGCTTTCAAAGTCCTGCACAAAACAGATGTTAAAACATCAGGAGTCCTGTCAGCAGCTATGAAAATGTCAGCTTGATGGGGCACCAAGTCCAGCGTACATGCTGTGGCGGTACCCGGCTGTCACCAGCATCTAATTTATTGTAAAAGGGAGCGTCCAATATCAGGGATTCATCAGTAGACTCATAAAAGCACCAGGCTTCTTACATGTAGCTGCAACCTTGTGGGAAAGATGGTAGCAATATTGTCAATATGTGCAATTTTAGGACGGACTTCATAGCTTCCCGTCTTTATATCGTCCATTTCATGTAGACACGGTGAGGGAAAGGATCTTAGGAATCAAAAATGTTGTCTTAACTCAGCTCCAACTCTTCAAGACCATTGTTCCAAACAAAGAATATCAGACACATTACTTATTAATCTGATCATACTGTAAGATAGGTCGGAAGCTACAAAAGGTCCTGTTGCAAATTGAAAGACTCACAATGCCTGTCAAGACTTCAGAATATGCTTTGTTTCCCTTGCCGCAGTTGTTGACATAATGTGCAAAAGATGGTGCACCTTTGGTCTGTAGGCTCCACTATTCGAATTATGGAGATTTGACAACTCCTTTTGTAGGATTTAGCCTTTTACGGCTCTGGCGCACAAATGTCTTCAACAATATGCATCGAGTGCATACTGTCAATGCAACACTGATGGGCACCTATTGGTTTTTCCTCTGCATCTGGTTCCCGTAACTCAATTTTACCTTGACTTTTCAACTGCAATTTTGTAGTCTGATTTCTCCACCATACTACAGTTTTGGATAATAACCTCTGGAATTCAACATGAGGGCATTAAGAGGTTTAATAGTTGTGTTTCCTTCTGACAGTCAGTTTAAAATGTTTATGAATTCCAGTAGTTGGGGGGGAAAATGAAGGGAAAACACAAACAGTTGCTTACTTTGTTTATACAAATCTTGCGATCATAAAATACACATCCCCAGGGTGATTGAAATTTCGTCATATCCTCACAGAACAACAGGGAATCATGTCTTTGACCCACACCAGTAACCCCCTCGCTTTGAAGATTTGAAAGTCTTCTAATTATTAGCATTTTCTCCCTGTTTTGAAAAAGAATGGCTGACTCAGTAGTTGGCACTTGGCTTGCGTACCAACACATTGTCTTCCCGATTCACTGTAACGCTGCATTCCTTTAAAGAGTACAAAGGCTACAAATGTTCTAATGAAGTTGTTCTCATGAAATCATTTCATGTTACTTCATCAAAAACATCAGTTCTACCTTAGTAGCAGCCTGGCAGATACTGTAGCTTGTTTGTTTTTTGGCATTTGGCTGCAGCTTCATCTCGGGCCAAAACCTTCATGTGGAATGATGATGTTTGGCTGTCAGAACAGACGAAAGTTTAATGCCATATGCCTGAACACACACCCAAACTTCTTTGAGAGGTAACAGCTCCTCGTGCCAACAGCTGTAGTGGAGATGTGGGTCTCCAACACCTGGGTACCAAATGAAAAGCAAACATCTGGGGGATTTTGTGACGATAAACCATAGTAGCCACAAGGGCGAGGCAGTTAATCGAAATGTAATTGCCATTTGGATTTTTGGATTCCCTCAATCTTAAAAACATTCTAATCAAAGGAAAACCATTGTGCCGATTGACACGGTGTGTTCCCAACCATCTTACTTGCGCAGCAAGTGTATCCGGTGTGTGTGATTCTGCCCTCCCTGAACAGTCTTCGAACAGTATAATGACACCCCAGTTCGAGTTTACTGTAAAACTAAACACAAATATTTACACAGGGTGTATATTTAAATGCATCGCTGGCGCTAAGGCTAACTAAAGTCAATGCAAAATCTCATGGACAAACTAACAGGAAATTTGAATCGATTTCTTGGCGTGATATTCCTTCAAATAAAGACTATTTGCACACGAATGCTGTAGGAACACATACAACATGGGGACTAAGCGGTACAGAAAATGGATGGATGGATGGATGTTCAGGGATGGATTGGCATGAGTCTATGATGGTAGTTTTGAGTAATTGAACAAACAGCATTTTTACTCATCGTGATTTCAAAATCAATCACAAATAATTATGATTATTAGTTTTTCCTTCATCGCCCAATCTTAATACTGTTCCACCGGCCTGAAATGCTCAGAAGGTTAGACATGTAAGTTAGCTGGTCATGACAGCAGACAGAGCAAGTAAGATTCCTTTCAAGAGGTCACAGGTTTGGAAGGACCTACTTTTAGTTCGATACCATATTTTTTAATCTGTTTGACTTTGTTTTTATTCAATCAATTAACTCAGCCTTATGTTCATATTAATGAAGTCATGTTGGATAGTTGCTTTTTTGTGTGAACTAATAATGATTTCAGGTTGCAGTCATGAGCCTTGGAATTTTCTTTTGTACTGGAAAGAAAACTTGTGAACTGTCCACTGTTTTACTGTAGACAAAATCAGACTAGGTCTTTCTACTGGTATTGGCTAGCAGTTGCAAAGCATTATTATATTATTAGATTGGTTGTGATTCCAAGGGTTCTTGTTGTTTGTACAGACAGATTTCTTTATGACTGAGACAGACCTCCAAAGCTTAATGTAAAACATTCTCTGAAAAGAGGACCACCTTGCTGGTAGATTTTGAAGGATCCGGAAATTCCTCTTGGCAGTATTCAATTAAATAGCTTGCTCATTGAAATCAATCTGTTTGAGGATACCTCTTTGACATCAACATGCATCACTGAACTACTGTGAGGTGCATCTGTTTTCTTAATATGGTGTTGCTCTGCGGAAAACCATAAAAAAAAAAAAGAGAGATTCTGAAAGGTCTTCCAGCTCGGAAGACACGTTTCTCTTCTTTGAGATCGTGTTAACTAGAATTATGTTCACTTCACTCCGAGCCAAATGACAAAATGATACAGAGTTATGTACAACCTTTTGAACTAAGTTAAGATGCTGCACGTGTCCTGGCTTTGAGGACGTCCATTGCATATTCTCCAAGCAGATGTTCAGCCTCTCAGTCTTTATGCTGATAAAGTGTGACTGGAGTCTTGCTTGATCATTGGGTGGTCGTGTTGTGTGAGCAGTATGGAAAAAAAAAAGTCCTTTTTAGTTCTACTTTTCTACTGAATCCTTTAGGCTGCAGCAGCTCAATCTGTAAAGATTCAACTCTTAGAGCACGGCTTCGAGAACAGAAGGAGGAATGTTTAAGACTCACTATGGACTTGGAAAAAAAAAGTTGTGACTTGCTGCTGATAAAAATAATTGACAGGTGGTTCTGTAACTGGAACTGAGCTCCAAAGCTAAACTCAAAAGATTCCGCAAGTTGATTTAGTCTAAAAGTGTCAACACACGAGTCAGTACGTGACCGAGCATTCACGAGACTGTGGGTCGAGGAGACCCAGAGAGCAACAAGGCATGTTCACTTGTGAGAACACACTCCCCACTTCTTTTCTTCTTGTAAAAGATGCTCACACACCAACTACGTCAGTCCTTTCATTGACTCACTTTAGTCCATTCAGGCTATAACTGCAGGCATGGAACCAGGTGCCATGTGAATGGGCAATGATCTTAGACTAAACACAATTCATCTCCTTTTGAAAAGGAGCGTGAGTTTCACAGCCTTCCTGACGAAGCGGATGTGTAGTGAGTCCAAACGATAGACAAAGGTGGCTTGAGTTACAGGATATCTTACAGACCCAGTGGGAATAACTTGGCCATACACCAATGTCCTCACTCCCACCATCCATTCTGTACAAACTAAATCTGGAGAATTGAAACGCTGAATTGAAATCCATACGAATGCAGTGTGTTGGTCAGGAAGTATGCAGTGCTTGTTTTGTTTTCGTGTTACCCCAACTTTTTGCGGCATTACACAATACTGCAAGGTGTTGCTAACATTCCAGCCTACTCACAAATTTGAATGGTGATGAACAAACACTGCTCAACCGTAACATCTTAATTATGATCCTCTTAAGTCCGTAGATACGGCAAAGTGTTCTTTTAGAATAAAATGTTGATTGTAGAACTTAAATAACGGGAAATAATTGGTGTTGATTTTTTTCTTTCCTAGGGGCAGTTACCACACAGAAACAGAGACATCGTTGCCACAGAAGATAACAGAGGCATAACTCAAAGGGAGAAAAGAAGTCCTGGCAAGCAACTAGAAACGGGTATGTGCTATTCCAGCGTTTGCCTGTTACATTTCATTGTCGTAATTTCCCCAAACTTTTTTTTTTTTACTATAGATAAAACAGCAAATGCACTTGTAGCCTTTGCAAGCTGGCAATAGATGGTTATTGTCAGATGAATGTTTCCTCTGACTTCATGTTTCTTTGGAGAGGATTCAGTAGTGTAAATAAGAAGCTGATGTACAGTTTTATGGCTTTTAAATATTAGAAACAGATTGTTAGTGGGTTCTCAATGTTTTTTTACGGAATAAAACTGCTGTACCACGTTTGTTAAGAGTTTCACGGATAGATTTCACCACAGACAACCCTTTCATAAAATATCACATCCCCAAGACATCTTTTGGAGATTTCCATTGAGCAATTAGGCTCCATGTTATCGATCAATCTCTACTTTCAGTAAATAGGATATTGTAAAAAGCAGAGTTTTGAAGAATATGCACGTTTCTAATCATGCATGCAATCACTTAAAAAGGCGGTCATCATCCGAGACTGTAGTGGCTTTCCTAAATCCGGTGTAACCGATTCATCATAATCGCTGGCACGACAGCAAACCACATGGGCTGATATATTTGAATTAGCTGTCGTAGTTTTTTTGGGGTTTAGTAGAATGTTAGCTATGCAAATAGAAAAAAAAAAAAGCAAAGCCTTTGAAGTTTCATGAGAGAAAGCAACAAGTGCTACATGATCACAAGGCATTCCGACGTCTGTGGCGTGACACTGAATACTTGGGAGGAGGGGAGTTGGTGATTGTGTTTAATTTAGAAGAAAAAACTCACCTTTGAGACTTTATACATAAATCAGTAAAGTCTCGAGCCTCTAAAGACTAATCATTCCCAGCTCTCTCCGCCGCTCATACTAGACAGACAAAGGCATTTCTAATCCCAGCCTTAGAAGTGTGTATATGTGTGTGTGCGCGTCAATGTGTGTTCTCTGCCCTCCTAACGGGCACCAGATTTCAGATAGGGTTGCTCGTTAAGAAAAATCTATGCGGATGCATCCAGTCATGTAGCCAGAGGAGAAACGCTGGCCATATGTTCACAAGGGACTCAAACTGTGAGGTTTTAAGGTTAAATGGCCTTTGTAGTTGTAATGACATGGTAAACACAAGAGCAGCGAGACGGCCTTTTGAAAAGAATTCTTCATCTACACAACCAAAAAAAAAAGAAGCATGCTAACGCTACTTTTGCGCACTGTTATAGATGCCCCACCGTCATCTACAAGCACACATATGCGCATGGCCTGTAAAATAAAGACACAAACGCACATGCACATTCACACACTTTCATCTGCATTCTCCATCTGGGCTTAATTCAAAGAAAAGGATTTTGGCAGGATAAAGTATCTCTCTAATGATCTTCTCCAGTTCCATTGCCTGTGAATGCTTAAGGCACTTGTTCATACAGATGAGGTGAAACCACACGTACAAATTGGTACACTAGACAAACCCACAGGACTAACTTGAGTGCTCAGTGTCCAATGTGTCGACATTGAGAGGAATAAACGTGGAATAAACTGAAGTCTTAAAATGAAATTTAAGATAATCGTTGGCCAAAAGAGGAGTTCAACCTTATTCATTTTTTTTTTCTTTTCTTTTCCAGACTCAACAGGGAAAGAGAAAAGGAAAGAGAAGAAAAAAGGTAATCAATTTTTCAGATAGAGAATGCTGAGTATGCTGTTATCTAAGGAGGGTTGAACTGAGGGGGATTAGAATATACCTATATACAGTTTTTGTTGATTGTTACTCATCTAGGTCACAGTAAAGTTTTAAAGCGAAATCTTCAGTCGCCAAGACGTCTTCTATAGGTGCTTTTGATTCGACGTTTGTGACTGCTGGTCCAGTTTTTTTTATCATAATACTGATCCAATACTATAACCATGTTCCTAAACTCTCAGTAATCCAGATTCCACACACTATAAACAAATCCCTGAATGTGGACCGTATTTTGCGTTGTGCAGATTGTCATAGGCCTTCAACATCATGACTGTCAAATAACCGATTTCTGCCATTTGCCAATCAATTTGCATTCTATGTCCTTAGGCAAAAAAAGACCAATACCAGGCCCCCCTGGTCCTCCCGGCCCTCCAGGCCCTCAGGGCCCACCGGGAATCCCTGGAATCCCAGGGATTCCAGGAAGCAATGCTGTGGGTCCCGCAGGACCACCCGGGCCGCCTGGGCCACAGGGGCCTCCAGGCGCTCAAGGCCCAGCAGGTACCAAGTTCAAAAGAGAAAATGATTGGTTACTATACTACAAGAGTCCAAACTCAAGTATTGGGTCTGTTCTTGGATTACACTGCATGAGCCGGCATGTAGCCACGTTCCCACGCTTGAAGGGGGCTCAAGTTGTCCAAATGAATAAACTCATCGCCTTAACAGTGAGAACTTGTAATGCAGGATGCCGAACACTGTGTGGGACTCCGGGGATTGCTCTGTAGTCTATGGCATTGCTTGTTTTGATTGAGTCACAATGGTGTCAGCTTTTCTTACACTGGAGCGGTATGAACCCAAATCCCATCATGTCATTCTTTTTTTGTTGCAGGAGTTCCTGATAGGATGAAAACAAGAGAATTCCAGGTAGAGTGTGTCACCTACATAAAATACAGTCAGATCCCACGCAACACCGAGGTGAACATCTGTGTGTCCTCGTCAATGACATGACATCTTTACTTTTCAGCCTGCAGTGGTCCATTTGCAAGGGCAGGAAACAACCATTCAAGTGAGAGAAGGTGGGTTAGATCTTGTTGTAGTAGATGATAATTATTGTGTTACAGTGGAGAAAAACACACCCAATTATGTGGAAGTGTTTCTGATATGTACCAGAGGTGTCAAACTCATTTTGCCGCAGGCTACATCGTGTTTTACTCAGACGGGCGTTATGACTGTGACAATGATTGCTTTATATTGTCACTTATACAGGGCTAACTAGTTTTAAAATCAGAAGCCGGTAAATTGTTTGGGTTTTTTTTTTTGAGCGTTTGGTGAAAAAAACTAATTGCAAGAGCTCATCTCAGTTTTGTTATAAAGCAAAGACAATTTGCAAGAAACGTAAATTGCCTTTGCGGCCATATAAATGATGTGAGCCAGATCTGGTCCCCCAGCCTTGAGTTTGACAACAAGACCATGTTATGGAATAATTTTTTCGTACAATGACAGTGTCAGTTTAAAGAGAGCATAGTCTTTGTGAAAAAACATTTTTTTCTATGAAAGTCTTGTCAATGAACTCCACTCATTTGTTCTTGTTTTGCCATGTCATGTTTAGATCTCTCTGAAGGCATCCTCAGGAACTGGAAGACGGTGTCCATCCATCACCGTATTTTTAAAATGCACTCTCGCTCTGGAGAGCTAGAGGTGCTATTGGATGGTGTCTACTTCATTTATAGTCAGGTAGAAGTGAGTACGGTCCTTGACGTAACTCTTATAATTCAGTGGTCACGTTCAATATCCAAACCCTATTTCCTTTTCTTAAACATAAAATTCTAAATTCTGAATTTTATCCTTCCATCCATGTGAAATGTTTTTAATGGAAGCTCATGTCAACTATTCAACTAGCCAGACTGTTTCAGCTGGACCAAATATCTTGCTCGGGGGGCACCGTGGCAGTCTTTCATGAAATTTCTCTCTTCCCTTTTCACCAGGTGTACTACCTCAACTTCACAGACATCGCCAGTTACGAAGTGATGGTGGACTCCAACCCGTTTCTCCGCTGCACTTGCAGCATTGAGACAGGCCAGCGAAAGTTCAACACCTGCTACACAGCTGGGGTGAGCCTGCTACGTGCAGGCCAGAGAATATCCATTCGCATAGTATATGAGGACACGCTCATCAGTATGACCAACCACACCACTTTCCTGGGAAGCGTCAGACTTGGAGAGGTGCCATCTGCTGGACAGAATTGATAAATGCTAAGGTCATCGCAAGGGTGTCTGGATTTAAAGACAAGGCTAGATCTGTGTCTAGAGGCTTGCCCAATAAGACTCCGCCAGGAAAACACTGACACCGAGTGGGGTGATGAAGCCGAGGATATCTCGAGCTCACTATCGCAACCTGGTAGAAAAGAAGATGTTACGGACTGCTCTGCTTGTGCTTCCACTGATTCATTGGCCTTGATGAGCTGAATGTGTGTTTGCTCATCAAACAAGTGTCACTATTTATAGTCGCTCTTCTCATTCTCTCAAGAACAACAAAGGATACTGCTCAAGCAGGAATTTTAAACCTACAATTAAATGCTTGTATGTCCAAAAAGTACATTATCTTATTAAGTAAATCAACTATAAGAACACCCACTTCTGGTTTGCCATAAACGGCAATAGATTCAAATGAATGTTTTTATAAAATCCACACAACTGGAGTCAAAAAGTATTCAGAGCAACAGCACTATATATTTTGCGCACATTTTGCACTACAATATCCCTGCAGAATATCAGTGATATGTTTTGTGACAGTGCTATTGTTGTTATCGTATGAATGCATACATTATGGAAAAATAATTTTGTTTATATATCGATGTACATATTGTATATAAAAATGGGATATACTTTTGTAAATTGAGTTGATTGAATTAAACTGTTTTGTTTTGCCTAAATGATGTCATTAATGTTTCAGCACCCTGCGGTTACTGATTCATTAGTGTTCCTACCTTTCGCTCATGTGTGGAATCATCTGGCACTAGGATTAAAGTTGATGTCCTGAGAGGGATTCTTCATCCTTAAAATTTGGTGTTCCCTTCACACTTTTATTGTACACCGGAGACATTCTTCATAAATTAGTGGCATTTAGAAACCTTTCTAAGCAAGGAAATCAGATTTATGCTTCATGGTACGCATACAGTACATCTGGTGTTTTTGGTCAGTGACGCTAAATAAAACTATAAAAGCATCCAAATGTATGTCAAAAAAGGCAAGAGAGCATATTAACGATTGAACGCAATAAGGGAAAACTATTCTCACAGCTTTGTCGCTAATTGAGTCAAGATGGATGCTGTCGAGTTAAAACGTTAATGACGATCCGGACAGTGAGGAAATAAAATGTTCTCTAAATTCTTTATTTTCCTTGGGAATTCCTGCGTCCAAACTGATCTCTACTCTGTAATATCCTCGGAGGCTAGATCAAGAAGAACAGGCAGAGCTGTTTCAGATAGTAGAGCCATTACCTGCATTAGTGAAGAAAGTTATGTCGTATAACGTAGAGGGAACAAGACCCAGTGGCCGACCTAAAAAGACCTGGCAGACGACCGTGGCAGCAGACATGAAGGCACTCGGCATCAACCACGAGGTGGCCATGGACCGTTCCCGGTGGAAAAAAGCCGTGCAGTGCACTTCAAGTCAAGAGAAGGCTCCCTTGATAACAGCTAGATGAAGAATTTGCATTTGATAGCCGTTCCTGAGAGCGCTCAACGCATAGTCCAAATAGGTGTCAATGCGAGCGAAAGGGCTCACTTAGCTGTGAAACAGAACCAAAGCATTAGGAGAAATCCAAGCACACCAAATCTATAATCGGGAAGGAATGCGTTGGCTAGTACAATAACACCAAAAGATCTGGAAGACCACTGAACACAACTTAAGTGAAACGTGGACGATAACAGAACACTCCTTAGAGAAAAACATTTCACAATATCAAAACAAGTCAAGCCTTCCACCGAGAAGCTTGGCCTATCATTGTCAAACTTTACAAAAATAGACTCGAGGGTGAAGATGAGGTCAAAATCCCAAGTAACCGTCAAAAATAAAAATGTTTTTCCTGGGCATGTATATGTGTGATCTGCTTCTCTGCTCACAAATGTATAGCAGAGATAAATTTCCCCTTGAGGGGCTGTAATCCTTCCATTTCTTATATCGCTTACAGTTCGTATGCTTGAGAGCTATCTCAAGCCTGAGCTATAGTAGCGTATTTAATTGATTAAAGAACACGCACGCGTGCGCGCGCACACTCACACGCGCACACACACACACACACACACAGGCTACTGCAAAAAAAAAAAAAAAAACACGAGGGCCGCACTAATGGCCGCACTAATATTAAACTTTGATGTCAAATAGGGGGCCTCAAAATATCATCCAGCGGGTCGCAAATAGCCCAGAGGCCGCAAGTTTGAGACTTCTGATTTGCATGTTTTTGGAATGTAGGCAGAAAGAGTAGCCTGAAACCCAGGCAAGTACGGAGAGATGAGAGAAACGCCACATAGTAACTGCACTTGAACCGCCATCCTCAGATCTGTGAGGCAAACGTGCTAATTTCTTGCCCAGTGTGCCGCCTCACATCAAAAGACATTTTATTTAGCATGATCCTGAAAATAACTATCTATGAATGTCAAAATGAAGTTGAAGTAAGTTTGACTTATCTGGTTTGTTTTCTCGTGTGTCTTATAACCTCGTCCGCCTTACTGTCCCAAAAATACAGTAAGCCTTCATTTTAAAGAATAATCCTTTAATTTGTAATTGTTTTATTCATCTTTAACCCTCTTAAGAACTTTTACGCATAACTTCTTTATTTAGCCTTCGATCACATCTTAAAAAAAATGTTTGAAATCTACTGCGACTGTCCATATATATGGAACCAAACCAAAAAAAACCTGACATTGGCCACATACGAATTAGTGGATGCCAGCTGGGATCCATCATTCTGTTTATGTAAATATTTGCCAGTTGTCGACAGTCACATTCCACACTTCCTTACAGCTCGTGCAGGTTAATAATTATTAAACATTCAGATTGTTGTGTCGGGAAAGTCATCTTTTATATAAACTTAATGCAACTATTTCTGTGCAATTACAAATACACATAAAGTTGACTTGAAAGAACCTGAAGGAAAACTCATGTCATCTTTCATATCTGGAAACACCACAAAGACGTTTGTATCCTCAGCTACAGTCAAGTAGATCGATTCTTGCCAAACGCCCACAAAAGCCTTCCTCTGGGTGGTTTTAATTTTACACAGCAAATGGATGAGATGATAACATTGAAGCCTGTTTGCAGGATGCGATAAGTGGAGCTGTTTGGGATTGATAAAAAAAAAATGACAGGAGCAGGAAACCTGCTGCTTCCAAATTAAAACATAGTGAATGCCCACTCGGGTTTTTTAGTGATACAATATCATATGAATTGGAACAAAATACTTCCCTTCAAAAGGATTACGATTTCTCGCTCTCTTGTTGAATATGTCCATCATCTTTGTTTACATCTGCTAACACCTCCATTTATGTAAGCATGCCTCTTTCTACCTCGTCAGTAGCTTCCGCCCACCTCCACAGTGCCATTATCTATTCTTCTCTGGCCTATTTTAAAAGAAATTCTAGTTTGCCCATCTCAACAATAAAGAAGCATATATGTATGTACATTCATAGTGATTTCTAAATAAAACTAACAAATGAAGTGGAATAGTATAAAATCCATGTGATAGATTGCATCAATAGGTGTAAAAATGTTCATGCACGGACGGGTCCACCTAACCTGTCATAAAACATGCTCAATTTCTTAGTGTAAAATGGTGTTTTATACAAAATTATTGTTTGTGCTCCATGGATAACGTTTCTAAAAATGGCATCCCAATGCCTATCTGCTGTCCACAGCTGCTTTCTTCCTCCCTTTTTTTTTTTTGTAATGACGCGTGACAGTAAAAAGGGTGTGCAAGAGGATGACGGTAGCACTGGAAGAGCAGAGCAAACATGGTCAGACACACGTTTGCTTATTTCCTACTACTATGGTCACTAGGCCATGAGTTTTACACCACTGGGAAAATACATAATGGTACCAAGGTAAGCTCAAAGGAAGGAACTTATTCAAGCTTTTGCGATATCTATTCATGATTTGTCATTTCCTCTGTGATCTTGAAACTTTGCACTGATGATGATTAATGTTTCATTCCTAGGAGCAATCTTGGAGAAACCAGAACCTTGATTCCGTCCCTCTGGATTTGGATGTACGGCTGAGAAGGCTCGACTTATCCAATAATTTCATCAGACGGTTGCACAACCTTGATTTGCCATACTTGGAGCAGCTGGACTTGAGCAGCAACCAGCTGGAGCTCATCTCTGAAGGAGCTATCAAAGACCTGGCTCTGCTTGAGAAGTTAAATTTGTCTAAAAATGCGCTGAACAACAATTTTGACAGAAACAGCAATGGCCTGCAATCCACCGATGGACTTAAGAGTTTGGACTTATCACTGAACAATTTGGGGGACGAAGCAGTGAAACTGTACCTACGAAACAAATCTTCTCTTGAGCAACTTAAGCTGAGCGGGAATTCTTTAACACGACTTACACGCTACTTGTTCAAAGAGAGTGAAGGCCTAAGAAGCATCATTATTGATGACAATCTGATATCAGCAATCGACAGAGGAACATTTGAGCCGCTGGGAAAACTTGAGAAACTTAACCTGGCTAAAAATAACCTCGTTCGTATATGCGATTTCAAACTACAGCATGTTAAAGATTTAAATCTAAGTCGAAATTCAATTGAGTTCTTCGTTACTGCTGAGGATAACCGCATGTATAGTCTTGAAATTCTTGATCTTAGTCACAACAAACTACTTTATTTCCCAATCGTCCCAAAATTTAACCAATTGAAATACCTTTATTTGCATCATAATATTGTGGGTTCATTAACTTCGGAAGCATCAATGGTATCAGAGGTTAATTCCTTGTACAATGAAGTTGTCAGAAAGGGTGACGTTAGAATTCGAAAAAATAATCTTCACTCAACCTGGAGACTGATGCCACTAATCTATATTGACCTCAGCTACAACCACTTTGCATCTTTTCCGCTGGAAACTTTGAGCCTTCTCACGTCATTGGAAGAGCTTGACTTCAGTTTTAACTGCGTGCAAAATCTCACATGGAATGTCCGCCGTGACGGCGCATCGGAATACGACAGGCAGCTTCATTTTCGTTCCTTAAAATACCTAAACATGCAAAGCAATGGACTAGTGTCTGTTTCGCCACTCTTTCTCAAGGCACTCACAAAAGTCGAGACGATAAATCTCCAAGACAACGCGGTGCAGCCTTGCGCTCCTGAGGGCCAAGTGTCATCAGCACGGCAAGCAAACTTCAACTCACCGTGTGTTGCCTTTGGAAAATTGAAAACTCTCAAACATCTAAGCCTTGAAGACAACAACATAAAAAGTCTTCAGGCAAATGCATTCCAGGGAGGTTCTTTGGTGTCCCTCAACCTAGCTAGAAATTCTCACATGATCATGCAAGTCGATTCATTGGAGGACATCAAAGAAACGCTTCAGACGTTGACGATCAGTGAATTGAACGTAACCAATTCCGAGCTGGTCTTGCCCTGCATGCCAAGTCTGATGCATCTCAACATATCCAACAACAATCTCAATGTTTTACCGCAAAGTTTATGTTGCTCACCTCTAATAGAACTCAACATAAGGAATAACGCCTTTGAGTCTTTGAACTACTCCTTGATTGAAGCGTTATCAGAACACCTTGGTGTTATCAATTTCAGTGGAAATTACTTTAGTTGTTGTGACAGCAATTGGCTGAGCGCCCTGAACAATTCCAGAATTAAAATGCCTGACATTAATCACACCGAATGCTTTACCGGAGACATCCATATCTCTATCGAAGAATATTTGAAAAGTTCTTCACCGTATTGTTCACTTCACGTAAAAGGGATTCACTATGGACAAATATTCACAGTTATTTTGTTTGTAGCTGTATTGATAATAGTGTTCATTATGTTCACTCGAAAAATGTGTTGCCTTAAAAAATCATTCATTGTGTGACAAATTTGTACAGTCTGTATACAATTCAAGGCAAACTTGGTTCTAAAAAATATTCTCACTTTGAAGTGACGCTGTTAATATTTTTGCATGTTGTCAGAAACACAAGTACAGTGGCAGTCAATGTAAGGGTGGTGAGGCTACGCTACCTGGCCACGCCTACTCGGGCTGTGAACCTGTGCCAACCTCGATCAGAAAGGGAATTGTATGAATCTTACCAAACTTGGTACCATTCATGAAATAAATGTGGGGCCTGCAGAAGAACTATAAAGACTACAAATGTTCTGAAAAGACTATTCTATAGCTTTACAGTGCTCCACAAGTCACTAACGGGCTGATGAGAATCTTGTGGGTCTGCAGCTTACTTATACCATATTTTCCGCACTGATTATAAGGTGCACCTTCAATGAATGGCCCATTTTAAAACTTTGTCCATATATAAGATATATACATTTGGCCCGCGGGCTGGACTTTGGACACGCCTGCTGTAGTGACTCAATATTGGTCCATATATAAGGCGCAACTGATTATAAGGCGCACTGTCGGCTTTTGAGAAAATTGGAGGTTTTTAGGTGCGCCTTATAGTGCGGAAAATACGGTAGTTCTATTATACTATACCTTGTTAACATCAGAAAGACATTTTTGCTACTTTTTTGGGGGGGTAAATACTCAAGAAGTCACTATTTATGCTAAAATTGTTGCTGAAAACGTTGCTACATTTTCAACAAAAACATGGTAGACAAGTTGTAGCGCTTGCTCACCAGTCATGACAAGCTTTATTGTATAAACATCCATACGTGTGCATGTAAAATAAAAGATCATGTGGCCACCAGCTTGTAGTTTGCCCAAATCTTCTGTATATAAAAGAAATGAAATGAACGCACATCCAAATCACACAGACATCAAAGAGAGCCCCAATACTGGCACAAGAGAGAGGAATTTTAGAGGTCAAGTCGCTGAACCCTTAGGAATGGATTTGACTGCAATGTACAAGTTTTCTGGCTAGCTTCTGCAGTATGTGTCATCACAACAGTTACAGTATGGAACATCACTGTTTTGATGTTTTACAGCGGTTCACTTCTTTTTACAATGGTGCGACAGTCAAAATCGGCTATGACTCACCCGGGCAATACGTCAACACCATTGAGGATTGCTTTTTTTTTTTGTGAGCTGGAACCCATCTCAGCTTTCTTTGGGTGAGATTGGTCGCCAGCCAATCACATTATTTGTATTTGTCTTATTTCCCGTGGGAAAGTATTGGTCTCTAAAAACAAACAAATTAAAGGTCAACCTCTGACGTTCCCCTCCATCCTTTTGTGCATGAAACCATGCAGACAATGAGAACAGATTTCTATGTCTGTATATTTCTAAGCAGCATAATGGTTTCAGTTTAAGACACAGCACGACATTCACTTACTGCTTTGACAGTACGGCTCCATCATAATCCCGAGCCGGATCCATTTGCAGGGGAGTCTAAAAGAACCTTTCACCAAAGGCCTTTAAAAAAAAGAGAGTCTGATTAGTTGTTGCCATTGTATGTAACCAAAAAAATTAATTTTGCTTGAACTGATAAACTTGCAAAGACTTGCCATCCATGCCCAATTAAACAAAAGCAAACACATGGGTTTAGTGTGTGTTATAGTCCAATGAAAGCGATGTTGAACTTTAAGTCCGTAACTCAGAAATGTTATACTTAATGTGCTTTAAAAAACGTGGAGAAAATGTGTTATAGGCCAATGAAAGCGAGGTTGAACTTTAAGTCCGTAACTTATGTTATACTTAATGTGCTTTACCAAAGAATCATCCATACATCATCACATAAGTGTGTGAGGGGAGGGGCGGGGCTGTTTTACTCCAGCAGGAATTGAGGCCTCAAAGTGGACAGAACGGTAAAAACAGCACAAAACCTTCAGGGTTCGAGGCAGAAAATGTCAAAAAAAGCATGCTAGAACATCTGAACATTATTTGGGGTCAATCAAGATATTTTAAATGGTGGCAGGTGTCTGCTAACAAACTTGTGTTTCAATCTCAACACAGCCACATCCACAGTTTACTATATGATCTTTTTATTTATTTATTTATTTATTTATTTATTTATTTATTTATTTATTTATTTATTTATTTATTTATTTATTTATTTATTTATTTATTTATTTATTTATTTATTTATTTATTTATTTCCCCTCTCCGAAAGATTTGTTTCATTTAATCGAGTTATGCAGGTGCAAATGCACAGTGGGAATGCTTTTTAAATCATCGGTCTCCTTTTTCAGAAGACAAAAGCCTACTATTTAACTTACTTCTTGCAGGAGAAAATATACGGCAGCAAATAACACATTGTAGGAGAACGTTAAAATAAAATGTCTTCCATCTATTTCAAGTAAATGAATGCTGCACGCCATCCGGCTAATACCTCGGCAATGTCGGTCATCATGTGCATGCTTCTTTTGTTTGCAGGTGTCGATTTAACATTTTTACATCCGCCAAATATTAACCCAAGGCACGATTGTCCTCCTCCTTAGAATGCGTCACAAACAAATAAGAGGTGCTGCAGACGACGGGCGTCAACGCATGTGATTTATTTTGTCCATTCCAGATTGTCTATTTGAGAGGGAGCGAACTTCTACTAAGAGTATGAACTCCTCGCCAACAATGACACCTCTGCTAGTGCAGCTTCATTCCCACAATGCCAACAAACTCCAGGTTCTTTTCAAAGTTCTTTTGCTCGAAGCTGCTCGAATCAAACTGGAAGAAGAGCTTCGCTTCATCACCAACAAGGTAAAGTCATGACAATCCAGTAGTTCATATTTAACTGACAATTACGTGGCCGACGGATCGGTAAAAATATATATTAAAAATGATTACGGAGTGAAACCTGATTTTACCTTCATGTTGTTTTGTACATTTTTTAAATTATCTTTTATGTAGCTTCTTAGTCTCAATTCCTTGACCCAATGTAGGCGTATTCTATTGTCGGTTTATGTAGTGTCGCATTGTAATTTACATTACAAAAAAAATACACAAAGTATAACAAGACAAAAAAAGAAGGGGAAGATGGAAAATTTAAATGCCTTTGCACGGTTTTTCATCTGTGCAAATAGAGGTCCGCATAGGAGCACACTTCCTAGCTACTGGAAATGCATGACGAAAAAGCTAATACGGACAAAATATGTGAAAAATGCACGCCCCTTATTATAATACAAATTTCAATGCATGTATTCATTGGATTCACTATTAGTGTTTTGCGTCTCTGATACTTGGTGTCAATCCGATACTGAGCAAACTCCTTGGCAGTATCTCTGATATCAATACCGATACCAATTTTACAATATTTCTGGCAGATGAATTGTCATTTGACGTTAGTCTTTTGATTATTAAACTGCTAAATCCTAAGAAGTAATTAGAAAAAATAATATTGATCAATATAGAATGGTACCTTTTTCAGAATCTTGAATAAATATAAATTATTCAAGGATCAAAAAGTGTGGTCAGATAGTTCCTTTTAGCACTGATAACAGACACTATTTAGTAAACACGCAAGAGCCTAACAGTATTTTTTTTTCTCTTCGCCAAAGGTCTATGAAGACGTCAAAGTTTTCCTGACGTCGTCTTTTTCAACAAGCGTCTACAATGATGTCTCCAAGACGTTAGATGAGAAATTCCAATTCATAGACAGAATCTTTGTTCTACTGAACAACTTGACATTTGGTAAGTCAATGATGAGATCCTTAAGATGTATCCCATATTTGTATTTTGGGGGCAATCTTTTCTGCTCTGCTTGGTTCATCTGATTTAATTTCCTTCCCTGCCTTCTGATAGAGTCTAAGATTTGTCTGCACCCTTTCCGCAAAAATGGGGATACAACAAACCTATGCCAATCATTGGCTATCAGAGGGATCCCGCACACAAACTCACTCACGTTTGGGCCCATGTTGCAGAACTCCATTATGTCCACTTCCATAGTCACAGCAGCCCAGATGCTGAGAGCTCGACAAGGCTTGCGATGGATGACAGGATTCCTCACTACCCAGCTTCAAGTTAATAAACTACCTGTTGAAAAGTGGTCTGTTGACACCTCATCACTAAGCTGTAACGCTGAAGAACAAGAAATACAATTCGAGGTGAAAAGCCAAGATGACCCTGGAATTATTCCTGCTGCCCTCATTCGGAGCCCTAAGATCAACGCCGGGTCAACTCTGAAGTTTATTTGGGGCCCTGAAGATGTACATATACAAAGCAAAAAACAAACTACCACCCAACTGCTGCACTTCCTAAAAGCAAAAGCCAAAACAGTGGAGTCACTGGATGACGTATCCATCACTCGGCCATCTGTGGAAGCACAAGGTGGAGGCTCTTCAATCCGACACGCTGAGCAGAATGATGCCAAAGCCCCAAAGACGCAGCTCGCAGATACAGTTAACGATGCCCCTATTTTCAGGCTCAAACATGCAGAGTCAAATAGCTCGCTTACATATGCTTGCGTGATCGCGACCAAGACTGAATTATGGGATTTTGGAGATGTTGACACAATTGTCACAACAGAGGAGGCCCGGGAAAAAGTTACGATCTGCTGCTCTGACAACAAAGACCAGCAAAGTGATAAGTGTGAGGGAGAAGAGGCTCGCATAACTACAACACTCACGCTTCCATGTGAAAATTCTAGAAAGGATTCACCAAAAAAGCCTCAAAAGGAGTCAGTAAACATTCCCAAGTTCCAGGTGCGAAAGTTTGAGGAACCTGAAGTTGTTGTGTCTCATATTGTGAGTCCAAGCACCTTCCACATCCAGCACGTTGACTCCATCACCAAGCTGCAGGCGCTTTTTACTGGGTAAGTTATTTCATCCCCATCTGCTTTTTCTCAGTGTTTTACAGCCCTCGCTGATTCCGTGATCACATTTTCAGAACTTAACGGGGCACTTATCCTTATTGTTCATTACCGTTCTTTGTAGAACTCGCCCCTCCCCCAGTTTCTTTTTTTTTGTTAATATTCCACGTGTTTCTGATTGCTATTACGTTTTTTTTTCTGTCCTCATGTTGAAGCAGCTGGGAACGCAGTAGTTCATATGCTGAGCAGAACTACATTCCAGACATCGGAGCCCATGTAATCGCCCACTTCCCTAAGCAAGAACAATGGTGCAGGGCTCAGGTGACCAAGATATGTGGTGTGAGCAAAGGTGGGTCAATGTATTAGTGTTGAAGGTTTGTAAAAGTAACCGCTAGGACAGGAATGGGCAACCGGCAGACCACAGCAGCTCATTGCGACCTCCAAAGCAAGGCAGCTTTTCTTTTTTTTTTAATACCGTATTTTTCGCACTATAAGGCGTACCTAAAAACCTCCAGTTTTCTCAAAAGCCGACAGCAGGCGTGTCCAAAGTCCGGCCTGCGGGCCAAATGTATATATTTTATATATAGACAAAGTTTTAAAATAGGACCATTCATTGAAGGTGCGTCTTATAATCCGGTGCGCCTTATAGTGCGTAAAATACGGTATACAAACTGCATTTCAGACGCTAAGATAATACAATGCATAATACTATGCAGTAAAGTAGAGGGTAATTTATTATTCTATTTTTTTTTTAAAAATCTAAAAAAAGTCAAGCATAATGGTGGAAGGTTGCATCAGGTGGTTGAAGTTTGCCCTTTGCGATTGTCAAAATTGGCCATCCCTGTTCTCGGTGGTCTCACTTCCCTTGTCCGTTGCCTCCCAGTGGAGTGTCATATGTTCTGGCTCTTTTCACAAGATGAAGCCAGTGATGGCGCCGAAGATGAGCCTTCCATCAAGGTGGAGGTGAGGAGGTTGGATCACGGCGACACAGCCTGTGTGTCACTGTGTAACCTCCAGAAGCTGAGCCCAGGAATGTGCAATTTGCCGCTCCAGTCAATGCAAGTCTCAATGGCAAATGTGAGTTGCTCCTTTTTAATCATTTCCACAGCAATATCGCCTTCATGATGTTCCACACGCATGGAACGATCATCAAAAGCGCCAAGACTGCTCTGAGGCCACGTGTGAGCTGATACGATCGACGTTATTTCGACATGTGGTTCAATCAACAGCACCGAAGCGTAAAATAAAGCCGCAGTCACTCTCTGCGACCAACAGAGTCTCAGATGAAAGTCAATTCGCTGATGCTCAATCTGCTCTGGTTTCTGTCCCACATGCTGAGGGCGGAGACTCGGCAGGCAAAACAGCTCACAAAATGACAGTTTCAACAGCATCTAGTGATTATGACCCAGTCCTCCCCATGCATCAGATCATTGGGTCTATGCTGTTTTGCTTTGGGGTTTTTTACAAGTCCAAGGGGAAAAAAAAAAAACAGGAGTCACTGGCTCATCCGGGAGACTTCAGTGGAGGCAGCGTCTGTTATATTCATGCACGATATTCATCATTTTTGGCAGAGGAGGGACGTGACAATAAGTTTCTAACAGCCCGCTCGGGGTTTCAGAAGAGACCGCTACTTGTCTGCCGACCATACTTCAAAACACATTGTTCGTGATTATTTGCATATTCTCCACATGAGTAGTCACTCCCGTATCCCTTGCCAAAGATAGCTACTGAGAAAGGAAAAAATATATATGAATCTATCTCTCCATGTGTTTTATCAATTCCCTCTCTTCAGGTGACTCCTATAAATGGGACGGACTGGTCCGAGCAAGCGGTCGATTGGTTTAAAGCCATGGTGCACAACCGCTCATTCTACGCTAGAATTTACACAGACGCGTCAGTGGAGCTTTTCCTGGAAAAGGGGAAGCTTGGAGCGATGAGGTACTTGCCTGTGAAAAGTGGCCAGTTCATCAATTAAAAGCATATGATTATCTGAGTCCTAAATGAATGGAAAACCTCATAAAGTTACTACGTTGACACGGTCTCACATTTTCCTCACAATGTGCCAACAGTACTGTGCAAAGTCTTTGTATTTGCGCTACTGCATTAATGATAATAATATATCGTCACTTTTTTATTCTCTGAACTACTGTGAGATTTATTTCAAAGCGAGCATTTATATGTCCAACTGCTTGTATGCAACGTGACATGCTAATGATAAAACAGATAATACTAGGGAAGCTACCATTTAAGGACTCGATACATTGTGTCAAAATGGCTCCTGTGAGCTAGTGGTTGCCTTCTTGCCCAGTACTACAAACTATGAACACATATTCTGCTTCTGCAAGTGAAATGTGTAACGGCTCTGTTATTTGTGCATTGCAGGAGGGGACCACCATTGTCTTTGCGACTGGCCCAGAATGGACATGCAAAACACAGCAAACTAAAGAACATTAGTTCACTCAGAAACAGTAAGGAATTCATCTCAGAATGCGATTCGACTTCTACTGGCCGTAATCACGCAACTGTGATCAAAGTCAGGGTGATGTCCACTATGATGACAAGTTTGGTACTTTTTTCCGAGGGATAATTTACAAAACAAAATCGCAGTAGGAGATAATGCTTCCAAATAATCTATTTTCTCCATCATTTAACACATTTACCGTCCGCCGCACATGCATATGAGAAGATAAACATCAAGGTGGCGTGGGTACCAAAAACACGTGATTAGCGCCTAGTAGACGTCAAGTACAACGGCTACGGTGCACTAGGTGGCCGGTCCTGACTATGTCATTTACTTTCCAGATCGTGTTCAAGTCCAACAGAGAAAACAGGATTCCGAGTGGGAGAAGTACCTCATCTCGTGCTACACTCAACGGAAAATGTAGTTGACAGAAAAGTGGGAACGTCTACATTTTTGTACCATGTAATGTCTTAAAATAGGTGATGACAATGTTCTGCAGAAGGTTATCCTTAAATAGAGATTTTCTGTTGTTGTATTGGCTTTACAACACAGCCGTGCCATTTGTCAGCATTTGCACCTAAGATCCGATGTTTCTGCTTAAATCCTTGTCTGGATAAATCCTCTACCTTCTTTAACATTTAGTACCATACAAAAGTATTTGTTGTTTTCCTGAAATTTAGAATGTGCCACTGCTTGTTTGAAGAAGAAAAAAAGAACTCGGAGAGCATAACTGACTTGAATTTAAAATGTGCACCACGTGATTGTCACTAACTGTGACTGCATGCTGAACAATGTTTTGTTTTTGTTGAATTTCTAATTGATTTAGGAGCCTAATGATGACTGAGTGGGCAACCAACATTTTTACAATTGCTTTAGCTGTGCTCCAAAAGCATTTCTTATATTCTTTTATAGTTACACATTTTATTGTGGTATAAGAACTGTGGCTTTGTGTTGTGTTGAATAAATGCCCTTGTTCAAGACTGCAGAATCTCAATATTTCAATATTAAAAATATCTAAACAAAATTAGATTTAATATTAAACAAAAAAGTACAACACAACTATTATTGATAAACTTACTTACAAATACTATATTCTTGTGTTGCGGCTCCGAGTCACGACGAGAAGCAAGTTTTGGCTTTCAATTGTGTTTTTATTCTTCTCCAACTTCACTCACATAGAGAGCCGCCTGCTCCACATTCACGTACTTCCTTTCCTCTTTCCGAACGCAATAACTGATCGCTATGGTGCCTTTATGGGCAGTAGGACTTTGTAACTTTATAACACTCTCAAGAGTTCCTCCATGAAGCGTTGTCTAGAGTTGAAGAGGTCATTCATCATGTTGACACGTGCAACCTGTCAGTGACGGCAGCTCAGGTCAAAGGCCTCCTTCAGCCGGGCTACCCTCCCTAGCACAATAAATAATGAGGCATGCTTGTGTCCACCGTCCACACAGATTCCTTCTTCGGTCCGGGGCGGTAGGCGGAAATCGAGGCGTTTGATGTGAGAGAGTCTTGTTGCGGCGCAATAAAGAATGCCATTGTATGCTAATGCTTTAGACAAAACCATATGACCACGACGGTGCAGGGCACAGGCTTGTGGTGGGGGAATGATTAGCATTTTCCCAACGTGTGGTCTTCTCAACACAGCATTTTGGTTTTGCTCACAAAGAAAAACATTTTGATTCATTTCTTCCTGCTTTGTACACTTTTTGTGTACCATCACAGCTGAAGGTAAAACCCCATGCTCTTATCATTTGCTTGTGTTACTCTCAGTGAGGTCAGAACTACTGTGGCTCATAGCCCACGTCCCCGAGGTGACCATCTAACTGAACTCGATCGCAACCATATCGGAACGTAGATAATCTTTTCAAAAGCAGAGTCGGTGGCTTTTGATAAAACAATATAACTCTTTCGATCATCCGTCCGCTTCCTTGGAGGAATTTCTTGGCAGTCTATCCGGAACTGGGCTGCAGGTCCGTTTGAGTTGAGTATTAATAGAGGGTGAGCGCATCACGTGGCTCAGCGGATGTTTCACAATTGGCTTCGAAATTTTGCGTCTTGTGACGGCCGGCAATAGGCCATCGCCCCTGCTTTTATAGACATCGCACAACTTGGCATTTCCTGTCGTCGTCCCTGACACTCATCGGTTAGGATGGTCGCTTTCGGACCGGGCACCGCTTACACCGTTGGCGTGAGCCTGGTAGGGATCAAAAGCTAATGTCATAACTTTTGATAATTTTTTGCATGATTTCACGAATTGTGTCAAGCTATAACTGCGAATGTTGATTTTCAGCTCTGGAGTCGAAAATGAACTGGGGGTCCTTTTACGCTGTGATCAGCGGCGTAAACAGGCACTCGACGGGCATCGGACGCATATGGCTCTCTGTCATCTTTATTTTCCGTATCCTGGTCCTGGTGGTTGCGGCGGAAAGCGTCTGGGGAGACGAGAAGTCCGGCTTCACCTGCAACACCGGACAGCCCGGCTGCAACAGCGTCTGCTACGACCAGTTCTTTCCCATCTCGCACATCCGCCTATGGGCGCTTCAGCTTATCTTGGTCTCCACGCCGGCACTTCTTGTGGGCATGCATGTGGCCCATCGCCGCCACATCGAAAAGAAGATTCTGAGGCGGGCGGGCCGTAACAGTCCCAAGGAGCTGGAGCACATCAAGAACCAAAAGTATCTCATCACCGGAGCTCTCTGGTGGACCTACATGATCAGCATTGTCTTCCGAATCCTCTTTGAAGTGGCTTTTCTTTACATTTTCTACATGATCTACCCGGGCTTCAGGATGGTGCGCTTGGTCAAGTGCGATTCGTACCCGTGCCCCAACACTGTGGACTGCTTTGTTTCCAGGCCCACAGAGAAGACCATCTTCACTGTCTTCATGCTGGCTGTGTCCGGAGTGTGTGTATTGCTCAACCTGGCTGAGGTGGTCTACCTCATCGGCAGGGCGTGTAAACGGTTCTTCCACCGCTCTGAAGAAGAGTCTAAAGTTGACTGGATGAGTCAAAAATTGTCTTCCTATAAAATAAGATCAATCAGCTGATAGGGGACCATTTTTTACAGTGAGACAAAAGAAAGGCAGAAACTTTGTCGCACGCAGTCTCCTTATAAACAACTAAATATCCACTAAGCATGTCAGTCGGTATACAATATTATTTGCTGTGTAAAATAGTGAACGTATCGTATTTATTTCATGAATTATCATCAGCTGTCAGCAATGGATTTTTCTTTCCCGTTTTTTACTGACAAGAACGATTTGCGTCGTATCTTGAAGACGGATGAACGTGCACGTACACCATCAGTCCTAGTCCACGTTTAAAATAAAAAACAACAGATTCACAATTTGAATTGCGGTTATAAATTTAATTCAGTAGACTGTGGATATAAAAAGTCGACACACCCCTGGTTCAAATGCCAGGTTTTTGTGAAATAAAAAAAATGTAAAGAATAAATCATTTCTAAAGATTTTTCCAGCATTAATAAAACCAAAGTAACTAATTTTTTTTTTTCAAGAGGGTAGTACAAATAAACAATACATAACACAATCTTCCAAATGTGGGAAAAGGTGTTAGGGTTTGATAAAACTGTCGACGTTGTTCCTTTTATTTTTTGTTTTAACAAAACGCTCCCGACATGCTAAATGGGAAATTGGAACCCCCGTGGGGAAAACATTTCAGTTTATTTTTACCTTGCCTCTCAAAAAGGTTGAAAACAACAAGGGCATCTTAGTATTTTCATTACAAAAACCAGGGCATTTTGACAGGGTGTGTAGACTTTTTATAGTCTGTGTTCTATATATATAGCCACCCGCAAGTTTTTTGTTTCTGTATAAATAAAAAAAACAGAGTGGTTCAAGTGGTTTAGCAAAAGGAAATGACATTTGGAAACGTATATTTATCACAAATGTCCACAAAAGATTTATGAGTGTGTCTTTAAGAAGAGAACAGTGTTCAACTTTCATTCACAGTTTTAATGTTCATTCATTTTGGAAATTGCAATTGAGTAGAATTTCATTGCACGGTACTAACTCTGAATACTTGAAAATTTACTAACTAGTATTGGATAATTCTTGGGTCAGGTTTTTGTTCTACGCATGGTATAAAAAGAGTGTATGTTGAGTGTGCACAAAATAGATCGGATCCAAAGTGTGATTTGAACATTTTCCTGCATATTATGGAGGACTTAGATAGGCGGGCTTTCTTTAGTGGGACACAAAAGAATTTGGGATTTTATCTTGGTTTTCCATTCAGAACGGTGCATTGTTTTAAAATTAGTTTTATAACTAATTGTCTTCAAACATTTATTTAGGTACAGTTTTTACAGAATTTTTGTGGAATAGATTTCAATTAAATCTTTTACACCGACCGTTATGTTCCAAAATTTAGCCCAATGTTAATGTTCGAAAGGCGCATATTGTCACAGAGGCTTACAATAATTCAAAACATATTATTTTTCAGGAATCTCTGTGTTGTTTCTAATTACCACTTGAGCCTACTATGCTACTGTATAATGTTGGTCATTAAAAGGGTATTTGGAGGGCCAAGTCAGTTTTTTTTTTTTTTTTAGGTGGTACTTGATGTAAACTGTTTCAGAACGACAGCAGAGTAATACATAATAGTGAGTTAGCCTTTCTGTAATTATATAATCATGCTGCTGCAAATGTTGCATGCATGTGCTTGTGATTGAAATAGTCTGTTTAAGTGGTGCCAGAAAACATCATGCGGCACTTTTCTAATATTGTTTTTCATGAGCTTCTGCATTGCAAACTACTTGTGAAACCACTAATTATGCTCAGATGCTCAGTTCAGTAGCGCTATGCAAGTGACATTTGTTAGTTTGCATCCACTAACAAATGTCACTTGCATAGCGCTAAGACACTCAATGTTAGAAACCGGTTGCTTACTTTCTACTTTGTAGACTTCAAACTGCTTACTGTCCAACTAAACCTAAAGAGGTGTGTATTTAAAACAACCGAAGCTTAGCCTTCCCCCCCCCCCACTACCTTAATACTAACACTAAGCACTAGCATCTATGTTGTGATGCTTAAGCCATTCACCAGCAAAGTGAAAGCCAACGGTGCAGCAACAAAATGTCGACTGACAATTAAATAGTACTCACCATCATATAACCCTCCTCTTTGTGTTGAACAACTAATATGAGTGTCATATTGATAAACTGACAGAGGATTTGAGGCATCATTTTGAATCCAACTTGAGCTCAAGGCAAGACAAGGCCAGCTGCTATATAAATGGCATCAAGGCAGGATTGTCTGTCATACCGCCCCCAAGTGGTCAAAACAGTAGGAGCAGCATTCAATGTCATTATGTCAATTTTTATGGAGTGCTATTTTTACCTCTTTAAAATGCAGATTGTTTTGGGTTGTTGGGTTGGTGGTGGATGGGGCAAATTAATGGTATTCCCACTCATTACTAACAAGAGAGTGTTTTGCATTGCAAGTAAGCCCATGGAACGAATTCAACTCTTATCTCAAGGCACCACCATTTCTGAATCTCAGAATCACCAACAGTTTTGTTTTATTGCTGATCATTGCTGCTCTTGCTCCTTCCATTCCACTGTGAGGATGCAAAGGCCGACTCATCTGCGAATCATGCCCCCCCAATGATAGGAGAGACCCTTGCACTATATTTAGCCACCAGGACCACTTGTGGCCGGAACACCAACGCAGTCGAGCTAATCATTGGCCAGCTGACCTGTCAGTCACTCAAATAGTTTACATTCGAGTACACTGGGCCAAATTTAACCGCTGGGGGAGGGGCAGTCCGGACATGGTTGAGAGTTTCTCCATTAGTGTGTTGTGGTCAGTGGAAGAACCTTGGTCAGAGGCGTCCTGGAACCTGCCCGCCCGAGCCGATCGGGGTGGAACCGACACTGTGGCTGGTAGGGATCCGCTTTTCCCGTCCATTCAAGGACATCGCCGAGAGGCCCCAAAGATCACGTCTGTTCTGAGACCCGGCGGCGCAGCCTCATGGACCCTCAAAGACACATAGGAGTTCAATACAAGGGATGTGGAAGGTGACAAGGTGGGTGAATCGCTGAGGACGTACTATAAACGGGTTTGTAAATCACTACAATGCACTCTCGGTGCTGACCTTACTAACAATCATTTCAGCGGTACCAATATGAACCTTCAAACTCATCTCGCCGGTGTTCCCTTTCACTCCGAGTGCCGATCACATTGCCACTGCTGGGCCACGACTTGCAGGATCATGCCTGGAAGCTGCCTTTCCCTGTCTACACAGGCCAAATATACACCCTCTTAAAGTAAATATAATCCTGTTGTGGTCTATGTGGAATAGATCAGTCGGCTAGTCGCCAAGTTGTACACTTGTTTTAACAACCTGTCTCTTGACACTCATTTGCAGTAAGCTCTGCTGAACTTGGTAAGGCATTTTAGAAGAGGAGGAGGAGGAGGAGGATACTTGCCGTAACTGTTTGATTGTGTTATTTTAGTCATGTAACACTGTATACACTATATTATATGGACAAAACGATTTGGACAGTTTGCCATTACACAAACAAGACTTTGAAATAGAAGAAAATATGGAATGTATCCCCCTTTTGCAGTTCAGTTTTCACTCTTCTGGGAACAATTTCTGCAAGATGTTGGAGGGTGTCTGTGGGATTTATTTTTTTCCATCCAGTCGGAGAAGGGTGTTGAGGTCAGGGCCTTGTGCATGTCGTTGCTAGACACCAAATTCAGTCATGCCTTAATGGACATTAATTGCCCAATACCTGATTACTTAGGTCAACTCAAATAATTCAATTACTCATACTTAAGAATAATTGTACTAAAGAGCCTTTTCCCCATCCCACCAGTCCCAGTTGTGCAATCACATAGACCATGGGCGACTGGAACCTGTTGGGAAAGCTCCTGGAAAATGCCCAGGAGCACTCCACCGTGGTGGGCAAGGTGTGGCTCACGGTCCTGTTCATCTTCCGCATCCTGATCCTGAGCGCCGCCACAGAGAAGGTGTGGGGCGACGAGCAGTCGGGCTTCACCTGCGACACCAAGCAGCCCGGTTGCGAGAACGTCTGCTACGATATCACTTTCCCCATCTCCCACGTTCGCTTCTGGGTGCTGCAGATCATCTTCGTGTCCACGCCGACGCTGATCTACCTGGGCCACATCCTTCATCTGGTGCGCATGGAGGAGAAGCAAAAGGAGAAAGAGAAGAATCATCCGCCAGACAAGCCGACCCTTGTCGCGGATGCCCGCAAGCACAAAAAGGCCCTGATGAGGGACGAGAAAGGACACGTGCGCCTGCAGGGGGAACTACTGCGCACATATGTCTTTAATGTCATTTTTAAGACCCTCTTTGAGGTGGGCTTCATTGTAGCCCAGTACCTGTTGTACGGATTTGACTTGAAGCCCATGTACACGTGCAACAGGCCGCCATGTCCCAACCCGGTCAACTGCTACATCTCCCGACCCACCGAGAAAACCATCTTCATCATCTTCATGCTGGGTGTGGCCAGTCTTTCCCTCTTACTCAACCTCATTGAGATCTACCACCTGGGCTTCACCAAGTGCCGCCAAGGCATGACCTTCAGGAGAGGGAACCAGTCACCCGAGACCATGTCCAAGGGGCAGAGTGACACCGAAGCGCCGTTCGGCCCGACGTATAACTACTTCCACGAGCATCGCCCTCCCAGCTACAACCTCTCGCCGCTGTCCGGGGGCACCGACTCGTCCTTTCACCCTTGTAACAGCAAAGCGGCCTACAAACAGAATAAGGACAACTTGGCGGTGGAAAGGAGCGGTAGCAAGCTGGAGGAATGTGACCTGAAAGGCCAGAAGCAAGGATCTGCCGCGGGGTCACCCACGCAGAGCAGGCAAGGCCGCAGTGCCAAGTACGGCAACAACAAGACTAGAATAGATGATCTCAAGATATGAGACGTTGACATCAAGGGGCTGAACGCTCTGTGGAAAAATTTCTTCATGGCGCAGGCTTGACTCATTCCAAGTAAGACTTTCATGGTCCACAACACTGATTTTGTCAAACATTTCATTCACAATAGATGCAGGAATACCACATAGTCAACTTTTTGAGAAAACACAGTCCAGTGGAACCTCTAAAGTCAGACACAAGACTAACTATCGAATCATTTCTCCATAGAAACAACATTTTTTGGAACTGATTATGAAAAGTAAACCACTGTAAAATAAAACTTTCAAACACAAAGGTAAAGCCTAACTAAACAAATAGTACACTTAATGGTAATATTGTTTCTGGAATGATACAATGAAAAATAATTATTCTATATCGTACGCCCCAGTCCATCACAGGCATTACATTCCAGAGCACCCCAGCAATAAGTGAAATCTGATTTAAAATATGTTCCATTTAAATAATCTCGAGGCATGTTTTATAGCACTTATGAAACATTTTAATGAGGGAATCAAAGACACATTAAAATAATGCAAACATATTTACAAACATTTAATATACTGACAGGGCACAAGTGTAATGACAAAATTTTTGCACAGTGTACCAATTTGTACGCCTGTGAAGTAAACAAATACCTTTATTTTTTTTCATACTGACAAACTTACCATAGCCCAAGATACATAAAGATGTCCATTATAGAATGAACCTCCAGCTATTGCTTGCTGAAGGCGGAACAGAAGATGGGAGCAGATTGAGACGTTCACCTAGCTCTGTTTTCATTCTCCTTCTTTCAAACGTACAGTGTTAAACAAGTGTGCCACCATCTACTGGCGAAGAGTGGATTTACACTAAAAATAAAGAAAATAGAGTTAGAGCAGGAGAAAGAGAGTGATTGAAGGGGAGTTCATATTGTACTGAGCAGACAGATATTTCTCCTACGTCACTGTAGCTGTTTAGACATGACTGATATCGAGCCATCACAAAAATCCACCCTATAAACGCAAGCAAGAAAAAAAAAAAACAGAATCAAGCTTCGAGAGCTGAAGGGTCGCCGGCGCTGAGCGTGTCTTGTATGCTGATGAAGGTTTGCATTCCTGAGTTTTATTTGACTTTGCAACTTTGGAGGTTTCACTGTACTTATAATCAGTTTTTCCTAACTTTTATTGTTGTGTGAAATTAAAGTCCCTGTAAAGCAAAATTGAAAATAAACTCTTAAATTTGATACTCCACAGAGAACCCCGCCAAAGTGGAGTGATTTAAAAGATTGTGTGAAGAAGTGTATAAAAACGATTGCCCCCTATTTATCATCAGCCCTACGCCTTAGACAATTAAGGCGGACAACAAGGCACTCTAAAGAGGTTATGCTAGTCAAATACGCAGTCCACACACTGACAATTGAGTCAGATTTTCTTTCTAGGTAGTCTTAGTCGCTGTTCCTCTCACAACAAGGCGCGCTAACATGGCCATGCCAACAGGCTATCGCAATGTACGCAGCTCGCATGTTGCGCTTTTGTTGAATCAAGGTGAAAAACAGTTTATACCTGCATGATTTGATACTACTCAGATGTAAGTCCTTGCACAGGTTTTCGGCAGTTATCTTAAACATCTCTGATGTATTAAAAAAGTTTAAATTTGCTTTACACGGTCTTTAACTAATTCGTGAACACTTTCTACCACTGACCGAGATCACTTTGACGGATAGCACAAAAATTCAGTGACATAAAGGTCTGCTCAGGTTTTTGATCCATTTTTGTTTTACACTCCATGTAAAAAAAAAAAAAAAGCCTCCCGTCACTAATTCCGCAGGAAAGATTTGTTTATTTCTGACCTAATGAACTTGATGAACTAAGACAGGGTGAACTTTTTCCAGTGTCAGCATCCACCATAGTTGACAAGTGTAATGTTGTGAAATAATTGGCACTGGTCAAAACACCGTATCCAATTCCAGGACGTGCCTGAGTAGAGATTGCTTCGTCTCAGGAGTTTCCATTTTTGTAAAGTGTCATAATTTCATCACCGAGCAAAAACATCACCCAAAGCCGAATTGTTTGTATTTCAGTTTGTTATTTGCTGTAAAGTACTTGGTGACATTCATCTTTACACATAATTATGTAAATAAAGGTGTCTTAATCATGTCACTTAGTGTTTAGTGTCATTGGATCTAATAAGTCATGAACTACTTCAACCCACATAATGACCATTTGGGAGGTCTGATTTGCAAATTTGTTACAAAATATCACCCAAAAACACTTGTATGACAAACAAATGTTCAAACAAATATATTGCACATAAAAAAGGTTAATGTTTTTTTTCTTTTTTAGCAAATATAAGGTTTTCAAGACTATTGGTCATTGTTTTCTGTTTCTTTGACAGGATGTCTGTTCCATTTTGTTGCACCATATAGTACAATAAACTGCAAAAAAAAAAATGCAATAAACTCTGATTGTGAATCAGAGTTGAAGGTACCAGATAAGATTAACCTTTGCTTGAATTTTCCCCATTACTTTTTCATTGTATTTTTTGATAGTCTGGATGTCCTGTGGGGCTATACTGCCTTTCACAGGTCATTTCTGGTACTACAGCAGACATGGTTAACCATGTGCGTGTTGGCCGTCTAGGCACATGGTGAAACCCCCCTCCCCCCTCTCATTATGTCTGGGATTAATCACATTTAAAAAATCTGTTAAGTTTTTCATAATTGTTGCGTATGTCCACATTTCATTACCCGTGTAATTGTGGTTGAAATAATAGGCCTCATTCACAAATTTGTCAAGAACTAATGTCTTCCACTAATAATAGCAATGTGGTTTCATCAGTGTTCTCACACCCACAAACTGCAAAACATATTTGACTAACACACGCACGCATTGAACTCATCCAGGAAATCATGTTGGTGGGTCTGGTATTAAAAAAGCACACCAAAAAAAACCTGGAAATTAGTTGAAAGCATAGCATCTTCATGACGACAAAGCCTCCTGCCTGGTGTGATAATAATATTTCTGTTAACACTTGAGGAAATGTGCTTTAGTTGTAATACAGTCTAAATTTACGGCACCAAACAGATCATTAAATTTTACATGTTTTGACGCATGTATGTTTTTTTTTCTTGTTGCGCCAAGTGCTTGACACACATTTTAAGCTCATTTGGCATTTGTCAAAAATAAGCAAAGGCAAATCAGGATAAAAAAAAATGATGGTGCAGCTATTGAATAATATGTGATGTACCTAATAATGTGGACAGAAATTGTGTGTACCATCGCCATATAGGTTTTTCCTTTTTAAAAGACATCCTTTCATTTTAGTCTGCTTCTTATGCAACTGTGTGTCAAAGTTGAATGTTACGGGATGGGGTTTTCCCCCCAAACAAAACTCTTTTATTTATCAGATCCCTCCTGGGTTAATGATGCCTTTAACCACAAAGAGGCTTTTTTTATGTGACTTAATCATCAGTTTAGCAGTTCTTAAGAACGTGCCCTGGAGTGGACACCCTATTGATTGTGTACTTAACGCCAGATTTCGAGGAAACATCTGGAGAGGATTTCATGGAATATAACATCTTATTGTCGGTATTTAATCGAGGACATTAAGTCAGGTGTTTGCGTAAATTGTGTCATTTTATTGCAGTGGTGAGAAGTGGGCTAATGATGTACAAATATTTTTACTTAAGGTATTTGCTTTTTTGACAGCTTTTTGCTTAAAAAAAAAAAAGGATATCTGTGCTTTCCACTCCTCTTTAAAAAAAAAAAAAAAAAAAAAAGGTCAAAGTAGTGTTACTCGCAATTACTTCGTTGAATTCGTACTTTTCTTAACTTCATCGTAAATACTTTGGCCACGGCCTCTTAGTTCTCTAGTGACATCTGAGATGCTGCTGCTCTGACATCTGCTGGCCACTATAGAAATGTCCATTTCCCAAGTGTGTTCAAAGTAGACATTGATGATAAATTCCCAGGTGGCTTCCATCGTCTGTTTAGCAACAACCAATACGTATAAAACACTGGATTAAAACCATTAAGAACCACTGAAGTGTTTATTTAAACCATTGGCTTGAGAAAGCCAATGATCACAGCCCTGTGATCCATTACAGACCGAGTAAACATCCAACCCGCTACTGTGTGATAAATGATAAACAGCCAGGAGCGGAGCTTACAATTGCAGTAGGTTTGTTTGATGCTTTTGAATCA
The DNA here is from genome assembly GCF_033458585.1 of Syngnathus typhle. Taxonomy (NCBI): domain Eukaryota; kingdom Metazoa; phylum Chordata; class Actinopteri; order Syngnathiformes; family Syngnathidae; genus Syngnathus; species Syngnathus typhle. Next base: position 17,751,535 of record NC_083738.1, on the reverse strand, counting down.
GGAGCCAAAAAGACAAATGGACCTCGAGATGCCCCCCCACAACTTCCCGACAGCGTGGCCCAAAAAATAAATTTGCAGAGTTAAGAAAGAAGCAGCTGTAGACACGCTCTACCAAGCACACAATGTTCATTACTGTCTGGCTTTTTGTCCGAGTTGCTTTCACTGTCTTTCCAGAGCAGGAAAGCGTTGTTTGCTGCCACCATGTGAGAGCTACAGCTCCGTGCAAAAACTTATTGGCCTCTTTAGGCTGGAACAAACTTGAAAGCTCTTCTAATTAAGGCTGTAAAATTGATTTTATTTTATTAGATCCAAACATCTGTTGCCACTTGACAAAAGGAAATAATCAGAATAAATAAAATCACAAGAAATTCTTTAGTGTCAAAATTTTGCATCTCACCAACAACGCAGGCTAAACTTATAACCTACAAAATATGTTTCTCAGTCCAGATGCATCACTTCAATAAACAGGACAGTACTTCTAACATTCGTCAATCATTTAATTATTTAGACTGTCTTTTATATGTATTGTGCATTTTTATCCCAACCTTCAACTTGTTTTGAATCTGAATTTTAAAGAGTGACATTTATTCAAGAGAATGAAAACAAAATACTGGTGTCAAATATATTAGAGCTATCAGGCTGCAATATTTTATTCGCGGGTCGGGGTGGCATTTATTTGAGAGGGCATAAAGTAGGTATCAAATGATTTATTAAAGGTAAATACCGCTATTTCCCTGCAATATTCTATCTGAGGGATTTATTTGTTTAGGAGAACAAAAAAATTGCTGTCAGGCCCCAAGGACTCAATGATTTTTTTGTCCCTTTTAGGAAACAAATATGAACCCTCATAATAAAGTTATTGCTTTCCGTGACTAACAGTATTTGTTTCTACAATTAACAATAATAATGACACCTTTATGAAGACAAGTAAAACTAAATCTAGCAAAAAAAACAAACTAAAATCGACTTGCCATGTTTATTCACGAGGACATCAATCTGTTTCATACTAAATCTACATCACAAAACAGCAGCCGTACAAAAACGCTGTATAATTTGACGATTGAAGCGTCAGACCATGTCTCTTTGAAAGAACAAAACACGTAGTTAAAAAATGCAACAACAAAAGACAATTGCAATTTCTTACTTCTTTGACCTCAACAAAGTATCAAGCAAGTATATGTGGGAAGAAAAACAAAAGTCTCTTAAAAGCTGCCCCCTTTTAACATGATTTTTCATGAGAACATCACATCCAATAGTCCCCATACAGTAAGTCCAAGGCCAACACACACCAGAACAATTTCGTTGAACGTTGCTGGGATAGTGCTAGCCGCTGCTGGCCCTTCTTCTGAGGAGCCCCTTCCCAAGGTTTGCGCATCTGCGTAGACCTTACTTAATCGTACTTGCCTTTCCCTTTGGGCGTGCCTTCGTTCCAGGCCACGTAAACAAACAAAGCCAGAACCACGTGCACGGCCAGCACGGCGACAATGGCAGCGTAGAAGTAGCTATCAGAGTTTGACATCTTCATTGAGCCTGAGAAGAAAAGACACTAGAAGATCAATGGATGCCGACTGTCCTAGGCTGTACAAATTGAGAGTACTTTTCTCAGACTGGGAAACACTTTTCCTCATGAGAATTAAAAGTCTGAATTCTGCTATCTATCGTTCAAACGTGACCCAACAGGAATTGGGCTGTAGCCTAATCTCTTCCTTCCTGCATTGAAGTACAATGCATTTAATCGTTTAGCAATGTTTGTTTTAAAACAGTTTTAAGTATGTTTCTTATGCAACGTGCAATCGCAATACATTAGAATTAGTAGATCATTACTTTGGTACTTTCTTATGTTTAAGTGCAGTATTAGAATGTATAGTTGATGATTTTCACATTATATTAGCAAAATGTGTTGTGATTTTTTTCAAATGCCTCACTGTATAGCACTGCAAGCTACAACAATAACAAAAAAAGATCTAAGTGAATACTTTTCTGACAGTGGAAGAAATAGTATTGATATCTAATTAATTACAAATTGTTTTGACGTAACACTTGACCTGTTAATTGTACTTGGACTTGTAATGGTGGGATGCATCCATGCATCCATGCATCCATGCATCCATGCATCCATCCATGCATCCATGCATCCATCCATGCATCCATCCATGCATCCATCCATGCATCCATCCATCCATCCATCCATGCATCCATCCATGCATCCATCCATCCATGCATCCATCCATCGTCCCCACGGGGGTTTTACAAATAAATATTTTGCAACGTATTAAATATTTTCCCCTGACAAATCATCAAGGAACATCAATTGAAATCTAGTTGTGATAGAATGTGTTGCATTTTTTTCCATATAGCCCTAAAACGCAACACCAACTCCAGACAGCATTGCACAGAAGCGAAACTAATCTCACCTTCAAAAATGTAAGCTTTTGAAGCGAAGTATAAGCCAATCGGTAGCGTGACCATTAAAATAGTGAAGAACAACAATGTCTTGAGAGCTGAAACCAAGGAACCTTCATTTCTGCAAAGAAGCCACACAAACACGTACGCACAAGTCAGATGTTGCTGTCACGCTGCGCAATGGACACGCGAGGGGTTTAAAGTGACTTTTCTTACGTTCTAAATTGAGGTGGGGGACCGCCTGTGGTGTCTGATGACGCGCTGATGGATCCGTCCATTGCTGTATGGATGGCCAACGAAGTGATGCTTATTGGAAAAAGAAGCGGAGGAAATATACGCAATTTTCAGGGCAAAAGATCCTTTCTTGTTTTGCCTTACTTCCGCATCAAGTCACGGGACTATCACATGACCAGATTGCAGCTGAGTATCGCGAGAACTGGGAGCAGACGTTCACAAGCATCTTTTAACCGTTCTTTATTTAAATTCTAAAATAGTCCCAAGATTGCAATGCAGACACTTAATTATTCGTTTTCTTTGAAGGAGTAAAAAATATATAAATATATATATTAATGCATTTTATCTGGAGCCACCTTACTCAAGGTTACAAACAAAAACATGAAATCTTATCCCCCCAAATTTAACAAACAACCTGCACTAAACCCAAAAGAAGATACAGGCTTGAGGTACAGTGAGGAACATAGAGACAGAAATTCAGTGAGGGATTGGTGCAATATCAAGAGTTGTGTATTTGTTATATAATAATAATAATAATAATAATAATAATAATAATAATAATAATAATAATAATAATAATAATAATAATAATAATAATCATCATCATCATCATCGTCATCATCATTATCATCATCATCATCATCATTATTATTATTATTATTACCTCAGAGAACCCAATGCAAGGATTTGATAAGACTGCATTGAAAGAATGTATTTTTTCTAATTTGATATTCAAGGTATTTCCAAATGCGGAATCTTATAAAATAGACTTTATTTAGAAGACTTTTCATGTGAAATTGCCAGGAAAAAAATTCAAGAGCATTAATTGAGGTCTGCGAAGCCCCTGCAGCTAAAGTTCACTTTGTCACAGATAAATCTAAAACTTGAGAAATGTACAGCATGCTCAGCCATTTAGTTTGTCAGCCCGCTCTAAGGGCTCGTATGAGGGCTTCTCACAAATCTTCCCTCACGGATGAACACATAAATTCACAGCACATGCTTTGCTAATAATAAGAAAAAATAAAATCTATATCTCTATATGTATCTATCTATATATGTATGTGTATACATATATCAATGATCAATGCTATTGTATAATATTGTATGAAACTCTCTGTTAAAAACATGTATTTTTTTAAATACATAAAACATCAGGATCAGTCAATTAAAAAATCAAGACGTTAAAAAAAAACAATGACCATAAATGATTGATTTTTTTTGGAATGATAACACTGCCCCCACTCTTGACAAAATGCATTCTTGGTCACTATCATCAGCACATGAACTGGAGATTTTCTATTATGAGTAAAGTTAATTGCACCTTATTCTGGAAAATTAAACAAAATCTAATTTTGTCATGAATGTCATGATAAACCAAATGAAATAAAACTTCTAGCTATTGTTGTCATTAGTTAATAGTAAAAGTTGAGTAAACAAGCCAGCCAGTATTATATATGAGAGAGATTTAAATGTTCCATTTTAATTTGGGACACTGAGGATTGTTGCCCTTTGAGAGTGTTTTGTAAATGCAATCTATAGCTTGACTCTTTAGCACATACAACCCCCCCCCCCCCCTAACCCTAACCCTAACCCTAACCCCCCCCCCCCCCCCCAATCTCATCTTGATTGAACCAGTTGCAAGTAGTTGGAGAGATGAGATGTCATGAAAGTCAGTGTGTCACATTCCCAAGAGCCACCATAATCAGACGACATTCAGGCGCCTTTAGCTGACTGTGCTGTAGACATAACATGTTTGTATGTGAATTGCAATCACATTGATTGTCGCTGAACTACTTGAAATCAATATTTATAAGTAACAACTGAAGTGCAATAGTATGTGTACTGTATATTGAAATAACTATTCTGTTTTTGATTGTAGATGGCTTTGAACATAGTATTGCCATGTGTACTTAACAGAACTAACAATTGACTAGCACATTTGTTTCCTTAAAACAATGTTTTTATGGTTAATAATACTCATTTCTGCATAATTGTTATGATTACAATGTATGAGCAATGTGAGTAAGAAATGGATACAGTGTCTTTTTTTGTTTTAGATAATCAGTTCCACTTTTGTTAATTAATATATATAATCATATGAGGGGATGACAGATCTTTTTTTGTTTGTTTCTACAATAAACCACTACTGTGGTATCATCTCAGTATGATAATTGTAAATCTGTCAGAAGGATGGGATTAGTCCCCTTTGTTCCTTAAGCGTTGACAATAAGGACTTTATCAGCGTTCATTAAAGAATGGCGGTTATTACGAGGCGACGGTAAATAATGTTAGGTCAGTAATAACTGACTTCTGACGGTTTGTGCAAACATCAGAAATTAATGAGAATAGTCAGTTCCATCACCTTCTCCACCTTTATTGCAAAAGATAGTCGGTTCCGTATGCATTGTTAACAGTTCATTGAAGTTTAGTTTATATTTTAGTTCATTAATTATTTTTTTTTCCCAATATTTGACTTGACTTGTTCGTTCATTTATTATGATAATAATTTATTGTATATGTGTTGTTCATCACACAATCGGGCGACAGTTTGTTGCATTGAGTTTTGGAAAAAGTAGTTTTAACCGTCTCCGGGCACATGATCGCCCATCGCTATGGTGGGATTAGGAATTTTAATAAAGCAACCACGTCAAAAATAGGATCTTAATAAAAGGTCATGTTTTCCACAGAATTAGAGTGTACAGAATTGGAAATGCAATAATGGGTTGGTTTCCCTATTGGCTTGGCACCTCTGACCTTGTGAATAGAATTTCCCAAGCTTTCATCTGTAAACCTCCGCCATGTCCTTTTGCATTCATTTCATCCGCACTTGAAGTCAAGCGAGGAGGCACACGCTCCACCTGTTGTTTGTCTCAAACGTGTCCTTCGTGAGTTAGGATAAAATCGTCCTATAAATAGATTGGCAGCTGCGCATACACGTCCCAATGAAAAGTTTGTTTGTGAAGGACTGTGAGATGGAAAGTTGTTATCACTCTGACGTTTGTCATCTTATTTCAGACGTCAATCAAAAACAACAGGCTAAAATAGAAATAATCTCAGAGGAATGGAACGGTCACAGACTAGAATAATTTCGCTTTGAGTGCATTAATGTACATTTAACAGCATGGTTGCAAAAAATTAAGTGCTCTGTTTTATGCAGGGCACATTTATTTTCGATTGCACTTGCGGTTTGAGCCACCAGTAAAACGCATAATTGGAAGATGACCATTCACATAAACACAATTTAGAGTCTTCAATTAACCTGCTTGGAATAAGAAAGACAGGAAAAAAAATTCCATGATCTGTGTTTTTGTAATCAGACCTACTTAAGTGTGGATCTTTGTGTTTCTATGTTACTTTGACATTTGATTTTTTAGTATTTTGATCTTTACTTCCTTGTCTGCCTCACAGTTCGGTGGCCGTTGGTTCCAATTCCTATGGAGAGTTCCCAAGTCCAAAACACTTGATGCATATAATGTTCATCATTCATATTTCTTTTGCCGATTCGCCTCCTTGAACACCTAAGACCTCCTGGTACGATTGCGCCGCAAAGCCCGTCGGGATATGTAGGAATGCATTTTATACATGAGAGCACAGAGAGCACTAAATCCAACACACAAATCTATTAGGAGACTGCAGTGGAAAAGACGTGCGCTGCTGTAAAATGCAATGGCGTGCGAGAGCTGAAGAAATGGCCGCGTGCTAAGACGAGCTACATCGTTGCAAGGCCATCAAGTTTACGGAATGCTTCGCTGTGTTTTCATTTTGTGGTAATTGTGTTCGAGGCGTCACTTTTTGCTTGTGGTGGAAATGCTCCTTATCTCCCACTAATGACCTTTTTTGTATTTCTGTTATCGCTTGCCATCATCTTTGGAAATATTTTTTACATGAGCGCCTTTGTGATAAACGTTCAAGGATATTACAACTGAGAGCATTTATTGAATGACATGTCCTTGCAGGAGAGGGCAAATGGAGCAGCCAAAGAATTTTTGAATCCAAGCTTGTATACGGATGGGTAATGCGTTTATCCCTCACTAGAAAGTTAGTTGAAATGCACAAAGTGCACATCAAATTTTTTTCTAAAACTAAAATCAATTTTCTATAACATTCATCATCTTTAGGTGAGCGAGAGGCAGACAACCATGCCGTGCCGAAGCCAATGGGTTTGAATAAACTTTAATTTGAATGAAACTTGCTGTGGTTGTTGATGGTGCTGGCACAATGCAAAGTCTCCAATTTAAGGTCAGCGGGAGCGGGGGTTTGGAAGCTACACGGCCCACCAAATTTGAATGTTTGTAAAAAGGGGCGTGCCCACCTTCAGGAACTGCTGGGTCAATCTTCACAAAACAGATATTGGTGGAAAGCGAATTCAGCAATGATGACTGATGCTTCTTTTAGTAACATTTCAGTACATTTTGAACTTAAAATTGACCTTTTGGGTCACAGGATTTTTTTTTTCATGAAATGTAGTCTCTCACAACATTTGAAAGTTTCAGAGATCTATATTTTTTGGTTTATCAGCAATAAGAAATCAACGTAGCCATACAATCTGATTTGTGATGAATATTTAATGAATACTCAATGACCAAAATTGTAGCACTCCATTTCATTTTCAAATCATTTTACATTGAACGGTGACGTTTTTCTCAATAGTGCATATGCTGTCCAGGTGTCCATGGACTTGGAGCCAATTGCTACTGACATTGCACAAAAGGTCGACCACACTCTTAACTGGTTGCTTGTTAATCTCAGATACATCAATCCAGCGACCCATCATTCACACGAGAGGGATCTGAACCCATGTGCATTGAAGCCAGGTGAATGAATCACTGTAAATTAAATTCCACTTTTAGGACACCCTCCGTGGCAATTGAAGACTGGGAGGAATTTGTCTAGGTAGACAGATGAGAGGAATAAAGGGTGATGGGATGAAGACCCTTGCCATTAATCTGTGACTCATTGGTGTGGTACGGCCGAGGCCGTCATTCCCCCCCGGAGCTCCTTTAGGCGCTCATCTGTGGCTGACCTTGCACTGGCATGTTAGACGTTTCTTTTCCACATCAGAGACGCTGACTCTACAGTTTGTAAGCAAGGGTTTGGGCAGCATTTGCACCCAAAACACAGTTTGACTCACGCTGGCATTTATAAATGTCCCCATCCATTCAAGCTTAGTGGTAAAAAGAAATGGAGCTGATGGCAAAACGTACTGAGAATATGTAATTGCAAAATGGAAATGAGTCATTGATGCAATCTTTCAAGACATCTTTGGACTTTTCAGTGAGGTGAACCGCAGATGAGATGGTTGGGAAGTTAAGCATTATCACAAACTCACACCACAGGCTGCCTGATGCATATCATGTACCTGACTTTAAATAAGCACAAATGTGTGCTTTGTTTAAAGGTAAGATAAATGCCACGCAACATTTGAATTAGAACATGAAGGGGATTACATTTTATAATGGATTAGAGCCACAGCAGTCCAAGAGTATGAAAGTTATTATTTATGAAGTCCACATTCTCAGTGTAATAAATGCATGTATTTGACATCTATATGCAATGAGGATGAAATATTACAGCAGTATTACATTCAGTAAATCCACATCTAACTTTTAAAAGGGAACTCAACCCATACATTTCTGATCTACCGTAATTTTCGGACTATAAATCGCATTTTTTTTTTCATAGTTTGGGTGGGGGGGGCGATTCATACTCAGGAGCGACTTATATACATATATATGTTTTTTTTCACTTTTTGGGGCATTTTATGGCTGGTGCGACTTATACTCCGGTGCGATTTATAGTCAGAAAATTATAGTATATGCCAAAATCCGCCAATTTTATCCATCATTGGGATCTTAAGATCAGGGGATGCTTTGAGAATAATTGTCAATTGTTTGTCTATGTGAAGCCCTTTGAGACTGCTTGTGATTTAGGGCTGTACAAATAAACTTGACTTGACTTGAATCTAATTTTGCCACTCATTGTTGATTGAAAATGACATCACAGTTGCCAGGTCACAACCAATCACGGCTCACCAGTTTTCTGAAGCTTAGCTGTGATTGGTTGTGGCTTGAGACGTGGCAATTGCGATGTCATTTTCAATCGGCGGCTAGAGACGAAATGGACAAAAACGGACGAATTTTGCTGCTTAACTCATAAAAATCGGAATGTCGTGTTTGGGCTAGTGGGGTCACATACATCATATTGCGGAAAGAATTGTGGGGTTGACTTTCCTTTTAATATTCTAGGGCACGTCATTCTAAGTGTGTGTGTGTGTAACATTTGGGATCTGAGCCAAGTGTTGACTAAATCCCACATTGAATAGATGAAGGATTGCATTTATGAGAAGCGACCTTTATTTCTCAGTAATGCTGCATCTGAAGATCAAAGCACACTTTTATTTTTTTTCTTCCATTTAGTGATATGCTCATAATGGATCTCGCCAAGAGATGCAGCGAGTCAGTAGCACATTTGTGAAATTGAATTGTGGTGTGGGAATGTATGGGGGTGAAAAAAAAAAGAAAGTGACTTATTGTTTTCTAGTTTTTGGATGATCTGCCAGCACAGCTGATGCTTTTCTTTGATGGGGTGAAGACTGGCAAAAGGAGCTGTAAATTGTAATATATATATGCACCATTGGTAATGCAGGGGATTGACAGTGCTTTGATCACAAATAACTGACCAACAGTCCAGGGAGGAGTCCGCCTTTTGCTTGTCCGTCGTGGCCGTGAACAGGACTACGTGCCGCAGAAAACAGGTGGCGTCACGATTTGGAAATGGTACATGCCGTGTCTAAAGGCACTGGTTGAACACGGGATTCCCGATTTTCCTCAGGAGAACATTCCTGCTAGACATTTATCTCTGCTACATTATTGTTTGTTACAGCAGCTGAGGGTTTACTCTTGAGGCCCTCTGTGGCACATCTGGAGGTTTCCACCAGGAGCAAGCGTGGGATGCAAAGCGCAAGGAGAATTGTCTTGTATTCTTTTCTAAAGTTTTGGTTAAGTAGTCCGTATATGATGGCGTTGAGGCAGCTGTTGAAGTATGCCATGAAGTAGCTGGTGACAAAGAGCCACTGGGGGACAATGGGCGCGACTTTGGCCGGGTTTATTGCCACCGCCAGGCCTATGAGGTTCAATGGCGCCCAGCAAACTGCAAACAGCACAAAGACCATGAACATAGTCAGGAAGTTCCTCACGTCACTTGGTTTTGGTTTGGCCCTTTGCTCTGGTTTCACCCGATGCTTCACTTGAATCACCCGCACCCAGATTCTTAAGTAACAGTAAGATACCACCAGTAGCGGGATCAGGAAGTGGATGACCACCACTGAGACGGTGTAGTGCGAGCTAACAGTCTGAGCGAAAGTGCAGGAGTAGATGCGAGGATCGTACTGCAGCGAGCCCACAAAGAAATTGGGCACCGTGGCGACGGCGGTGAAAGCCCAGGTCAGGCCCAGGTAGCAGCAAGTTTTCCTTAGGCTGAACACGCGGTCATATTGCAGGCTGTGGCAGATGTAGCAGTAGCGGTTGATGGCAATAGCCGTGATGTTGAAGATGGAGCCGATGACGCTGATGCCCATGATGAAGCCGCTCGCCTGGCAGTGCAGGTCCCCCATGGTCCAGTCGTCGTGGAAGATGGCCATCAGGACCAGAGGGTAGGGGTACAGCGCCACCACCAGGTCAGCGACCGAAAGACTCACCACAAAGATGTTGCCTGGAGGAACAGAGGAGGCTTAAACAACAGAACACAAAAGAACATTTCCCCACTGCGGGATAAATAAAGTTCAATCAATCAAAAAAGATCACAAACAGCCCGATCCCCCCAAATTGTGACTCTGGAATCTTGACTGTGACTTGCTCTCATACAAGTGAGTCTATTATGGCATCTGAGACTTGTTTTGCTCAAAAGATTTTACCGTGGACTCATAGCATGCTTCCTTAATTCGGACAACAACAAAAGTCTTTCATACAACATCCATAAATGACAGGAAATGCGTAATAAAAGATCTGATCCCCTGGGGAATAAGCCTGTGAACAAGTGCCACCTTGACTTTCTCATCAGAGACGTTCATTGCTACTTGGTGCTTCTTCAATACTGTATGTGTCTTTGCTTCTGACCAATAGCCTGTCTCGAATTCTCATCATTTTTTCTTGAAAACATTGAAGGCAGTTATGGTTGCCTGGGGATGAATCTGATGAAAAAATGGTTAGTCTAGACTTGCTCAGGCTTGATTTGAGCAAAGCATTGGTTTAAAAAACAAAACAAAAAAACGCTGGACTTGATCAAGGTTTCTTAAGTGAAAACGTGTCTTGGATTCAACAAAAAATATTGTGAGTCTTTAAGAAATTCAATACAATTTCACATACATAAGACTTGACAGGTTGCTTTAACAAAAAACTCTCCTCAAAAAACAAAGAAATGGTATTTTTAATGCCACAAAAGGTTTTGTTCAATTAACTCAACATATTCATAGGCAGCAGTGGATGAACTCATGGCCCACCTTTGTGAACATCACATTTTTGTAACATGAAACGAATTGGGTATTTTTAAGTCATAAAACACACATTCGCAGAGGACATTGTCTTCATATCGTGTAAAGTTAAATGAGGGGCAAAATAGCAGTTTAAAGACCAAGTCAGGATTTTCATTAGGATTGCAAATAGCTTATCTTCTTTCGCTACTTTCAAATGGACTGAATTAATACAAGAAGAAAAGTGTGTGTCTGGCATTTAAAGAGGGACCGTTGCTAGAAGTCCTTTCCATAATGTGAACCGCCTATGGACACATCTGCTTCACAGTTCTGCGGTCCAGATTTGAACCTCGACTCCGACCTTTTTGTGTGGAGTGAACATGTTCTCTGTGCGTCATCAGCTCCTTAGCTGAGAACTACCTTTATTAAGTATGTAAGGGCAGATTGGATATTATTTGCTCATGCAGCTGTACCTAATTCATGACAGGCGTGTGTGTATACTATACGTATATGTACGCAATCATATAAACCAGGCGTGTCAAACTAATTTTTGTCGCAGGCCGCATCGTCTTCACAGTTTCCTTCGGAGGGCCATTATGACTGTCAACCTAATTAATTTGTGAACGCCTCATATTATATACAGTATAAGATGCAAAACAAAAAGACAAATCATTTGTTTCCAAATGTGACTAGTGGAACCTTTTCAAATATTTTAAAAGATGCCTTTTTTTTTTTTAAAGTGAAGACAATTTGCAATTTTAGTATTGACACATGAAATCAATGCACAATTTGCCTTTACGGGCCACAGAAAATGATGTGGCGGGCCGTATCTGGCCCACGCGCCTTGAGTTTGACACCATATTATATTATAAACAATACCAGGAATAGAACTTGTGCATTTACCAACACATGCAGCACACACATCCAGTTAGTCCTAGAATTGCATATTAATGGCAGTCCTTCATATTCTAGTCCTTTTTTTTTTCTCACATGAATTTGTGAGGAAATTGTATTTGGGAGGAAGACAGACACACACAAACATGGATTGTTGTAGTCGTGCGTGTTATTCTGATGTCCTCCTCTGGTCAAAGCTGGAAGTTGCGTGACACTGGATCATCTCAGAGGGCATGAATCATCCAAAATGACGTCTGATGTTGTTACAGTGCAGCTGTTATTGGGCCAGGAAGATAAAATGTAATTCAAATTGTAAAGATGTGTCAGATTACATTTCCAATAAGGGAGTTAATAGAGTGGTGTCCCAATTTAATCGACAGCACTTTTGAAAAAGCATACGTAGCCCCTTTCCCCAATCCTAAAAAGAAAAAAAAAGTCAGTTTGTTTGATTAATATATTCACCGTCCACCTAGTTTGCAAAAGAATCTCAATTATTAAACAAATTAAATTGTCCCAAACCTAAATGTTGATGAAATATTATGAAGTTAGACAAAAGGAATTTAAAAACAAGTTTAATTGTAGATACCATTTGATTAGATTTAAACACGGCTTGCCAAAGTCTATGATAATTCCCTCACCCTTTGTTAATCTGTCTTTTGCTTTTTTTAAGTACGTAATTCATTAGCTCGCTCAGTTGCGTTTTCATGTGTGAGAAAACAACGATGGGTCACCAAATGTACAAAATTACAGCATATACTTTTAGGTATTTTGATAACCAACATCAATATCATGCACAGTCGTTAAAGATACATAATGTTTTATTTGTCTGTGTTGTCTGACTAAGGACAGTGATATTTCTGTTCAAGGCACTAGAATCTTTACGAACTGACTCATTAAAGGTTTGCACGCACAGTAGCTCTTTTTCAGAACAAGAGAAAGGAACATTTGTAGCTCTATGCACGCAGCGCTTGGTCGTCTGTGGTTTAATTCGGGTCAAGCTCGTCAAAAGTTAACATATTCTGCTGATCTGGAATTAATGAAATTTACTGTGAATGTAAAACAAAGAATCCACCAACACAATTAATCAGAGTAACCCTGAAAAGGGTTTCATCAGAAAAATAGCACTAGCCTTGGCTCAGCATTGTTAAAATAAAAATAAGCAAATTTGTTCATCCTTCTTGAGTCAGCTCACTGGGCAAACCTGTCAGTTTGTGTTTGTGACACTCAACTTGCTGCGCGCATTTGTCATTGTGCATAGCTTAAAATTCTGGCTGACATGCTGCAGCACAACGTTAGCGTCTGCACTGTCCGGGCGGCCTTGGCTACAGCCTGAACTCAGGCCGTCTGTCCCTTTTATTGTCAAGAGGATGCGGTAAGTACTAAAACACAGCTGGGAGGATAGCGGCAGTTTATTTCGACACAATTACATGACTGTTCTTGAAAAGACTTTGTGTCGTGATTCAATTTGTAAACAACAGTTTCCCTTCGTTCTTCCCTTTTACTGTTGATCTCCATGGGAGAGGGAAGCGCCATTAAAACCATACAATAATCAGATACTGTTTATGTCATCTTTCCATTCTGGATATACTAAAACAAATAGAGGGCCATTAGAAATCCCTATAAATGAACCCAGAACCTTAGAACTGTAAAAGAGAGTAATTGCTAACCACTTGATCACTGTGTTGCCTTGTCTGTTTTTTATATAGTGCAGTAAGATGTTGGACTTACGTCATTGCAGCAGAAAGAAAACAGACCGTTGAAGCAAAGTAAATACTAGGAACTAGGAAAGTATAATACTGTAATGTTCAATGTTAAAATATGGCAACAGAGGAAGCTGATTTCCAGCCATTTATTCTCAAATTTTTAATTGAGGTGAACTTTCCCATAAATAAGTCGCCCCAATCTTTGAATTCAGCTAACTAGTCACCAAAGATGACACCTTAATCTTTCTTTCTTTCTTTCTTTCTTTCTTTCTTTCTTTCTTTCTTTCTTTCTTTCTTTCTTTCTTTCTTTCTTTCTTTCTTTCTTTCTTTCTTTCTTTCTTTCTTTCTTTCTTTCTTTCTTTCTTTCTTTCTTTCTTTCTTTCTTTCTTTCTTTCTTTCTTTCTTTCTTTCTTTCTTTCTTTCTTTCTTTCTTTCCTTCCTTCCTTCCTTCCTTCCTTCCTTCCTTCCTTCCTTCCTTCCTTCCTTCCTTCCTTCCTTCCTTCCTTCCTTCCTTCCTTCCTTCCTTCCTTCCTTCCTTCCTTCCTTCCTTCCTTCCTTCCTTCCTTCCTTCCTTCCTTCCTTCCTTCCTTCCTTCCTTCCTTCCTTCCTTCCTTCCTTCCTTCCTTCCTCCCTTCCTCCCTTCCTCCCTCCCTCCCTCCCTCCCTTCCTCCCTCCCTCCCTCCCTCCCTCCCAGCCTCCCTCCCAACCCTCCCTCCCTCCCTCTTGAGTATGTTGGGTAGCCCTTCTCCATCCAAAAGTGTTGAATGTGCTCCTATTATTGTATTTTGCCATTCTGTATCCTGCTTTGAGCCACTGCATGATTCTCATCCACTACATGAGCTCGATTATCTGTCACAAACAATATTTCCTAATATACTATATGTCGGGAAAAGAGAACAGTGAGCCATACACCTGGGTGATATATTTGTCTGCAGCGAACAAAAGAGCCGCAGCACTTTCAGACGTATAACGTGACTCATAGGCATATTTTTACGACACATGGTGTCATCTGTTCCACATAGGCAAAAGTCAGACGCAACAAAAAAACAAAGCCACAATTGACACCAATGTGGAAGGATAAACATACAAGACAACTTGCACGGCCGCACATGATTCTTCGATTTTATATTTGGCCCGCAGCCTCACCACAAACCTAAGTGCGCAAAACTGCGATTGTCATTATCTTTACTGGTGTGATTAAATCCAATTATTCGATCTTCCTCCATGCGTACCACATTATAAATAAATAAAATGTCATCTTTTATCTAGCTGCCTGGAGATTATGACTTGTTTAATATGGCGTCTTAAGTGACATTCCCCCAGGAGCTGTCCTGTCAATTTGTCAATGTCTGGCCTGGTTTGACTCTATGACTCAATTAACCTCCCACTCCGCAAGCCCTCAGGGACACCCCCAATTTGGATATTCAATTCATGACAACAGCATAGGCATGATACGCCTTAAAAAAGCCCCCCCCCCCACCAAATTTACATGAAGCCCCGCGCCTGATGTGGAGGTTCAAGTGCAAGTCATTCTTTCCACCATCTGTTCCCTCTGCTCCTCTCCGAGCACTTTTGTGAGTGTATTTTTAGTTAGTTTAACCCCACTGGGATGTTGTAAAGTTACCACCCTGTTGGCAGTGTCGCAGTGCCACGTTGCCCCCTCTCAACAGTCACTTTTACATTTAGGCGCCTGAGGATCTTTACGATACAAATTAAAACTGAATAATTGTTCAAATTCAAATCGACATCTTATTGTTGTAAAGTAAAGTGTTCAAAATAAAAAGGCTGTGATGTAGGACCTTTTATTTCACTCACTCGTACTTACTGCTCAGTGCTTCAAATGTAAGAAATGACTGCAAGTCACGTTTCATTTTCATTTATTTTTAGCCCAAGCTCAACCTGCAAGACTAAAACATTTATGCGTAACATATTTTTACAACAGATTAATGTACTGCTGGTGTTTGTTTCAAAACATGCGAGAATGGGAGCTTGATTTATTTATTTTTTTATATTAAATCATTTAGGTCTAATAGGAGACCTATTGGGACATAATTTTACTCAGATGTGCCAGTGTACCAAACTGCTTCAGAATTGTTGGGAGTCCTTTTTAGAAATGTCTCACAATGCTTTGTAACAAATCATTGAGCGCTTGAAGGAGTTTTGATCAACACGTTTACATTAAATGAAAACGACAAGAAAATGGACGGATGGATGGACATTGTATTAGAGTTGGACTCGGGCATGCAATGCTTCCCAAATGTTACAAGAGAACAGTGTTGTCAATCGCGCTGACATTTGAACTCTGTTAGAGATTTACCGCAAATAATCCGCCGTGCCTCTACAAAACAACATTTGAAAGAAGCATGACAGGTCGATCATTTGATTCCATGATGTGCTCCAATATCTGTTTCTTAATGGTGTCACGTGAAGCGCATGTGACACACATTCAAATCCAAAACATTTATCTCATTCGCTTTTCTTTGCGTTTTGGCCCTTGTTTGGACTTGTGATTGTGTTTTTTTTCCTGGCATTCCATCTTCCTCCCACATTCTAAAAACATACATGTAGACTTTTAATTGTACCTTGTGAGTGCCTGGCAATCACTAGGCTCCAACTCCCCCTCAACCTTAACAAGGACAAGCAGTATACAAACTGGATGGATGTTTACAACATCAAGCAAAGCGATTGAGGCGAATGAGATTAGCATTCATCTGTAAAGATAAAGATTAAAGAAAGAGGTGCTGCTTATAGCAGTGGAGCATCCCAAAGCAAAAAATATGCTTATCAGCTTTATAGTGACATGAAAAGAATGAGGGATTGGAAAAACAAAGGTGGGCAACAAGTTCTTTGGAATAGATTTTCTTCCCCATACAAATAGTGTGGAAAAAGGAGAAACAACGTTCCCTTGAGGGAAAAGCCAACACTGTGATTTGTGATTCCTCATAAAGCTCACCAAATAAAACAAATATTGAAAAGGAAAGAAAAAAAAAAAAAAAAAAGGAAATAGCACCTTTTACTGCACTGAGTGTGGAAGGAAATTGTAGAGGTGCCCGTTGGCTTCCAATCCCTTTGTCCCCCCAAAAATCTAAGCCTGATTCCAAGCCCACTGTTGCTATGAAGGCGACAGCGCTAAACAATCTTCATTATACCGCAACTGCTGTATAAAAGAAAAAAAAACGTCATCGCTTAAGAGGAGATAAACTAAACACCAAAGAAAACTTGTACCGCTTTGTTCCACGACTTTGCTTTCCTTTGTTGAAATATGTACAATTAAACATTCATATGAAAAAGCCAATGCTATAAATAGGTTCTCAAGAACAGAGCAGAGATTGTTGAGACACCGACAGTGCTACAAATTACATTCAAGAGAAGAGAAGAGAAGAGAAGAGAAGAGAAGAGAAGAGAAGAGAAGAGAAGAGAAGAGAAGAGAAGAGAAGAGAAGAGAAGAGAAGAGAAGAGAAGAGAAGAGAAGAGAAGAGAAGAGAAGAGAAGAGAAGAGAGAAAAGAAGAGAAAAGAAGAGAAAAGAAGAGAAAAAAAAGAAGAGAAAAGAAGAGAAAAGAAGAGAAAAGAAGAGAAAAGAAAAGAAAATAATCTATCTATTGCTCCATCTCTATCTACCTGTTTATTCATGGGGACTGTCACTGACAAAATACGGGAACTCTAAACTACCGTCCGACTGCTCTCATCAGTCAGTTCTACATGTTTTGGTGTCTGGTGGCCGTGTGCGATGAATGACATAATCGCTGCCCACCCGCATGCATGCAAGGGTTCTCAACGGGGGATTTTTACCAGCGAGATTCATACCAACGGCAGTGGGACCACAAAAGGGCAGCAATGGAAAGTGAGAGTGGTCTAAAGACACATGCAAAAAAATCAACCCATGAGTGGCTCTGACCCGGAGCATATTGCAAAGGCACACTACACCCTAGACTGGCCACAAGCCAATCACTGAGCTCCTTCGATTGGTTGAAAGAGAATAAGCCCTTGCATTTGCCACCAAGGATATCCCGTAACACCACCGATCTTTTCCTGCACAAAGCCTCTTTTCTTTACATTGTCTCTTTTTTTTGTTGTTGTTGAATTTACTATGTACGTAGCTAATGCAGCAATTGCTAGCAGCTAATAACCGCATGACAAGGTTACATAAAATTTGGGTAAAGGGACATCATGAAAGAAACATATTGAAAATGACCTGAACTGAATAGTTCCGCGCTATGTAAACGAGGCGTTCTGTTCTGCATAGTAAATCACAGCCTCAGATGAAGGGTTGGTTTTATAACACCTTTCAATGGAAATTTTTTTTTTCTTTGTTTCACATCGTGATTCTACTTTGAACATCAATAGCAGGCTGAACACATACTGTCACAATCTTTCCATGCAGGAGTTTATTGTTGTTTATTATTATTATTTGTGGTAGTAGTAGTATTTTATTTATTTATTCTATTTTTTTATTATTTTTATTTATTTTTTTGTAGAGCCTGACAACTAATATCCTGAAAGAGACCCAAAGGGGTCATTTGTGGGACTACGTTTTCTCAGAAGTAAGAAAAGTGGCATTAAATTGAGTGTATTAAACATCTTGCTCACCTTCCCACTGCTCCTGGGACCCCTCTAGTGTATGACAGCCTAATATGATGTTGTGTGAAGCGATGCAACAGTCTCTTACCTTGGACACTTGTGAGCAACTACAGGTCCTCATACAGGGAAGGATGTGATTTATCAGGGATGGTGGACCAAGGATAAAACCAAATGAAGGGAAGAGGCTGTTATTATTTATGGGGAAATGTGACAGAAGACAGGCAAGGCTGCAGAAACTCCGTCACACCGAGAGGGACTCACTTTAGATAACAGCCTGTCAAGCGCATGATTGGCTGTGACTTCTAAATCAGATTATAAACTTTTTAAGAGAGGATTTAGGTGCAAGCGAGTTGTATAGCACGAGCATTTAGAGTAAATTTTAGTCCACATTGCTAATCCAACCTCCAGTGCCCCTAAACCAATTCCTTGAGCTGGGACATCGTCGCAAATGTATTGCAACAGTTTATCTTTATATGAACTTTTTATTATGTATCCCAGCAGACATCAGCCTATAATAATAATCTGGGATGACGCATGCTTGTGAATTCAACTCAATTTAATTTATAGAGCACTTAAACGAAACAGTGTATCAAAGCCCTGTACATAAGAATATAAAACATACACACATAAAAAAAAAACATGTTGAAAACGAATTAAGAAACAAATATTACTTTCTATCCATCCATTATTTGTAACAATTGCCCCCACGGGGGTTGCGGGCGCGCCGGAGCCTAGCCCAGCTGTCATCGAGGAGTAGGCGGGGGACACCCTGAACTGGCTGCCAGCCAATTGCAGGGCACACAGAGCAGAACAACCATCCGCACTCGCACTCACACCTAGGGACAATTTGAGTGGTCAAATCGGCCTACCAAGCATGTTTTTGGGATGCGGGACGAAACCGGAGGATCCGGAGAAAACCCACGCAGGCATGGGGAGAACATGCAAACCCCACTCTGGAGGGATTGAGGTGGAATCGAACCTGTACCCTCCAAACTGTGAGACGGATGTGCTAACCAGTGTACCATGCCGCCGTATTCTTTTGCAATTATTTACATTTTCCACACATTGGAATTTGGCATACAAGTGGTCCAGAGTTATATTCCCTCTTGTTGGACAGTCTACACATCGTGTGAATTTGTTCAGTGGTTAGATAAATAATTGTAATCTTGCAATCGCAGTATCAATGACGTGCATACGTTTCCCACAGGCATTTAAGTTTACACACCTTTAAAAATGCTGGGTTAAAAATTGGATCGACCCAGTTGGGTCAGTGTGACTCAATTTTGGGCCGTTTTGCTAATAAATAAATAAATAAATAACCCAAGTTGTTGGTCAAATTGACACAACCCAATTTTGGATTGTTTAAAAAAATTAAAAAAAATAAAAACAACCCAATTTCTTAGTCAAACCGACCCAACTTCCTGGGTCGGTCCAATTTTTAAACAAAGTTGGATTGTTTTTAACCCAGCATTTTTGGAATTCTGGAATTCAGTTTTGTTTAAATAATCATAATGCATCTGACTTTATATGCTCCAAATTTCAATGGTAAATGTAGAATTATGAAGCAGAGGAAGCTTACGTTAAGCTATAATGCATTCCACCGGACTTCTAGAGTTTGGAAATAAATTTCAATCCCTTCAATTTCTCTAGTGCTTATCCTCACAGCAGGTGAGCTGAAGCCCGAGTGCGTGGAGTGTGTATTGATTATGCAATGCATGTATATTGGTGGCGGAACTGGCTGGCGTTTTTTTTACACTCAAATTAACCAATACAAATAAAACAGACATGTATAAAATACTGAAAAACGAGAATGCAATGTTGGGAATTCAGACAGGTACTGTGAATCGATTATTCCATTTTGGCATGAACTCATCATTTAAGGTTTGTTTCAAATCTCTCACCTGCATTCCTAAGTTTTTTATTCCTGTACACGGACAAGATGACGAGCACGTTGCCCAGAATGTCGACCACGATGGTAAAGATCAGCACGCTGGCCAGCGCAGTGGACAGTCCGGCCGAGGCGCTCAATCCCGTGCCGCTCTCATTCCGGGACAAACAAGTGGATTCGTTCAGCTCCCCTTCCTCTAAATCCATCTCCCCTCAGGGCACGGCGACCATGGGTGAAGTGTTGCAACAACAAAAGAAAAAAAATTGACTGAAGACTTAACCGGAGGGAGTCTGGAACTTCCTGGTCCGAATGCAAAAGCACGCTCCGACGTGTGAAGTGTTGCCCCAGCAGCAATGGTGCAAATTTGACGCCATTCAGTGAAATAAATTGGCAGACAAAGTCGTCGATTCTATCAGAGGGGTCCGCGTGGTCCTCGTGTACAACTCAGCAAAGGTCCTCCAGTCCGCGGCACCAACGGGGTACTGCCGGTGCGTAATGGAAGGATGAAACCGAGCTTCGTCACTTATGCACATGAGACCAGTGTTGGCTTTTTCTGTGCATAGAGATAAAGACTGCAGTTGTGTTCACGCTTCCCAATGCAGATGACTCGTGAGCGCCTTTCATTATAAGTGCGCGCGTGTGTGGCGCGCCGTGCGTCCGGACAGGCCCACGGAGCCCCCTCCGCTCACTCACCCCCTCTCATCTGATGAGATCCCACAGATCAAGAGGCGATGTGAGTATGTGGTTTGAAAACATTTCAAAAGATTCTTGATCTTCATATGAAACGCGCAATGGCGCCTTCATGTGTCCACAAAAGATTCTTACAACTGCGAAATTGTAGGGGAAAAAATATTGCTTTAAACTGATTTGGTTTTTAATAGTAGTAAATACAAATTATGACAATTTGCGCAACGTTAAACGATTCTTTGAGTTGATTTAAAAATATTTAAAAAAAACAGAGGTGGCAAGAAAAAACTTCTAACGCAAGTGGAAGTGGGCATGGGAAAGTAGCCGCTGTCTTTGACGTCTTTAATAGCCTTCTACAGTCTGTTGTGCCCCAAGAAACTGTAGACTAGAGAGCGTGCTTGCTTGATAAAGACATCTTTATTTCTGAAAAGCCTGAAGATAAAGTTACATGGACTTTTTCATCCCACACGATCCACTTATAAAGCACCATTGTCAAACACACTGGGATTCCATGAATGTTAGAGCAAACTCAAATCAAGCCTCACAATGCGGTTATCCAAGTCAAAATATTTTATTTTGTAACTTTCAAAGAGTTTTTTTCTTCAAAAGATATGCATTCCCAAACATTCATGGGCAAGCAAAAACAATGTTTCAGCATAATCCTTAAAAAAGGCATGAAGCATGAATTCACATGAATCCCATTACACGTGCAGGGCGGGGAAGATTTATCCTGTTTTCTGCCTTTATGTCTGAGATTAAAATACTTTCATTATATAAGGCTGCACAGTTCACTTTTTTTTTTCCCAATACCAACAAATAATTTCCGAAAAGGGCCAAGCCAATGCAGGGTTATTTTTACCCAGCGCATTGTGTTGAGGCTTTGATCCACCAACAGGTTAAAAGCTACCCATACTGATAAATTAAAGCTACCAAGAAATGGCTCCAAGTTGTCAGTGTAGCAGTGTTTAAAATTAGAGTGATTTTAATACCAACATTCTCCCTGATGGTCCAGCGAATAGAATGCTGAGCTTTCACTGCCCACGGTCAGGGTTCGATTCCCCGTCAGGGAACCATATGCAGCCATAGGGGTCACATGTCAATGTCTCCAGTGTGCTGGTCCCAATCCCATGTAAATGCAGAGGGTTGCGTCAGGAAAGGCATCTGGCATAAAAGCTGTGCCAAACACTTCTCATCCGAATCATCTGGAAAAAAACGGGTGTTTCACTGTGGCGACCCCTTAGAGGAAAAAGCCAATTTCTTAGAAGCAACTTTCCCTTGTTAGCTGTTGCCACAAGTCACAAGCATGATGTTTAACATTGTTTTTACACCAGATGTGATTCCTGACACAATCCACACATTTTCCATGCATGGGCTCCCCCTCCTGACCAGGATTTCAATCCCTGTGTCCAAACAATAGCACATTCAATTTATCCCAAGTTCAATACTTACAAAATTGTCAAAATATGATCATCTTCTGTCAGGATCAGAATGGAGCAGGGCAACCAAATGCAGCTTGGACAAGGGTTTATTGAGGGAAAAGATAGTTGAACGCGAGGATGAAGGGAACAAGGCCAACAGAACCGGCAAACTAACATAACTTAACGGATCGACCGATAGACTGACCGACAAGGATGGCAAACAGAAAACGACCAAGGCAAAAACAGAAACACTGGACCGACAAGAGACAAGCAACAATCCAACAAGGTTGTGACACGCAGACGGGATTTAAATACGTGACTGGTAACAAGAGGTAGGTGAGAATGATCACACTGATCATGGGCACACAGGAGGGGAGGGGTGAGCACACAGACACACGAACAGAAACTATGACAATATGGACACGATTGGGGATGAGTTGTGACATCTTCAGCGCCAATCCAATTTCCAAGACGATCTATCGGGTCAAAATGATTCACTGAGATGTGTAGAAAAGATCTAGCCTTCAAGAACAAAGACATTTTGTTAAATTGTACAAAACTATGAAATTTATCTCGTCTGCTGAACCTTTGACCCTCGATGTGCCCTTATTTCAAGAGTGTCACAGCCCTCCCCTGCCTGTTGTGGGAGGTTTCCCACGGGAGGGAAAGGTGGGTCCACCTGCGTGATGGCACCTGTGGTGTTAAATTCTTTGTGCTGTGCTCATTCTTTCTCCTTGCTCTCTCCTCACGACAGGTAACATTTTTGGGTTTGTCTTCAGTTCGTCTTCTGTTCCAGTTGTCTTTGCTTGACACATGGGACTTGCATACCTGGGTATTCATTTTGGGATCGAACTATTATCTTTTCCCTGCCTCCACCCTCGGCTATATGACGTCCTGGCCTTTTGGGCCACGATGGCTGCCTTGCACTACTCCACTTGCATTACTCCTCCTGTACTTTTGCACTATTATACTGACTGTCTGCTGTATGCGCAATTCCACCATTTCCACCAAGTTGCTCTTCTTATTTATTCATTGATCTTATCTGTTCATTGTCTGTGCCTTCTCATCTTTCCTTTTGTATTGTTTACTTGAATGTGTAATGTCTTGTCACCGTGGGATAGTAGGAAACGTAATTTCAATCTTTGTATGTCTTGACATGTGAAGATATTGACAATAAAGCAGAATTTGACTTTGATTTTATTAGTATTGTTTGTAAAATAACCCATTTTGATTGCCCTGAACCCTTTGAGCTATTTCCCCCATAATTCTAATGTTCTGATTTGCCGTTAAGCCAGGCTTGTTTCAATAGCTCATTATCACAACTCATGTTAAATGTAGCTTGAAACTGCTTGTTCCATTTACAACCACAAGAGGGCACTAACGTGTTATCACGAAATACCATATCTCATTTTGCTGGGGAAAACAGTCACAGAACTGATTAGCAGCCAATCGGATAGAAGGTGTAGAAAAGCAATCATTCACACCTACGGACTATTTAGTTGATGATTAAAATATGGTTTTGGTGAATGTGTATGTATCGTATGGATTATTTGGGTTTTGTAAATAAATTGTAAAAAACCACTACATCCGTGTGTTACGCCATACTCATTACAAAGGCCCATCTAGGACCCCGTTACAGATTTTAAAACCCTACAATAAAAAATAATGAATCCCATTTCTGAATAACATATTTACATCTATTACCTCACTTTTATTTTTCTCTCAATGTGAAAAAGCAGACTCTTCATTTACAACAACCTCTCCAAACATGACTTCATTTACCGTCCACATACTGCTTACACATTCTGGGGTGCCTTTAAATCAGCACTTTCCATCAGAAACATTCAAAAATATGGCCTGGATTGTCAATTAAAACAAAACTGAGACAAAATAATAATCTAAGGCACTAAAACTCTTATCCACGTTTTCCAACTAAAGCCTTAAATATCTGCAACAATAGACATTTACTGTATTATGAATACATGTAGCAACATTAGAAAGCAAACTGATGATTAAACATCAGGATATAATACATCGCATCATTCTTTACCAAAAATACCGGCGCTCATATATGCAGTCTGGTTAAGATTAGACAGTGAAGCTTGGTTTATCTCGAGAGATGATTAACATACAAAATCCCATTGGCACAATGATGTCCTCTTATGGCTAATCTGCAGTTGGCGTCCAACCAGGCCTGAGAGAATGAGAGCCCCAGTCATCACGGCCGATATGTTTTGATCACGTCTTTGATGGGCCTCCTGCAAATTGGGCAGCAGGCGTTGATCTGCCTCTTGAGCTTCAGTCCGCAGTCGTTGCACAGGCACATGTGGCCGCACGTATAGATGACCGTGTCCACTTCTTGGTCGAAGCAAATGGTGCATTCCCCGTTCTTTTCACAAGAGGGCCACTCTAAGCCGGCCAGGCCAGGAGAGACGGGAGGACTGAGAGGTGAGCTGGGAGCAGTCACTACGTAGAAGAGATAATGTTTCAAAAACACAGTTGGGGAAAAATTCTTTAAAAAGTCCTTTGTGTTAGTTATGAGCAGGGGTGTTCGATACCACAGACCGATACCAATTGGAGTACTCAACTATTCACTGATACCACTAGTGATTTTGACACTGAATTTCTGCCAAAAAACAATGACAGGTGATTTTAAAGAGCGATCCGAATATAGAATTTTTCAGTGTGTGAAAACAATGGTGTTTTTCTGTTCTAATTTTCAATATCTAGTTCCTGATCATAAAACGGCCACAAGCGGGCAGTGATGACAAGTACCGATACCTTGAAATAAGGCTGGCTTTTAATTTCTAGTTCCTGATCCTAAAACAGCCACAAGAAGGCGGCAATAGCAAGTACCGATACCTTGAAAAAAGGCCAATTGCGATAAATGGTGTCGCTACTCGACCGTCGCTACTTGCTAATTACTTGTCAGATTTTAACATAGGATATGATATTTAAAATCACATTATGTGTAGCCCATTCAAGATGATACATTCATAACGCGCCCCGACGATGTACTGTAGGAGTGTTCTCACCCAGAGAGGATTCAGACGCAGAGGAGGATCTGTTGACACTAAAGGCCAGATCTGAATCGCTGTCGTCTGGACTGCTGCTGTGGGAGGTGCCGGGAGATGTGGAGGCAGGGCTTGGCTGCTGCGTTCCTGGATCACAAAGATAATAGAGGTATGCGGTGATGCAGAATAGGAAGTGCATCATTTTTACTTAATGCTCGCTCAGCCTTAAACTGCTAGGATCTTTGGAGTCTCTCTTTCTTTGATGCTAATGATGTTGGGTCTCTAAAAAATAGTTCCCAGATGATGGGACTTTGTGGGGGAGTTTTGGGACTGCAACAGATAGATGAGCTTTTTAAAAACCGAGATTGCTCAGCCACCAATGACTGAAGATGAAGTTAACATTGCTGCTACTTGTCAATTCTAATGACCCTGTGGTCAAGTTGAACTCATTCTTGTCATTGTAATGCCTGCTTATTGTACAAACCTCCGCTCACCGCATTGTAGTTTGTCAAAGCCATATCACTGGATCCATTCCAGATGGATCTTATAAAACCGTTTTATCTCGTGTGTTAAATCACGATCTGTGAATATTCCCGTATTACTCTCGAGAAATGTTTTCCCCCAACCCTAAAATGATAGATGATCCAGTCCCATAAACCATTTGGTGAACCACAAATAATCTTCCAACCATCAAATGGATGGAGAAACAAACAAACACAAATACTGTGTAGCGCTGCATGACTTTATTTTCCTTGGGGTATTTATTTTCTCCTTTTGTTGTTCAAGTCACGATGGAACAGTTTCCCGCGCCCACGAGTTAAAAATGGATGAGTCCCGTCATCTTAGGTCATTCTCTATGTACCAGGAAGTGGCCTCCTCTAAATAATTCTTTTCACTTCGACTGTTTGTCTCACAATGGAACGATTGCTTTGCCAGAGAATCATAAATGGTTGTGTCTTGCGTCATGCTGTGTAGAGCAGGAAAGGGCCATTTTAGAAACAGAAGGGCATAAAACAATAATAAAGTGCTCCATGAATTTTTCACTTATTGTAACAAACAACCTTGGCAGAGGGCGACGTTCCACTTTGTTCTCTTTTAGTTTAACGCTTGTTTAACGCTTTTGGGGCCTAAACGGATCCCGTTTGTTGCTTCTTTTTTTGCTTGCTTTATATTCTGGTTCTGCTTCAGCTCATCAGCAAGCTCTGCAAAAAACTTGTAGCAATCCTGATAGTTTGAATCTACACGTGTTGGAGGAGGGACAATCCTGCTCGAAACTTACCGAGTATCCTGAGTCTGTTGACAGCCCCATGCAAGGCGAAGAAGGCCCACAGCACCTGAGAAGAGTCCACACAAAGCAGCCTGCCGCGTCCCACTCCGTTCACCCCGTGATGCACCTCTCCGCTGGGCAGCAGGCTAAAGCTGAGTACGTCCCCGGAGCACGGCATGGGAAAGCCGCGATGCACCACCCAGTACTCCTTGCGGTCCAGCAGAACCTCGGGGTCGGCCGGCAGGTCACCGGCGTGCAGGCTGGCCGGGTCACAGGACGTCAAACCAAACAAGAGCGCCCCGAAGTAAGGCAGACCCAGATGGCCAACCTCTACGTATAAAGTTTCTCCTTGGTGTAGCGGCCGATCGCTGAACACAAGAGTCCGACTGCTGTCCAGAAAGTGAATACAGGCGGCCGAGCGGTCCGCGGACAGTATGATGTCGGAACCGCGGATGGGGTGAAAGTGCAGGTCGCCGTCCAGCGAGGAGGGGAGGCTGCGGACCACTCGGGACAATCCGCTGGAGGCAGATGAGGCTGGCTTGGTGGAGGATGAGTTGGACGAACACCAAGGGATGAACTGAGTGTAAGTATGGAGCTGGATGTTGGCCATCTTGGCGGCGGCGGCCTGGTTGTTCTCCAGTTGATTGTTGCTGTAATTGGCAGAGTCGTGGCTGCTCTGGGGCAGATAGGCACTCAGGCGGGCCGCGCTCAGGCAGCTCGATCTAACGCTCTCGGCAAACGTGCTTTCTGTATGGGCAGAAAAAGTGCATGACTTGATGATATAAGAATCGTCTCTTGGAAAAGCCTGAGCCATGAAACTCGAGGGCTGGAAATGCATCCCAATGAGTGGCAGCACTCTAAAGATTGGTGTGTTTAGACGCAAACTTTCCTCTACAATGTTGCTGTTGTGCGACTACAAAAATTTAGCTTTACACAGAGTTTTACATAACGCGGGTTGCATAATTAGCAGGGGCTTTTTCCAGTTGAATACAAATAGCTCCACAAATCCAATGGCCATTTTATTACGGTGCCCGTGATTTTCCTTCGTTACTATCAACTCACTACACTGCTGCATTGTAGCGGTTTTGTAACACAAGTGCTGTAAACCAATCTGGCACTAGTCCTGTCTCATTTGAATTACGGTCCATTCCTTCATGACTATTTCTAGTGATGGCGTAGAGCAGATGAGTTCACTGGCCCCTCACCAAAGCTCCTGGGATCTGCCGCCTTGACCAAACATGGCTATAGCTCCTGTCAGACTGAATATAAACACAGTCGGGGAGGGAACTACAGGGCAGGCGGTGATGGAAACACAAAGGGGCCCAATGAAGCGCAACAAAGAAATGGCGAAAGTCTGTTGAAGGAGTGAGAGATTCGGCCAAATGGAGACTGGGTATCGCCCATGTATGTTGCTGCTCACTCCGTGATGCTACTACCTATATGTCCAGTCCAAAGTTGACATTGGAACTGGCCGGCACAGCTGCTCTCTGCCCTCTTTGGAAGCTGCTTAAATTAGCTCTGTATTTATTGACACTATGTAAATATGTTCCTGAGGTTTAGTAGTGCCAGCGGTCAAAGCAATGTTCAACCGTCATGAGCTTTCAAGTTGACCTTTTAAGTTGATCTTTTAAGTAAGTACAATTAAAATATAACTTAATTGTCTTTATTAGAAAAGACTTATTCCCTTGAGTAAAAAATGCAACATTTATTTATTCTTCTATTTGGACTCATTATATAGTTTATAATGATAATAATTACCGATCAAAATAATTCCAAATACTTCCAAATATTCTTATGGTTGCGGTGCCTTTTATTGAGCCGTGTAGGCTGACTTCTATTAAAGTCAATGGAGCAACCCAATCGGATTATTATTGTCTTCATACAGCAGGATTTATGATACTGCAATTGTATTGTACATCATTTTAATAGTGCTATGAATGCTGCTAAGTGTATTGGCTCAGATTGAGGAAGCTTGTTGAGACAGTTTAACGTGACACTTACCCAGCAGCGTGACCTCCTGAGTGATGCCGTAAATATCGATGATGGCCCAGAGCGGGCAGCCAATGCTGAGGCCGCAGTGGAAGAGGATTGGCTCGCCATCGTTGATGCTGTAGAAAACCCTCCCGTGACGATCGGCCCAGAAGGCCAGCACGCTGTCCTTCAGGGCAAGTCTCTCTGGCAGCGCCTTGGCCCAGTAACCGGGCCGTGTCACCAAATCTGGACAAGCGTACTTGGGGATGTCGGATATGATCAGGTCGCTGGGGTCTAGGCTGGTGAAGCCAAAGCGTAGCGCTCCGCTCCAGCCGGTGTGCACACCGGTGAGACGAAGCCTCACCTGAATCAGAAGCATGATTAGGGATGTACATAAGGATGTGAAAACGCCTCTGCTAACATCTCAGTTATTTGCGGGTGCAAGTGAAGGCACGGTGAAACGGCCAATTTATTTTAAAAATATGAACTTCTGCAACAAGTCGAAGCAAACCGACCTTCTCGTAGAGATGGACGGGCCTGTGACTGAAGGTGATTCCATTGCAGAAGCTGTTCTTGCGAGTGGCACGGCGAAGCTGCCCATCCAGCCGGATGTTCTTGCCTTTGGCGTGGGGGTGAAAGCGGGGGGACTCCATACTGACGCTAACTGGATGCGCCGACCTTCTCTCATGTGCGGTCACATTGTTGGGCAAGGTGTAGTACTGCCTGTTTGCCACTGGACGGGTTTGCAGAGTCGCATCTGCAAATTTAGCGTCAAACCAGAGAAGTTGATGAATAACCCAAATACGAATGTCATTAGCAGAGATGGCTAAATAAAGATGTATTTCTTATTAAGTGCAATCGGACAATTTCCCGCATGTAGCACCCGTGCCGCTCTCTCAAGCAACACAATGTGCCACGCCGCCCTGGTTGGGAATCGCTGCTATAGAGGGCAAAGGCCACGTATTTAAAAGAGCCCACAGAGTCTTAGACACTTCCTTTCCCACACTGACACTATGCACCTCGCAACAACCTCTTTGAACACATAACACAGCTTGAAGAAGAACTTGTTGTACCAAACACTGCAATCGCACAGTACAAAACCACAGAAGGGATAGTACGTATTTACATACGTAAGCACGAATATCCAACTAATCTATTGATTTTTAACATTCAACGTAGTAGCTCAAATTTTGTTTCATATGTTTATTTTCTTTGTCGAATTTATAAATCATATATAATGACGCATAATACAATAAACATTGACAGTAATTATAATATGAAACGCAACGATATAATAAATAAAATAATGATATATTTTTGAATTGTTAATTTTCACCATTACTGAATATACAGTACTTTTTAAAGTATTATCCTGTATGTGTTTTGACATGACGCAATTTGTAAAGCCATACTGAAAATATTAGTGGTCAAATGATTCACGGTAACACAGAAAATTGCAGAAATGTTTTGTTTGTGTGAGTATGCCGTTACAATTAATCATGGCCAAAGTATTTTACTACTGTAGTCATTGGTGCTTGAATGAACCAAATCTGCCAAACATTTTCAAGTGGTGATAGAAACTGAAGGTCTTTCAGATGAGAAAATGCCGCCATCCCCAAAGAGAGTATTTACAAAGCCAACGCTGAAAAGGTCACATCGCACAAGACAATAGATAATCACATCAAGAGAAAGTCACGTCTTCACGTGCTGGTGTTGATCTTTTTAATGTGCAAAAGACTGACAAAATCCTTGGCCAGCAGCATAAACAAACTCAATAGCCCTCTTATTGTCTCCTCATAGTCCAGGAAAGATTCCCACTGTTCACAAGATTTATCCTTTATTGCAGTGTCATACAATGCAGCGCCCCAAGACATTCTATTGTTTTGAATTTAATCAAGGGTCAGAAATCAAACAAAAATGATTTAAGACCATTTATTTTGTATCAAATCAAATTGAGCTGTATAATATCATATGGTCGATAATGTCAGCTGGTTTTTAACAAAGCGGTCTTTACGCAGAAGAAAAGTACATAAATGACTGTAAAATGTTCCACAATGCATGTCCTACTTTAGGCCTTGCCACAAATTATGTTTTTTGAAATATGTAGCAGTATATTCGAATGTGACACAAAAGTGACATGTTCAGCTGTAAGGAACGTTTCAAGAGTTATCGCTGTTGTTTTGAGTGTCATTAATTGATTCGATACTTATTCAGTTAACAGAATCACACAAAAAGAATTGCCGTGAAGATGCGACGCATGACAAGCACGAGGCGTTGGAATTTTGGTACAAATCTGAAAATGATTGTGCTGTTTTGAGTAACAGTTGAACTGCTTCGTGTTTCAACCTGGCATGCAAACGGCTGAGCCTCGTCTAGCCAATTCGACATACCGTCTCGCATCATAAACTGCACCTAAGTACAATGCGCAACCCTGTCACACACATTAATGCTTCTAAAAGAAAGCATTAAAGCCATTGTTACCCTGAACACCTTTCATGGACTTGTATGTACAACATCTGGATCTTAGTAATTAGATCAGTGCTGAACCCAAACCTGGTCATCGTCTCCTATAGCCATGGGCCGATTACCAGTTCACCTTGGTTTTAAAAGTCGAGGTTTCAATAACTGCTAATATACTCACTTTTTCCTTTTTGAGGGGCCTTCTAAAGCAGAGCACGATATGATTGGCTGCTTGCAGATTTGACTAAATGAACCGCCTCTTAATTGAACTTGTTTTTTCCTCCTTGTTGGCAAGCAGATGGGGATGGGGTGAGCAGTTACACGGAGGAGGGAAGGAGCATGTTGAAAGACGCACTGTGCAAACCAAATATTCACTTTCATTTTTATTTTTAATTACAATTGTGTTTGATGGGAAAACATTGTTTTTCCTTTTCTCAAAAAGGATATTTGAGCTGTAATCTTAATAATGTCAATATTTTTGCTTATCATACCATCAGAATACGATATCCGCGCATGCTGTCTCCCAGAGCAAGCTGTGTTCAACGTGGTCGAATGCGAGAAGTCAGTGAATGGGGAAAACTTCTCCAATTTGGTTGATATTGTCCATCATCCACCTGCTCTGCACACAATGC
This sequence comes from Syngnathus typhle, assembly GCF_033458585.1. NCBI lineage: Eukaryota > Metazoa > Chordata > Actinopteri > Syngnathiformes > Syngnathidae > Syngnathus > Syngnathus typhle. The sequence continues at coordinate 17,719,918 of NC_083738.1, read as the reverse complement.
AGGTGATCCCGGTGGATAACTTAATAAAATCTTCTCAGAAAGATAGCCAAGGGTTTGGAGAGGATATTGCGGTCCGTGCAGAGGAGCTACACAAGGAGCCAATTTATTTTAGTCCCTTCCCTTTTTGGGGCAAGAGAGTTAAAGACATTCACTAATGTGCTGTGGGCTAAAATGCTAGAGAAAATTTAACTGTCAGTCCATCAGTACTGGAAGCCTTGTGGTCCTGAATGGTCTGGAGGACCATAAACATGTCTTGTACACCTATTGGGTGTTCCAGCTGTAAATTAAAAAAAAAAAACACTCCTCAGACAACTGAGGTAGTTCAATCCACCACCAGCTTTTCATCACAGGGAACTTGAATGCTTTTTTTTTAACGTGGGGTTATTTAGGGACTTATGCAGTGTGTCCAAATTTTTTTGTTTGACTTCAATTCTAGGACAAATTCTTATCTTTACTTGCTTGTCTTCATTATTTTACAGCAATTGTTTTCTGTTAATGTTCTTTTGTTATTCAAGTTCTTTTGTTGGTTGTTATTTACATTTGATACATCTCTTTTTCTTCCTTCTTTCCGGCATGTTGCAGCACAGAGGGGCACTTAGCTTATTTGTCTGCATACGGTGAAAACTTGTGAAAAATGGCCGCTTGAAATGACGTATAGCCGGGGAAGCACTGTAATCACACCTCACAAGCACGAGACACTTTGACGTAATATGGACGTTGTCCTTAAGAAGCAGGCCCATCGTCCATATAAGAGGGGGCTTTATTCTCTTTCCTCTCTAGGCTAAAGTCTCTGATTTTCAAGAGCGATTAGTTTTGACGGATTTTATGAGAATGTCACGGCCTTATTTATTGAGCCTTTGTGGAAGGATCCCCACGAGCATCATTCTGAAAACTTTTCATCACAGTGACTGTTAAGATTCTGGAATGGGACAAGGAGACTTTCAAACCAATGCATATAGTGCGTATCATGCAAGCAGCGAATGCTCTTTCTCACCAAACAATGACTAATTGAGTCCAAACCTACGCGTCGGAGGGGTGCCGGTGGCAGTAACCACACTGTATCTAGCATGAGTGTGGGTGTGGGAGTAGGACAGGCAGTAAATCAAAGCATCAGGAACTGATTATCGAGTAAAGTGCTTTGAGGTGTCAGGACAAAGTAGACAAAGGAAATGATTCTATTACAATAAAAACAAAACTAGTATTGGCAAGCAAGAGTCTTTGCCTGGCAATCATTTGATTGACTTCATGTGTTTTACAGTAAACGTCAACAATATTCATTTCATATGTACTTCTGGCTAAAAAGCAGAGCGTGGAGAGTCTCTGTCGCCAAAACGCTTCAGTGCATTCAATGAATAGGCCATGTTGAATGAGAGCCACAAGAACGTTTTTGTAAAGAAAATCTTTGACTTCACTACCCCAGGTGACAAAACAGTAGCTATATTATGAATTGTACTCTTAATGTAAACAGCGTTACTTTATGCTAATCATTTTTGTACCACTTTGACAATGAGTTCAAGACAAAACAACAGCGCTTCTGCTGGATAAAGCCAAATGACCTGTTTTTTCCTCCATTGCTTCAAGAAATGGCTGCATTATATAGCATTTTATACACAAAGTGTGCTTTACAGTGACAAAAAAAAAATTAAAGGCAAAATAATTTACACACAATAAAACAGAAGAATTAAGGACATCAAAACAGTTTGAAAAATCAGTAGTTAAAAAGAGAAATAAAAAGTTGTTTACTAAAATTACCAAAATAATATGATTTGGGGAAATAGTTTTTTGAAATGCTTTAAAAGACCATAATCGTAGTTTTCAATCTAGCTTTGTAAGCATTCATACTTATAATATAAGGATAATGGTAATTGTTCCATTTGGGTGCAGCAAAACAGTTAAATGCTGTTTCACCATGTTTGCTTTGAACGTCACACTCTCCACTAATTGACCTCGGTCTGCTGACAAGACATGGCATGATTAATCAACAATCAATTCACACAAGTGTCAGGACTTTTTAATATCAATTATCGATTAATGAAGGATTATGCCCAACTATTGTAATTACATGTGGGAGTGGTTTATCCATTTATTTTCTATGTCGCTTGTCATCATTCCGGTCATGGGCAAGCTGGAACCTAACTTTGTAACACCTTGTAAGAGTCACCAACCAATCACAGGGCACATACTATGAACAAAAAAAAACCAATCACATTGACACTTAAGGACCATTTAGAGTCTTCAATTATGCGTGTAATTGTTAAATCAGAACCTATCATTGTGTCAAAATCAAAACTTCAAGTGATGTGCCTTTGTATTCATCTCCAACCACGCCGTTCTATTTTATCATTAAAATTTGAATGCTCCTACTATGAAGTAAACAAAGGCACAAAACGATAGTTACAAGTAAGCTTGCTCCATCTTTAAGGTGGTCATGATGGTGTTAGATGGACCACCACAGTGACCCTCAGTTGCACACAGTCCCTTTGGGAACACTCAAGTTAAATTATTTATTGAGCATTTCGTGCAACAAATGATTAAAAAGATTACAGTCGGAGAAAGATAGCTGCAGGGGGAGCTCCAGTAGAATCATGCTCAGCTCCCCCGTGATGTGCAGCTCGTTTCCAAAAGCTGAGCGAGCTCAAGTGGAAGAAATGGCACCAAGACCACACGCTCACGCATTCACGCACATTTTCACACAATGATCAGCACAATTCTCACCTATTAATGGTTTGGGTGTGGTATTCCCCATTATGTCCACAAATTCCGCGCACTGGCTGTGAAATTAATCCAGATTATTATTGCAGTGCTCTTCTGCACATCCATGTGTACTGTCTCTCCTCTCGCTCTTTTTCTCCCTCTCTCTCGCTCTCTCTCCCTCCCTCTTGTCTCTCTTCCCAATGCAAATAAGAATCTGTGTGAATTTTGATCAAAACCGCCACCGTGTGTGTGTCTGTGTCTTGAGCGTGTGCCTTTGCTTGGAAGAGAAGCAGGCGGACACCTCCGAGAAGCGCGCAAATGCCCCCCCCCCTCCTTTCTTTAGGAGCGGCTCCCTCCCACTGTCCGCACCACTTTAAAGACACAGCAAGCAGCAATAGTCACAGAATAAAGAAACTTTTTACATCACCTCAAGAATATTTAGTTTTCTAAATGACAATCATCATAGCCAGTGTTAAAATACAGTGGCATATTAGGGCCAAGTGTTCATCAAAAACAAGGCAGATTTTATTCCTGTTATGTAGATTTATTATTGTTGTAAGATACTGTAACTGTATAGTTTGAACATAAATGATGCACGTAAATATTGGGGGGGAGACCGTATAATGACTCAAATAAAAATAAAAAAATACCAAATAAAAACTACCCATACAATTGAGTTAAAAAGTTTTACTAAAAGACCCAACTAGACAATACCGTCCATCCTGATATGGGTTTGAATACCGATCGCCATGGCCAAAGTCAGCCGGGTTACCCACTGACAAATTCCAGCACCGCTAGAATGCTACAATAAATGTCCAAATTGGCAAATGGCTTCAACTGGTGAAAGGCAGTAATTTAAAAATTGTTTTATTACTAATCAGTTATTCCACTAGTGTGCCGTATAGTAAATTCAGCGTGGACGATAGTACATGGACCGTTAACTGTCACAATCTTGTCAGCACCCTGCTTTGTTTTGTTTTTTTGTTGACGTCTCCATGGAGAGTGTTGGTGGGTGGAGTCTTCTGCATTGCACCTGCTGGCTGTCATCATTAGCAGGGTAAGCACGGATGTTATTGTTCATTGCTTGTCACCATTCCCCCGGCATTGTGTTGCTTTTGCTTGTCCTGCCAGTCATTACTTTTTTGGCATACTTTTTGCACTAAAGGACCGCTGTGATTTTTGTTCTTTGCTCTGTGGAGGGTTTTGATTAGTTAGTACCCATTGTCTTCCTCTGTCCACCTTTTTTCTCCCCTCAGCCCCAAATGTATGTTGAGTGCTGGGTTGTGTTTGTTTGTCCACCCGCACTCCCGCCATTGTCTTTGCTTTTGTAATCCTTTCAATGGCAGAATACTCATCAGCATGGTCAGCACTGCAAGCGGGAATAAGTATGACGTTTGCCAGCACACTTTGTCTCGACGTCTCATGATGAGTATGTCAAATACAATATGCGGAAACAATGAAGGCGGTGACTGTCACTTTAGTCCGTAACTGTACTGCATCAATGAACTTACACTCGAAAAAGAAACTGCAAAAGTTAGCCAGTTCCTTATTTTCTACTTGTTTTAACGCAAAACTAACCAATGCGTCAACTGATCAACAGTCAGCGTTCCCTAAACTTAAATGACCATTTGTACAAATGTGGATGTTTTTAATAAATGCTGTGCTTGCAGTTGAGTAGGAAAAACCCCGTGGTCACTACAAGAGGAAGCACGGTATGTAAAGGAGAAGCTATTATTTATGACCTACATCCACTGTTTATCTTGTTCAGGGTTACGGTGGCAGCAGGTTGTATCACGAGTCAATCCCAGCCAGGCCAATACAGAATGGAGCATTGTACTATAATTGAGCCCAGGGCAGATACATATATTGTATGCAATGTGAACCACTAGGGACAAATAACTATCCAACAAACAAGCAAAAAATGTTTGCAAACATTCTGATAACCAGTGAGTGCTATTTTAGGTCAAAATTGCAGTTGACTCTATCCAAGCGCCCAAAAGCCAGGGATTCCCTTCAAATGGGCTGCTTAAATTTAATGCAGATCCCACAGCAGTTATCACATTCATATGGCGCACCAAATCAAAGACGGCACACTTTTGATAAAAGTCTGGGCCATCATGTGAGGAAATCCCCGTTTTCCCTCTACCCCTCCCGTGGCCTTGACTGCTGGACTTCTCTCAAGCTGTTTCCTGTCTTCTGAACGACACGGCTCTCAGAGGAGTCACAGCCTGCAGGGCTTGGAGGACTGACTCAGACTATGAGCGAAGGAAGGATCTGGACAGTTCATTTCCCATAAAACATATTTGATAGTCCCTTCAGTGAAAACTTGCAAATTTTGTGATCTTAATAGGCAAAGAGATGTTTTCCATTGCACATATGCAATATATTTAGATTAGTACAATGAGGATAAAGCCCCTCGGGGTTTCGGCTGATGCCAACATGCTCACAGAGGTCTTATTCTTCTTGAGGGCAAGCAGCCTGTGAGAGATGCCATTTGGGTGAAGGCAGTTTGGATCTAAATATATCTGCGAAACAAAAGCATTTGTTTCGACCTCGTTGGCGCTGTTTGTTTTAGCAGGATATGGTGGCTCCTTATATGAACCTTTGCTGAATGGTGTTTTGGTCGAAGCGAAGCAGAACTGGACTCTCCCAGTCCCCCCACGCCCTCATCGTGGCATCGGATTGAGAGGCCGCTATGGCAAAGGATCAACACAGGAAGTGAATATGGAGCCTGCAATGAGCTCTGTAATCAAGCTTTGCCTGTAAACACAGCAGAGTCGCAGAAACAAGTGCTGATCCTCATAATGCTGAGCACATACACGCTTGTCTTGATGAGAATGGAATGATTGCCGTGTTGATTTTACTCCACACGCATGGATTAAATGCTCGTTATGGAAACTGCTGAATGCCAAAAAAAGGTTGACATTCGTTGAAAATCTGTCAATGATATTGGCAAGAAAGCGTGAGTGTGATAACTTATGTTTTCATACGCAGTCCTGTGCCAGACAATCAGCAAAACAGGCCTGCACTCAAATTCCCACTCACAAAGCACAAATAAATTAGTCTGCATTGTAAAGCCAAAGATAACAAGTTCATTTCTCACACTGAAGACATTGCCTGAAAGCAACCACGGGAATGATAACATTCTAATTTCTGGTTGTGGAAGATTTTCAAAAATGTTTTCAATCGACACGAGCTGTCTAATTGCCTTCATGCCATCGGTCACAGTTAGATGCCTTTTCATATCATTTTATGACGGAGGGAGGCTGCTGCCCCCTTGGCCACATCCTTTTCAACGAATATCGCCCCTGCATCTTCACACCACACAAGATTTTGCGCACAGCTATGTTTTAGCTTTTTATTTCGCTTTTTATTACAGAAGGATACCAGAGAGTGTTTTTTTGCAAACAATGTGATTATTTCCAAGATTTTCTAGACGGTACCTAGATGTCACCTAACGATGTAAGGATATAAGTTTCCCAAGTCTTTGTAAGAGGAAAGCAACAAAAGACACATCAAGATTAACTATAAATCCTAATTAAAGCACAGTATATTATAGCCACTTGCCGTCGTGGTGTGGTGTGGTTACTACATTTACACTCTCCGTTGACTGTGTGTGGTCAGTATGTGAACCTCCTTTTACTCTAACCAGATGCCTCCGGTCGCTGTTAGCACAGATATGCCACTCTGATTGCTTTGACAGCATGACAGAAAACAAGTGTCCTCTGGAAGGTCACAGAACAGCAAAAGGCACATCCTTGCTGATTTAAAGGCATAGAAAAATGTTAATATAATTCACAATGAGACACTGGGTCAGCGTTTCACTCGCGGAACCTTACACTAGAAAGTTCAAACAAATATGCCACAATATGCTGTTTTTATTCATTTAAAAAAAAAAAAAAGCTTTATTTTAGTCTTGTATTTATTAGTTTGAGTATTGGTTGTTTTATACATCATGTATTTGTGGAGTGTAAAACAAAAGAATATTATGTTAAATAAAGTATTATAAT